>NC_041389.1:94575260-94658623 GCF_002162155.2 Triticum dicoccoides | reverse complement strand
AGAACGCATGCGGCGACGAGCATGCCAGTGGTGGAGGATGGCGTGTACCTATATATTTATAAGCCCACACATCCAATGCTTTGTAGCCTAGATGAACTTCTGATCTCCCATCTACCTAGTAGCATGAATTAACGAGCTCCAGTGTAGATTCCAATCGGTCCCTTGGATAACCTTTGTAATACTCTTCTCATTTATTTATTTTCTAATCTTCTAAAACGAACTACTCCCTCTGATCCATATTATTTATCGCTCAAACGGATGTATCACATATTTTAGTGCTAGATACATCCGTTTAAGAGACAAGTAATATGGATTGGAGAGAGTATCTAATAACCCCCGAACCGAACATACCTAATAGGCAGGTTGCCCCACTGCTAGTGGGCCCAACCGATGCTCACCCTGGCCCAAACTCCTCAGTGGCTCGGTTTTGCTCCCATGCTGCTCGAAGGCGTTGTGGTAAGCCAGAGCTCCTCCGTGGCTCGACGCCGATCTTCCCAGCCGGAGCTCCCAGCCACCACAACTCTAGAACAGTATCAGTGGCGGACGCAAAATCGCTACCAATAGCGGACGGGAGGTCCATCCTTGGTACATTACTTATCGGTGTTGGGTGGCTTTGGCCGTCCGCCGTCGGTGAAACTCCTCAAAATTATTCCCTCCATACACAAATATAATACATTTTAGATATTTCATTATGAACTGCATATGTACTTAAGTGAGTAAACAAATATACTAAAATGCATCTACATGCATCTGAACCAGAATAGAGTTTGACGGTCTTATACTATATTTTTTATGGAGGGAATATACTATTTATTGTAGATCGAACGGATATTAGGGGCTCGTATTACCATTTATTTTAATCATTTTAAAAATACTAAAAAAATGTGCACGCAAACTATTTTTCGCTTTATTAAATTTGGGGTTCCTATTTTTTCCGTTTACCGCCTAGGCTTCCCGTGTTTCTGCTGGATTATTTTCGCTCCACGTAATCCTTCCGCGTCTTTTCCCCACCCCACGCCGCCATCTCCCCACCTCCGGATCGGTTCCAATCTACGCCGGCACCTGCCCATCCCGTGTACCGCCCATTCCCACATACGGCGTGGATGCAGCCTCACCCAAGTGCTAATCTCCGCCGCGAGCTCCGGCCTCCGCTGGTGACTTCCTTTTCTGCTCCGCCGACGATCTTGCCAATTGGATCCCCGTCGGCGTCTGACTTCCTCGCCGTCAACAAGCCGCGCTCCTCACGGACGTCATCGTCACCGTCACCAAGTTGCATCCATGCCGAGGTCATCTTCTGCAGAAGCTCCGCCGCGTGTTGCGTCGCTAAACAGTCCAAAGGCAGCTCTCGGCACCATCCAATATCTTCAGACTTCCGCCCCGTCAAGCAGGTGATTCCTTGAATCCCATCTCCTCTATAATTTTAGCATTAAATCAGTGAAAGTAGCCTCCTTCATTTAGGGCCTGTTCGGTTCTTGGGCTTGATTCCCCGAATCAACACCCACGGTTTCAGATTAACCCCTCCTGCGACTCTATTCCCCATGGGGTTTCAGTTTCCAATCCCTGTATAATCTTCCCATTCACCAGTCTGTTCGGTTACAGAAGGGATCAAAGGTGGATTGGCAGTGACAATGCTAAACGGTAATCATCCATGACTAGTAATTTAACAGTGACACACTAGTAATGTGACAGTCAGATGGCATTTTTTCTGCACAAGGAACTACTGAATTAAATGGTCAACAAGTTGCAGTCAGATGAAAAGCTAGTATATTGCCAAGAGCCACACACATTGCGGAGATACCATGGTTTTAGTTAACTTGTACAAAGAAATATGCAATTTGTACATCCATATTTTCACCCAACACGTTTTGTTCCTATGATCCTCTCACAACTGAAATAGATGGCAGTAAACCCTAAACAACAGGTGCACGCAGACTTGCCGACCATTCCGGTGAACCATTTGTTTAACTATACAACAAATTCAATCATACAACCTCAGTACCCCTAACCCTGATATATACTGTAATCACTGGCGGAGCTACGGCAAGGACAAATTGGCCGTGGCCCGCCCAGGATTAGAGGGAAAAATATATTCTACGAAGCCTAGTCTCGCATAGCACGCAGCAGACCCGATATAGAGCAATAATGGAGATGCAGAGCAAGCACACAGCAATACAGCAGCCTCGCACATCACTCATTCCTCGAAAAGAAAAATCACGTAGCTGTGGCCTGCGGAGCTCTTTGTGTCCGGCCTCGCCTCAAAGCGTGGCAGTCTGTAATAATCCTGAAATTCCTTTACTGTACGCACCTTATCCTTTTACCATATCTAGACCCTTCTCTGTATAATTGTGTTTTCAAACACCTAGATCATACTCTGGAAAACTGATGGGTATTTATAATAGCCAAAGACCATTAACTGGTCATTAAGGAAACTGAATTTGTTGTGGAACATATAAATAAGCCATTTTGCTTGAACCTACAAAGAGACGACAATCCCTGATTGTTAGTACTATTAGCTAAGAAAACAAAAGGTCAAATTTCTTTTGTTTTTTACTGCGTAGTATAGCTAATCCTGGAGAAATGGAGACATTCTATGTGGTCGCTCTACATTCCTTGCATGCTAGTAAGAACATGACTCAAGCTGTATGTATGCAGTTTTCTGCCACTTACAGTTATTTTCCTATTCCATCTCACATGGTTTAGTTGTTTATATAGACAATGCAGTGCAATGCATGACCTTGACACATGCTTATATACACACTTTCCCTTCATTATCTTATCGATTAATTTATGATTTTATCATTGTTTTGGCCAAGATATAATATCAAGTATAATGTAGAAGACTACAAATGAGCTGAGTATGATGCATTTGTTCATGAAGCAAAAATTCTCTGGACAGAAATGGAGAAATAAAATTGTAGCCGTGCGAAGTGATGAAGTTGGTATATCAACATCTCTTTCTCCGAAGATAAAAGTGTGGGTATTAATATATTATTACCATGTTCTTGTTTCAGGTTCAGCAGAAGAGTTGTTGGCAGTGACCTATCACATGTAGAAGCACCTGACAATGTGGATGCTCCACAAAATGTTATGCAGGTGATGCAATAGTTTCTTCACTAGTAAGTTAGCGCTAGTTTTTTCTCATACTTAAAAACAATTGTTCATCATAAGTTGCAGGAATTGCATCCTAGCAATTGTGCGAGAACCAAAGAGGGTTACACCAGATCGTCTTTACGACATGAACATATCGTTGCTAAGGTATCAAACAATGTCTGCGTGTACAGAAATTTCTGCTTCGTTATTAAAACAATGCCTTTATTTTGTACAAGTTTACTTACAACTGAAAGGAACCTCAACTGTAGAGGCAAACATTGAAAAGTTTGATAGGGCTAATCAAGGTGCAGAATCAACCATACCAAGACGAGCAGTTCACTAGCCAGGTATATTCAAACCACAGATCAAAAGAAACGTAGTGTCCTGTTTTGTACAAGTAGGGTATTTTGCCTGCTGCTGTTTTTTTACAAGCAACATGATATCATCATGGAAATAATTATTTCCAAGATTTTGGTAATACATGTGCTAATACTATTTATTTTCAAAGAACTGCTAATACTAGTTTCACAAAAGAATAAATGGTACTCATGAACTAGTAGCAGCAGCAGTAGCAAGTGACCCTAGGGCAACAAAATGAGATAATCATGGAAATCTGTAGTACATGATAAGATGCGTTCGCCTCTTTTTCATGGTAATAATATCACTGATGAGCACTATGTAAAATCCTGGAGCTGACATAGAAAAGAGTTCAGTTTAGAAGTGTATATGGTACAACTAGGAACCAGATAGAATCAATATGTACATAATAAGGTTGATGATTTAGTGCATTTGTTATACATGATAAAGATCTGCCAATTATATTCCCTTATTAGTGTGTCCATTCATGTGTATTCTTACTGAAATAAGTGCAATTTTTCTTGAAATAATAGGGAGATTGAAGTAATTGTTTTTGAAGAACTCGACAAACACAAGTGAAGTCGTGGCCAAAGGAACTTTAGTGAATAAACATATCACATATGTGGTCTGAGGAAGCATGCTTGGAGAGCAATATGTTGGTGTTTCCATTCATCACAACATTTCAAATCTTGACGATGAGAGACTTATTAGATTGTATCAAAAGAATCCAATCCAGGCAGTAAGGGATACTATTGATTATGTTATTGCTTGGCCTCGATCACATGTAAGTCCACTTCCATACAAGCATCGTGTATGCTCCAATGTCCATTAAGGTATATAATTTATGAATAATCTTTGTAAATTTTTAGGTCAAAAATACCCGAGCCAATCGCTCCAACAACACTACAAAAACATTCCTACTCCAACACAACCAGAAAACACTGGTATGGTACATCTCTTACAACTCATCAAAGAACATTTCATTGTGCACTAGTCCAAAAGCTTATGTTCATGTAAATTTTTCTTTGTTTCCTTTCTTTTCAGGAAAGCTAAGGCTTTAGAGGACCGCATTGCAAGATCCAGGAGCAGCTGCAGATGGATTAATTTTTAAATGAACAAATATAATGAATTATGTATAGATTTTAGCTTCATAGGAAAACTTGGTTCTAGTTTGTAGGATATTTTCTTATTTATTTGTATCTTCCATATGAATGTCTTATTTGATTCAGTTGTGAACTCCGCACTCTTTTAATTAGTCCATTGGATTTGCTAGTGAGGATGCTTATTGTGCGAATGGAATTGGTGATGTGAACTGAGGTGGTCATATAATGACATTTGATCAGACTGCACATGCATATGTGTCATGATAAAGTAATCGAATTAGAAATGTTGAAATACAAAGTCAAAATAAACCAAATATTATTTAATGTAAAATAATTCATAGCTACAAAAAAACTTATGTTTATTTAGAAATGAATATATCGTCTCTCCATAGCGTGTATAAGCATCGTGTCCATGATGAAACCTCTACTCCCGTGGAGACGTGCTTTGAGCGTGCCTAACATAACGTCTCGACATGTATAGAGACGACTTTGAACGTCTCAATAAAACGTCACATGTCATGTACACACGCTTAGCAAGCGTGTCTACCGGTTTTGAGATGGTCCGTGGGAAGACGCTCCAAGGACGCTTTACCAAATCGACTCTACAGTTGCCTAGAGATGAAATAACACGTCTCTAGCCATGGAATTTGATGTCTCTACATGCAGATTTTCCTGTAGTACACACACATGTTATTTTTCTGTAGACAGAGCAAATCACACGGCTTATTAGCAGCAATCGTTTGTGTTATTATTGGTCTTCGCACACATTTCTGATTACAGACCTGTTTGCCGCGTATCACACACATCTTGTTCAGTTGAATCGTTTCCATTGTGTTATCTAATCACACATAGTTCACCGTAGTGAACTGTATGCCGTATATCGCACACACCCTCATCTGGCTACCCATTTGTATTGTTCTTCATCATCGTAAACAGTTCTTCTGGATTAACCGTTTGCCACTCATCACACACGCAAATCTAATATGAATTGTGTTTGATGTCGCTGCCATCGCAAATGTTTTGCATCTTTTTTGATGGTTTTATTACATCATCATTTGTGATTGATGCATCGCACACAGTTTGGTCGAAGGGTCTCTGATTCGACTGTCGCGTTTGGACCATCCTGCAGTAGTAAATAATCCCACACGGAAGCTCGTGACTCGTAGTGTACAGTCGGACCCCTCCCCCCACCCCACACACACAGACACACACATCCCGCACCACCACAGCCACTCCGAGGCATGTCAAACTTTTTCTGCAGTGAACATGTGACAAAAGGAGTGTCGTGTTAAAATTAAATAACAGACATCATTCGACCATTTTTATACATTGATTGATTTCCTAGGGATTTGATGTGCAAAAATCAAATTTGAGCTACATGTGCATCAAAATGGATTGCAAAATTATATGTGTGTCCCTGGGTGCATCTTTCCTCATGCAAGAGATTTCAAAACATTGAGAATATAGATTTTTAAAATTCAGTAAATCCAAAACTTACTTGAAATTCATGAAACTTATCATGGTGTCATATATGGACACCAGTAGACTATGATATTGTATTTTTTTCGTCAAATTTGAGACACGTGTTGATATTATCTTCTTACAAACGGGAGGATGTTAATAACTGGCAATCAATATCTCATACGGATTATTTATTTGGACCGTGTGCGTTAGACCGTGCCATGCTTTGGTTAAGCAGTAAAGCGGCAGAATGAATCATCAAAAAACCAAAAAATATACGTGTTGCCACGCGCCCCGTGTGCCGTACGAGCAGGCGTGAGTTGACGGGACACATGCGAGCAGTCCGCCGCGCAGGCATACCGAGAGGCGTGCATGCAGGTGTCTGAATTGACGGGAGGCGTTTTCGCTGCACAGTGTCACTGGGAGGTGTGCGAGTAACTGTTTGAAATGATGGTAGGAATGGGAGAAGTCCGCCGCATAGGCTCACCGGGAGGCAAGACAACCTTTGACCGCCGCCCGCCTTGCTCCCATTGGTCCGTATTAATTGTGTGCCCGAGCCACCGGCCATAATAGGTGGCTGCACCCCAAGTCCACTGTGGTCACCAACGTCTGGAATCTGGAGTGCATGAGGATGCCGCCGAAGCGCACCATCGGGGAGAGTGGCGACGCCGGGGCTGGTGAAGCACCCGCGCAACGCGTGAAGCTGGGCACAAAGGTTGCCGTGGCTGCCGACAAGGTCTCATGCGGGCAGCAGCACGACATTTACTTCATCAACGCCGTCGTGCCCCCCAGCCGGAGCCAGAGGTCAACAGCAACTCCGACAACGACTGCGACCCCGACGGAAAAATAGTTAGTCATCTATATACCCATTTGTGTGGCAAACATATCATGTGTTTTCTTTGGTTACTCCTCCCTCTCTAATTTTTTTGGAATACAAATCCTCTGGTTATGTTCTCTTAGTCCATGAAATCAGAGTAATTAAGATCCGTTAGATGCACGCAGTGTATTGATTTTTGAATGTTATCCGTAAAGGGTTAGTGATTAATTATTTGTTCTGTACAAATGATCTTTGCTAATAATCCGACTAGGGTTAGCGTGCATGGTAATAATTCATGGCCAGATCTTCAGAATTGATTTTGAATGTCCTACATATATGTTTGTGCCTTTTTTTCTTCCATATCTTGAGAATTGATTTTGAATGTCCTACATGTATGTTTCTGCCATTTTTTTCTTTCAGATTGGTATGTACACATATGAGGCTCCGGCCAGTGCTGCCACCGGATGTAGATCTTGGACCCGGCAGCGCGGCCAAAAGCGGTCACGCCCCTGGACCTGAGGAACCAGTAGAATCTCCGGCGGAACGCGTCAGCAATCTCCCGGACGATATCCTTGGGGAGATCATCTCCCTTCTCCCCACCAAGGTGGCTGCTGCACAAAAGTCCTCGCATCTCGGTGGCGCACTATGTGGTGCACCGCACCTCTTAATCTCGACTGTTATCAGCTATCTGTCAATGATGATTCTGAACTCCTCGGAGCCATCATCTCCTCCCACCAGGGCTCCGTTGAACGCATCTGCATCCCGGCATGCTACTTGCTGGACATACCCTGCATGGTGACCGCCTGCCTGACATCTGGTCAATTTGATAAACTCCAGCAGCTCGAGTTCTACCATTACTACAGCGATAGGTTACCACCAAGAGCTGCATTTGTGCCCTCACCACTGATGCCCATCTCATGGTTTTCCTCCTCTCTCCACACCGCCACCTTGACCCGGTGCCATCTAGCAGACAATCTAGTACAAATGCTTCGACTCCCACTTCTGAAAAAGCATGCGCTTGTGTTGGTTCATCTTTTCAGAGGCCTAACTACACAACATCATCCACTCCAGTTGCCCTGCCCTAGAGCGTTTGGTGCTTGTTTTTGGAAATGTAATCCATGTCCCTTGTCTCAAAATAAAGTCGCCTCACCTTGTAAGCATTGGAATTTGTTTTGAAGGACATGAGCTCATCATCGACCTTCACTTCAAAGGTTGCTCCTTGATTGTTGTTATAAACCTTCGCAAATAATTGTGGTCTCTGCACCTAAACTGGAGACCTTGGGTGCAATTCGTGATCCATTTAAATGGTTCGGAATGGTGTTTGCCTCCACACCTATTGAGGTACTGTATATTATTTATGTACACTTTTGTAATTTGCATGTTTCGTTTGTGCGCATAAGTTAAGTATCATCTTGGAGTACACTTTCAGTGCTAATATTATGGTCTATGCTCAATGAAGAGCTTGTCCATCCTATCAGTGGTGGTGGATTCTGTCAAGACCTTATATATCAGTATGTGGTGTTTTGATCTCAACATCATTATTGCCTTGCTGCAATGCTTTCCATGCATTTCTGGAGAATTTGTATATAAAGGTGATGATTTCACGCAGATTGAAAGCCCATATATAATGTACTATAATTAATCATTCAGCTATCACTCTTTCAACATAAGCGTTTTTAGATATTAACTGTTTCCTATCTTCATCTCTATTTAGGTACTAACACATGGAGAAAAAGGTATAACCAGTCGATGGTTCAAGAAGCACCGGGATTTTCTCATGACATTCGTTTGAAGACAGTAACACTGTAAGGATATGCATCCAACAATGCAAACACTAGCTTTGTCACATTCTTCATGTTGACTGCGAGGGCACTATTGTCCGTGAGAATTAAGTTTTTCAACAAGAAATTTCTCACGGAACTGTTTGTGGAACAGCATAAAAAGAAGTTTCAGGTGGACCTAAGGGCTTCTGATCGTGCTCGGCTTATATTTACAACAACTTGTCGTCATCATGGACTAGTAGATCCTTTGTACCAGGATCTTGATTTTATGGATTAGATTGATCCATTTGATTATGACTGCCAAAAACTTTGGTTGAGTTAGATGTTATTGCCCTGTTTAATTCGGATTACGTGTAAACCTAATGAACAATTAATACTTGTGCTTTTGTACCTTTTGTAAGCTGGAGTTAGACATTGTTGCCCTTTTCAACTAGGGTTTGACCCATATTTTCTTTCATACTGGGTGTCTGTGTTTGTATAGGTACTACCTTTGTCGTGGTTTATTCTTTATTGGCCCCCTTCATATTTTGTAGTACCAAACTTTGACCTTAGATTTAACTAAGAATATATTAATGCATCTCATCAAAAATAATATTGTTGGACGGTGATGTCTACTACACAACCTTCTTCTTGTAGACGTTGTTGGACCTCCAAGTGCAGAGGTTTGTAGGACAGTAGCAAATTTCCCTCAAGTGGATGACCTAAGGTTTATCAATCCGTGGGACGCGTAGGATGAAGATGGTCTCTCTCAAGCAACCCTGCAACCAAATAACAAAGAGTCTCTTGTGTCCCCAACACATCCAATACAATGGTAAATTGTATATGTGCACTAGTTTGGCGACGAGATGGTGATACAAGTGCAATATGGATGGTAGATATAGGTTTTTGTAATCTGAAATTATAAAAATAGCAAGGTAACTAATGATAAAAGTGAGCGTAAACGGTATTGCAATACTAGGAAACAAGGCCTAGGGTTCATACTTTCACTAGTGCAAGTTATCTCAACAATAATAACATAACTGGATCATATAGCTATCCCTCAACATGCAACAAAGAGTCACTCCAAAGCCACTAATAGCGGAGAACAAACGAAGATATTATGGTAGGGTACAAAACCACCTCAAAGTTATCCTTTCTGTTCTATCTATTCAAGAGTCCGTAATAAAATAACATGAAGCTATTCTTTCTGTTCAATCTATCATAGAGTTCATACTAGAATAACACCTTAAAACACAAATCAACCAAAACCCTAATGTCACCTAGATACTCCAATGTCACCTCAAGTATCCGTGGGCATGATTGTACGATATGCATCACATAATCTCAGATTTATCTATTCAACCAACACAAAGTACTTCAAAGAGTGCCCCAAAGTTTCTACCGGAGAGTCAAGACGAAAACGTGTGCCAACCCCTATGCATAAGTTCATGGAACCCGAAAGTTGATCACCAAAACATACATCAAGTAGATCACGTGAATATCCCATTGTCACCACAGATAAGCACGACAAGACATACATCAAGTGTTCTCAAATCCTTAAAGACTCAATCCGATAAGATAACTTCAAAGGGAAAACTCAATCCATTACAAGAGAGTAGAGGGGGAGAAACATCATAAGATCCAACTATAATAGAAAAGCTCGCGATACATCAAGATCGTATCACCTCAAGAACATGAGAGAGAGAGATCAAACACATAGCTACTGGTACATACCCTCAGCCCCGAGGGTGAACTACTCCCTCCTCATCATGGAGAGCGCCGGGATGATGAAGATGGCCACCGGTGATGGGTTCCCCCTCCGGCAGGGTGCCGGAACGGGCTCCTGAGAGGTTTTTGGTGGCTACAGAGGCTTACGACGGTGGAACTCCCGATCTATTGTGTCCCCCGATGTTTTTAGGGTATATGGAGATATATAGGCGAAAGAAGTCGGTCAGGGGAGCCACGAGGGGCCCACGAGGGTGGGGGCGCGCCCAGGGGAGGTGGGCACGCCTCCCTGCCTCGTGGTCACCTTGAAGCTTCCCATACGCGCACTCCAAATCCCCTGGATTGCTTCCGTTCCAAAAATAACTTTCCTGAAGGTTTCATTCCGTTTGATATTCCTTTTCTTCGAAACACTGAAATAGGCAAGAAAACAACAATATGAGCTGGGCCTCGGGTTAATAGGTTAGTCCCAAAAATAATATAAAAGTGTATAATAAAGCCCATATACATCCAAAACAAATAATATAATAGCATGAATGCTTCATAAATTATAGATACGTTGGAGACGTATCAATATCCCCAAGCTTAATTCCTGCTAGTCCTCGAGTAGGTAAATGATAAAAGAAAGAATTCATGAAGTGTGAATGCTAGCAGGTGCACAAGTTTGATCAATGATAATTTCAATCACCTTTTCTAGCATGATTATATGTCATAACAGTAGTTCATCTCATAAAACTTCTCAAGATCAAGTAACAAGCTATTCACATGTTAAAGCATAGACCATAAACTTTCTTGAAAACTAGCAAACTTCATTCTCAGTCATCAAACAATTACAATTCATCTTATTTTCAGGAAGGGTCTATGTCAGAGCTTTGATTTAGCAAACTCCACATACTCAACTATCATATAGTCTTCCATGATTGCTACCACTCAAAGCATATTTTTAGAACAAATAGCATCGATCAAACATAGAGAAAGATAGGGGCTTAGTGTTTCGCCTCCCAACTCATCATATAGATAATTGTCAACAATAATAATTCATGATCAAATATATTTGCATGGCCATATATGATTAGATATTTCCCCAACACACGATGCTTGCCAACTAAAGAGTAGGTAGGAATGAGAAGGAATACTACTGACTCTTGCATAAAAGTAAAAGATAGGCCCTTCGCAGAGGGAAGCAGGGATTTGCAGAGGTGCTAGAGCTCGATTTTGAAATAGAGATAAATAATTTTGAGAGGTATGCTTTCATTGTCAACATAACAACCAAGAGTTCCCAATATCTTCCATACTACATACATTATAGGCGGTTCCCAAACAGAATGGTAAAGCTTTTACTCCCCCTCCACCAACAATCATCAATCCATGGCTTGCCCGAAACAACGGGTGCCTCCAACTAACATCAATCCTGGGGGAGTTTTGTTTGCAATTATTTTTGACCTGATTTTGATCTTTTGATCATGGGACTGGACATCCCGGTTACCAGCCATTTTCCTCGTGAATGATGAGCGGAGTCCACTCATCTTGAGAATAACCCACCTAGCATGGAAGATATTGACAACCCCTAGTCGCTACATGAGCGATTCGGGCATACAAAACAAATTATTATTTGAAGGTTTAGAGTTTGGCACATGCAAATTTACTTGGAACGGCAGGTAAATATCGCATATAGGTAGGTATGGTGGACACTCATGGAAGAAACTTGGTTCAAGGGATTTGGATGCACAAGCAGTATTCCCGCTTAGTACAAATATTTTGGCTAGCAAAGGATTCTAAAAATCAAGCACCACATGTTGGAGGATCTATAACAATGTAACTTCTATACAAATACACCCAAGCATAACTCATTACGTTGTCTTCCTTGTCCGACTTCAACTAATTTGCTCAGGTTTGGAAATAATTAATGGGGCTCACAATCATAGAAGATGTCCAAGATAGTATATTTATATGTGAAATTTCTCTTCCTTCAATATTCTTTCTTGAATTGTTCAAGTGACCAATACAATGCTTGCTAACCTTCAATAAATTTACTACATCTACTTCTTAGATGTGAAGTCATTACTCCCAACGGGGTAAGCATATGAAACATATATAATTTCAGATTTATGACATTCAACTCATTCAACCATTCACTCATAGGATATAAGTGAAGCACACGAGTAAATGACAAACTACTCCAAAAAGATATAAGTGAAGATCAATCAGTAGTTAAATAATTATGTAACTATGTGAAGACTCTCTCTCATTTAAGAATTTCAGATCTTGGTATTTCATTCAAACAGCAAGCAAACAAAATAAAATGGCATTGCAAGGATAGAACGACTCATGTGAAGAAGCAAAAACTTAGGCTCAACCGATACTAACGGATAATTGTTGATGAAGAAAGGTGGGATGCCTACCGGGGCATCCCCAAGCTTGGATGCTTGAGACTTATTAAAATATTATCTTGGTGTGCCTTGGGCATCCCCAAGCTTGAGCTTTTGTGTCTCCTTAATTCCTTTTATATCTCGGTTTCCTAAATCTCGAAAGCTTCATCCACACCAAACTCAACAAGAACTCGTGAGATAAGTTAGTATAAACCAATGCAAAAACCTTATCATTTTCTACTGTAACAAATCACTAAAATTATTATTCAACATTGCATACTAAATGTCTCTGCACATTTAATACTCCTATCCTCAAATAGAATCATTAAACAAGCAAACATATGCAAACAATGCAAAGATAACAACAATCTGCCAAAACAGTATAGTCTGTAAAGAATGCAAGATTCATCATACTTCCCTAACTCCAAAAATTATGAGAAAAATACTAAGCTTTAGAAGATTTATCATATCTCAATATACAAAAAGTTTCAACATTATATCATTCCCTGAATTTTCTAGGGAATTTTTGCAACAGCGGTAAACTTTCTGTTTTCAAACAGCAACATGTATACTAGCAAAATAAGCATGGTAAAGGCTATCCTTGAAATTTTTATTGAAAATATAGATGCAAAACATTATTATAAATAACAGCAAGCAAATACTAACAATATAAAATGATGCTCCAAGCAAAACACATATCATCTGGTGAATAAAAATATAGCTCCAAGTAAAGTTACCGATGAACGAAGACGAAAGAGGGGATGCCATCCGGGGCATCCCCAAGATTAGGCTCTTGCTTTACCTTGAATATTACCTTGGGGTGCCTTGGGCATCCCCAAGCTTAGGATCTTGCCACTCCTTATTCCATATTCCATCGAATCTTTACCCAAAACTTGAAAACTTCACAATAAAAAACTCAACAGAAAACTCGTAAGCTCCGTTAGTATAAGAAAATAAACCACCACTTAGGTACTGTTGTGAACTCATTCTAAATTCATATTGGTGTAATATCTACTGTATTCCAACTTCTCTATGGTTCATACCCTCCGATACTACTCATAGATTCATCAAAATAAGCAAACAACACATAGAAAATAGAATCTGTCAAAAAACAGAATAGTCTGTAGTAATCTGTATCAAACGTATACTTGTGGAACTCTAAAAATCCTACCAAATTAGGAAGTCCTAAGAAATCTGTGTACCAATCCATAGAAAAAGTAATCAGAAGAAAAGTTCGTTTCTGTGAATTATCAAAACTAATTTAATGGGTGAAAAAGTTTCTGATTTTCAGCAGGATCAACACAACTATCACCGTAAGCTATCCTAAAGGTCTTACTTGGCACTTTATTAAACAAAACCTATAAGACATGATTACTACAGTAGAATAATCATGTGTACACAAAAAAATAGAAAGGGTAAATATTGGGTTGTCTCCCAACAAGCACTTTTCTTTAATGCCTTTCTAGCTAGGCATAATGATG
The DNA here is from genome assembly GCF_002162155.2 of Triticum dicoccoides. Lineage (NCBI taxonomy): Eukaryota > Viridiplantae > Streptophyta > Magnoliopsida > Poales > Poaceae > Triticum > Triticum dicoccoides. The sequence continues at coordinate 94,644,463 of NC_041389.1, read as the reverse complement.
ACAATGATGCTCACATAAAAGATAAGAATTGAAACATAACGGGAGCATCATGAAGAATATGACTAGCAAATTTAAGCCTAACCCACTTCCTATGCATAGGGATTTCATGAGCAAACAACTTACGTGAACAATAATCAACTAGCATAGGAAGGCAAAACAAGCATAACTTTAAAACTTTAAGCACATAGAGAGGAAACTTGATATAATTGCAATTCCTACAAACATATGTTCCTCCCTCATAATAATTTTCAGTAGCATCATGAATGAATTCAACAATATAACCAGCACCTAAAACATTCTTTTCATGATCTACAAGCATGGAAAATTTACTACTCTCCACATAAGCAAAATTCTTCTTATTCGGAATGGTGGGAGTATCATAAGAGGCTTGAATACTATAAATTGTTTCCACATTAAAAGAGTAATGTTCATAAAAAGGGTAATCATAATCATGACAAGTTTTATAAATATAACATCACTACTTTTTATAGCATAAGTTTCATCACAATAATCATCATAAGTAGCAACTTTGTTCTCATCATAATCTATTGAAACCTCTTCCAAGATAGTGGAATCATCACTAAATAAAGTCATGACCTCTCCAAATCCACTTTCATATTCATCACAATAAGATTCAACATCCTCCAAAACAGTGGGATCATTACTTCCTAAAGTTCACACTCTTCCAAACCCACTTTAATCAATATAATCATCATAGGTAAGAGGCATGCTATCATCATAACAACTTTGCATATCAAAACTTGGGAGGCTAAAAATATCATCTTCATTAAACGTAGCATCCCCAAGCTTGGGACAAACATTAATTTCAGCAAATATATTCTCAAATATGTTATCCTCATCAAACATAGCTTCCCCAAGCTTGGGCCTTTCCATATCATAAGCATAATCACTCTCAGTATTAATAGTACGGATAGCACCAATAGTATAGCAATTATCATCATCACAATGAGTAGTAGGAGCAACATCATTTGGGAGGAATACCTTTTTACCTTTGCTTCTCTGTTTTTTCTTTTTCTTCTTCAAATTTTGTGTGGGTTCAACCTTCTTTCTGAGCTCCTTATTGATGAGATTGGTTGAATAGAAAGCTCCTCCTCGTTACCTGATTCATCACAAGCAATAATAGGAGGATATTGGGAAGTCTCTTCCCTTTCATTAGTATTCTCATCATCTTCTATTTGCTTTCTTTTCTTTATGTAATTGGCAATACAAGGATTTTCAATGCAATTCACCGCACAATACATATAATTCCTCTAGATCAAAACCAAGGAGTTTCTTACGGGCAAATTTTGGAAGGTACTTAATTAAACGTTTCAATTCTTCATAACGCAAAAGCAAGCTAAGTTCATTATAATGTGCAAGGGAAATCATATCATCACAAATTTTGGACACGATTCGATCAGGAAACAATTTGCATCGGTGATGTAAATGACCACATTCATTGAAAAGTTCACAAGTACGGCAAAGGAAATTTAAATTTTCAGCACTCACATTTAGCCTTTTTTGCAACCCTTTAGTGTCTAAATGCTTATGCCTCTTGCAATATCTATCTTCCCTATTTGGTGTATACTTGCAAACCCAATGCACTCCACAAAAATCGACATGCTTATAGGAGACATTTTCATCATAACTAGTGCAATCATCATTAGTACTATGGATATTCAAGGAGTTCATACTAACAACATTGCAATCATGCTCATCATTCAAAGATTTAGTACCAAACATTTTATAGACTTCTTCTTCTAGCACTTAAGCACAATTTTCCTTTTCATCATACTTACGAAAGATATTAAAAATATGAAGCGTATGAGACAAACTCAATTCCATTTTTTTTGTATTTTTCTTTTATAGACTAAACTAGTGATAAAACAAGAAACAAAAAGATTCAATTGCAAGATCTAAAGACATACCTTCAAGCACTCACCTCCCCGGCAACGGCGCCAGAAAAGAGCTTGATGTCTACTACACAACCTTCTTCTTGTAGACGTTGTTGGGCCTCCAAGTGCAGAGGTTTGTAGGATAGTAGCAAATTTCCCTGAAGTGAATGACCAAAGGTTTATCAATCTGTGGGAGGCGTAGATGAAGATGGTCTCTCTCAAGCAACCCTGCAACCAAATAACAAAGAATCTCTTGTGTCCCGAACACACCCAATACAATGTTAAATTGTATAGGTGCACTAGTTCGGCAAAGAGATGGTGATACAAGTGCAATATGGATAGTAGATATAGGTTTTTGTAATCTGAAATTATAAAAACAGCAAGGTAACTAATGATAAAAGTGAGCGTAAACGATACTGCAATGTTAGGAAACAAGGCCTAGGGTTCATATTGTCACTAGTGCAAGTTCTCTCAACAATAATAACATAACTGGATCATATAACTATCCCTCAACATGCAACAAAGAGTCACTCCAAAGCCACTAATAGCGGAGACAAAACGAAGAGATGATGGTAGGGTTCAAAACCACCTCAAAGTTATCCTTTCTGTTCTATCTATTCAAGAGCCCATAAAAAAATAACATGAAGCTATTCTTTCCGGTCAATCTATCATAGAGTTCATACTAGAATAACACCTTCAGACACAAATCAACCAAAACCCTAATGTCACCTAGATACTCCAATGTCACCTCAAGTATCCGTGGGCATGATTATACGATATGCATCACACAATCTCAGATTCATCTATTCAACAACCACAAAGTACTTCAAAGAGTGCCCAAAAGTTTCTACCGGAGAGTCAAGACGAAAACGTGTGCCAACCCCTATGCATAAGTTCATGGAACCCGCAAGTTGATCACCAAAACATACATCAAGTAGATCACGTGAATATCCCATTGTCACCACAGATAAGCACGACAAGACATACATCAAGTGTTCTCAAATCCTTAAAGACTCAATCCGATAAGATAAATTCAAAGGGAAAACTCAATCCATTACAAGAGAGTAGAGGGGGAGAAACATCATAAGATCCAACTATAATAGCAAAGCTCACAATACATCAAGATCGTATCACCTCAAGAACACGAGAGAGAGAGATCAAACACATAGCTACTGGTACATACCCTCAGCCCTGAGGGTGAACTACTCCCTCCTCGTCATGGAGAGCGCTGGGATGATGAAGATGGCCACCAGTGATGGGTTCCCCCTCCGGCAGGGTGCCAGAACAGGCTCCCAAGAGGTTTTTGGTGGCTACAAAGGCTTGCGGCGGCAGAACTCCCGATCTATTGTGTCTCCCGATGTTTTTAGGGTATATGGAGATATATAGGTGAAAGAAGTTGGTCAGGGGAGCCACGAGGGGCCCACGAGGGTGGGGGGCGCGCCCAGGGGAGGTGGGTGCGCCTCCCTGCCTCGTAGCCACCTCGAAGCTTCCCTTACGTGCACTCCAAGTCCCCTGGATTGCTTCCGTTCCAAAATTAACTTTCCCGAAGGTTTCATTCCATTTGGACTCCGTTTGATATTCCTTTTCTTCGAAACACTGAAATAGGCAAGAAAACAACAATATGGGCTGGGCCTCCGGTTAATAGGTTAGTCCCAAAAATAATATAAAAGTGTATAATAAAGCCCATAAATATCCAAAATAGATAATATAATAGCATGAATGCTTCATAAATTATAGATATGTTGGAGACGTATCAGACGGCTATTCCCGGCTATGTTCATCTGCTATATGCAATAATTATGCATGTGCTTGCTCGCCGTTGGCCGCGGCGCGCGCTGATTGCGTGCCTCCGCGCGCTCTACTCACCGTTTAGGCGCCCTCAGGCCGCGTCCCTCTGCGCGCTCTGCTCGCCGTTTAGGCGCCAAGTCTCGCTCGAGTCGCGTCCCTCCGCCCACGCTCTGCTAGTGTTTGGGGCCAGCGCATGATTGTGTTAGGGAAGCTTTAGTTATTTGATCTTAGATTGTGTTAATTAATTATACCTCCAGAGCTAGAATCATCCAACTTTGGAGGTATAATTAATTAACCAAAACTATGATCTCCGGCGCCTGTTCCCATCGCGTAATTCCATCCCGTCGTTTGCCGTTGGGGGTATGTCAGTATGTGTGGGTAACTAGCTAGCAAGTGGATCTGTAGTGAGTCGCCGCCGACGGCCATTGCTGCGGTTATTTATAGCTAGCAGCTTGCTAGGGGATTGGGGATTTTACAAATCACCCCTGTGGAGCGTGGGAAGCCTTTGTTGGAGCATGGGAAGACTTGAGCACACAACCCGACAACCATATGCAGTGTCATGTGTTACCGCACATGTGTTAACACAAGGAAACATATGTGTAACATACTAATCATCGCACATGAGTACCCGACCATGCATCGATTGTGATACTACTAGCCATCGCAAGCAACTAGTATGCATTTTGCAATGTTTTTAGTACACATAATCGCACACGAATTAACTCTAGTAACGTATGTGTTATATTTTATCATCGCAAATAGTTCATCCGAGTGGGATGTTTGCTGCGTATCACACACATCTTGTTTGCACGAATTGTTTGTGGCTTTTTGGCTCATCGCAAACAATTCATCTATGTGAACTGTATGCCGCATATCACACACATCTTGTTAAGTTGAACCATTTTTGTTGCGTTCCCTAATCAACAACAGTTCATCCAAGTGAACTGTATGCCGTATATCACACACACCTTGATCTAGCTAACCATTTCTGTTGCATTCCCTAATAGAAAATAGTTCATTTGAGTGAACTGTATGCCGTATATCACACACACCTTGATATGGCTGCCCATTTCTGTTGTTCTGTCTCATCGCAAACAGTTCGTATGGATCAACCGTATGTCCTGCATTGCACACGCAACTAAAATCTGAACCATGTTTGATGTCTCTGCCATCGCAAACATTTTGCATCATTTTTGACGGTTTTTTACATCACCGTTTGCGATTAATGCATCGCACACAATTTCGTCAAAGGGTCTCTAATCGTAGTGTCGCGTTAGCAGCAAGCTGCAATAGTGTTCGCAGGAAAACTTCTTTCCAAATGGGAAGGACCATATATTATCGAAGAGGTTTATCATTGTGGAGCTATTAAAATTAATAATGCCAAAGGTACTAACCCAAAGGTAGTAAATGGACAAAGAATTAAACACTATATCTCAGGTACACCTATTAATGTTGAAAGCAATATTATCCAAACCTTGACACCAGATGAACATATAGAAGAAACCTTCCGGAACACTTCAGAATCCTGAAAAAGGGGAGGTATGTGATACGGTAAGTAAACGGACTCCAAAAAAATCGCAAAAGTATCTTCTGTCAGTTTTGGAATATTACAAAAATTAGGAAAAATGATAAATAACCAGGAAGGCAACCGAGCAGGGCACAAGAGACCAGGGCGCGCTTGCCTTGCTTGGCGTGCCCAGGTGGGTTGTGCCCACCTCGGGAACCTTCCCGACTCCGTTTTCCTCTCATTTGCTTGTTTCCAAAATAAAAAATCTTTATATACCCCTCGAACTTATTGACCACCGTATCACGGACAAAATCTTCTATTCTTCTTTCTTGCTATTTTCTGACAGATCTAGATCATCATGGCCGCTCCGAGCTCCTCCAAGGACAAGTTCTTCAAGGGTAATCAACCCCTACTTGTCGGAGGTGATGAAGCACCCTCAAACCATTGAGATGCATGAGCGGATGCTCTACATCCGAGACATTCAAGGGCCCAAGAGGATGGGGACTGTGGAGGCGAGGCTCGAAGCCATGGAGCAGGAGGTATTCAAGTGCAAGCGCATGGTGGAACGTGAATTCAATGCCAATTGCTACTTCTTGAGCTTGTGTTGGTTTTTCCCTTGAAGAGGAAAGGGTGATGCAGCAAAGTAGAGATAAGTATTTCCCTTAGTTGAGAACCAAGGTATCCATCCAGTAGGAGGTACAAGCAAGTCTCCAATATATGCACCTGCACAAACAATCAAACACATGCACCAATGCGATGAAGGGGTTGTCAATCCCTCTATTATCAGTTGGGAAAGAGAAGATGCTATGAGAGGAAAGATCTTGGTCAAAGCTAGAGTAACTAAGCTCATTGACATCCCAAAGAGCATCAAGTGGTTTGAGGGAGAATGTTTTGAAGAAGAGTCATGGACCTGCTCTGTTCAGGTTTTGTTGGAAGAGATGATGGGTGGTGGTCCTACTGATGAGGACCCCATACCACCTCCTGGTGTGGATCCACACGCTGTTCCACAACATGCCAATGATTTTCCAGGTTTTCAACCTATACTAGTGAACACTATGCATGCACAAAATGAGGATTGGGATGAATGGGATGAGCAGGAGGAGCAAGAGCATTGAGCATTCCCTCAGCCAAACCCACCCGATCTAGTTCAACAACAAGCAAAAATTCTTATACTGCAAGATGATGGTGCACCTAACAACAGTATTACCACAACTGTCTCCCTGGTAGATGACATCTTTTGCATTACACATACTGCTAGTGAAGAAGTGAATCAGGGAGTTCTAGTCCCACCAATGGGCCTGGGGCTTCTCAGCATTGCTATGTCATATCAAGAAGTTGATGAAGAGGAGAATCTTCAGGTAGCAGCAAACAATCTGGAGGTTTTACAACATCGAGGTGAGGTTGGACAACCACCTGCTATAGTGGAAGCAAATATCCCAGAGCAGATCAACACTCAGCAAAATCCTGACATGATATAAATACCCAAGACTACTGGTTCTGACAATGGTGGGTGCTCTGCAGCATAAGTGAATCCTATAGAGGAGGCTGCTGGTAGTGAAAATGTTAACCTCAATAAGAATATAATGGCAGATAAATCCATAGAGTCTAATGAAGTGGATGCTAATGAACAGGCAGGTAGGACTCAGGAAGAGGCTGGCTGGGCATCAATCAAAGGGAAAGAGAATGTTCCAATTGTTCCAAATTTTCAGGTTGGCACATCTTCAGACACCAGCAAGAAAGGTACTGAAGGCTCATATCTTTTCTCAAGATCTACTCACTTACTTGATTTTCAAAGCATTTCTCAATCTCATGCTTTGGATATTATTGATGGCTCTCATTTAATTTCCGAAGAGGGACTAGATCTTTGGATACAACACTTTGCTCCAGCTACTCAGAGTGCTACCAGTACTTTTAAGATTGAGATTCCAGTAAGTTGGTTTAACTTTGTAATCCATCTAATGTTGACTCCTGATAAGTTTGGATGGACAATGCATTTGTTGAAATCTGAGCTGTGGAAAATGCTGAATGCAAATTGTGCTTGTGAAGAAACTATTCTATTTCATATCCCTGATGGATGCTCTACTTCACAGGCACCTTGTTACAAGGAGATAATGCAAGGACAGGCAAAGAGAATGAGGGCATTAGCCCAGCTACCCACTCCTCTAGTGGGGCTGACAGCCATTTAAAGCAAGTGTCCCCTAACAAGGTGATACTGCTACCCCTGGGTGAAGCGGTCTCAAAGAAAAGAAGGGATAAAGAGCCTCAGGTTGAAACTGAGGTAAGAAGAAGTGATAGAATTAAGAAAGATAACAATGGTTATAGGAGAAAATCTTGTGATGCTAAATCTTGCTTACCATGTAAGGCAATACCACCAATTATTCAGAATAAAGTGGTCAAAAACCTGACAAAATCTTTCTGCAAGGTGGCTGAGGAAGATCTTCAGGAGAAGCTGTCCAAAAGGCCCAAGAAGAAAGGACAGGAGGATGTGGCCACGGTTTCCAAAGCCACAGGAGCTGCAAATCACCCCAAGATTGTGTAATGATGAGACTACATCATAGCATCAACCACAGGAGAAGAATGTTGCAACTGCTTAGTTTGGATTTTAACTACTGTGTGTATGCTGGGGTTATAAATTCTAGAGTATGTACAATGTCTGCTTATGGGCCAGTGTGGCACCTTCTGTATGATGGCCTTTTGCTCCCTATTAAAGAGTCCTAGATTTCGTATTTGTCTGAGGATGGTTGTACTTATATGGTTAAACTTGAGAGACCTTTGTTTCACTTTATCAAGATGTTTTTGGACTGCTTTTACATTGTTGACTATGATTGGCTTTTAGATCACAATATGGGCATGAGAAAAGAAAGCAATGGTTCTCCAAAGAATTCACAGTTAGGGTCTTATACCAAGGGATGGTACTTGGTATCTCAAATAAAATAAAATTTGGTTTTTAATGAATAGGAACAGGTCATGGAACATACTGAACTGGAATGTAAGAGGTTTAAATGCACCAGATAAGTGGTTGGCTATTAGACAAAAAGTTGAAGAAACTGCTGCTGGTAGTGTGTGCATTCGGGAAACAAAAAGAGAAAACTTTGATCTTGCTTACATCAACAAATTCTGTCCACAAAGATTCGATAAATTTGAATATATGCCTTCCATTGGGGGTTCTGGAGGTATCTTGACTGCTTTTTACTGGTGAAATGATTTTCTAGAACAAATTCCCACTTTCATTACAATTCACATGCAACACCACTTCCAAAACTTGGATTCTCACCAATATTTATGGGCTTTCCAACCCTAATGAAAATATTGAATTCATAGACTGGTTTAGTAATATTCAAATGCCTAATGAAGTGGACTAGATCACGATGGGAGACTTTAACTTCATCAAATCACCCGAGGACAAAAATAGATCTGGAGGGGATGTTAATCAAACGCTTTTGTTCAATGAAGCTATTAGCAACCTAGAGCTGGTTGAGCTACCTCTGAAAATCAGGCAATTCAGCTGGAGTAACATGCAGGACAACCCTCTTCTTGAGAAGTTAGATTGGTTCTTCACTTCTGCAACTTGGATGACTAGTTACCCTGACACCACTGCTCTCCCTTTAGCAAAACCCATCTCTGATCATCTTCCATGTGTGATCAAAATTGGCACAAGTATCCCCAAGTCCAAGGTTTTCAGGCTTGACAATTATTGGTTAAAGCACAACTCCTTCAAAGACATTGTCCAAGCAGCCTGGAATATTCCTGTGGGTTACACTAATCCTGCCAAGAAAACCAATGCAATGTTTAGAAATTTGAGAAGAGCTTTAAAATTGTGGGCCAAGAGTTTGTCATGCCTTAAAAAGTAGATTGAAGACTTAAATGCTTGTATTTTCCTCTAGGACTTGATTGAGGAATACAGAGATCTCTTTGTGTTTGAAGGAAACTGTAGAACCATGTTGAAAGAATTCCTATTGATAGTACTTAATAATCAGAAGATCTATTGGAAATAGAGAGGTAAAATAAAAGGATTTAAGTTTGGAGATGAGAGCACAAAGTTCTTTCATACTAAGGCCTAACTCAATCATAGACATAATAAAATTACCATGTTACTGAATGAGGATCAAGTGGAAATTACTGACCATGAAGGAAAAGGTGCAATTCTTTGGGAGTCTTTAAAAAAACATTAGGACAATCTAATAGTCATACAATGCACTTTGATTTGAATGACCTGTATGAACAAAGAGTGGAGCCTGATGTTTTCCAGGATCTTGAGAAGCCTTTTACACAGGAGGAAATTGATGATGGGTAAAACCCTACCTACAGACAAATCTCCAGGTCCTGATGGATTTAATAATGAGTTCATTAAAGCTTGTTGGGACATCATTAAAGTGGATATCACTGAGCTTATCATGGCTTTCCATACTGGTAATGTAAATCTTGAAAGCATCAACACATCCTTCATTACCTTGATACCAAAAAAGGAAGTGCCAATCTCCCTAATGACTTCAGACCAATTTCTTTCCTAAATGGAGTTCTTAAGATAATCACTAAGTTGCTGGCCAATAGATTGCAAAGAGTTATTCTTTAGATGGTACACATTAACCAATATGGATTCCTCAAGAGCAGAGTGATCCAGGATTGTCTTGGCTGGGCTTATGAATATATCCATCAATGCCATAAATCAAAAGAAGAGATGTTACTAATTAAATTGGAATTTGAAAAAGATTTTGACACTATTGAACATCAAGCTATTATTGATATACTCAGAGCAAAGGGATTTGAAGAAAAGTGGATTTCTTGGATGCAACTACTTTTCACATCTACCTCATCAATTGTGATGTTGAATGGAGTTCCTGGGAAAAAGTTCTACCGTAGAAGAGGAATCAGACAGGGTGATCCATTGCCTTTATTAATTTTTGTCTTGGTTGTTGATCTGCTACAATCAATACTTAATAAGGCCATGAGACTGGGTCTTATTACTTCACCACTTCAAGTCAACTCCTGTCCAAATTTCCAATAGTCTAGTATGTAGATGATACCCTAGTTCTCATGCAAGCAAATGCAAGACAGTTGATATGCCTCAAAGCTCTTTTAAACACATTTGCCTCAGCCACTAGACTAAAAGACAATTATGGGAAATCAATCATGGTACCCATAAACATTGCAGAAGACAGAGTAAATGTCGGAGTAAATGACCACGGGTAGCCTAACCAGCTCCCCCGGGCTCTTTAAAAAATATCGGGCCGGCTGAGCCCTCAAACATCCAAGATGTAGGGCCGCCTTCTCCTAGCCGGCTGTCCCATCAGTCGGCTTCAGGAAGGCGGCAATGCTCTGCGAGCCCTCCCGATGAGGGCCGACTCCTAGCAGCCGGCCACCAGAGGGCCGACTCCTAGCAGGCGGCCCGGCTCACACCCTCAAAGTCTAAACCCACATAACGGCGCTAAGACAGAGCATGGCTACAGTGAAGCCTGCCACCCCCGAATCCCGGAGCAAGCATGGCCACATTGCGCCATACGGGGCGGCCACTCCCCGTCTGGCGCGACACTGTTACAATGTTGACCATGACATCATAATAGTCTGTCGGTACGGCGTGTAGGCGGCGGGCCCTTATTGCCAAAGAGATACCAGAAGGCGTCCGAGCTGCACCAGTCGGCCTAGGGAGAGGCCAGCTCCCGACAGTCGGCTCACCCCCACCCTGGGAGTTTGTGCGCCATTAAACAGATAAGATGGGGTAAGGCTAGAGTGAAAGCCCGCCAGGCGGCGACACTGTAGCCATGCTTACCCCGACAAAGCCATCTTCACCAGGAGCAAGGCTACAGTAACCAGCAGCCGACAAGACCCCTAGGCGGTGGGCCCAGATTTTCGGCCAAGAGGCCGGCAGCTGGCGGGACCCACCAGTTGACGGGCCCCAGCATCGGCGAAGAAGCCAGCGACTACAGACACTGACGACCTGGACCCATACCCAGCCGGATTACCATTGTACCCCTGGGGGGTAGACCTATATAAACCCCCAGGGCACCCATGCAAAGGGTTGATCTCTAGGAGTTTTAGACACCATATAGAGAGAAGAGGAGAGCTAGCCTTGCCTTTCTTCTTCCTCTAGCGAAACAGCTCAAGGAGCCTCTTGTAGCCACTTGTTCTGATCTAGTGATCATGTGGAGACCCCGTAGAGCAGGAGTAGGGGTGTTATCTCCTAGGAGTGCCTCGAACCTGGGTAAGATTCGCCGGCGTGCATGTCTTCGCTTTATCTCGTTTCCAGGCACCGACGATGTCTTACTGGCTCCCACAATGATAAGCCACCCGTTGGCATATGTCGCACCTACCACCCGACATTTGGCGCCCACGACCCAAAACCTGTCAAGTAGCCCCTCCGCCGACTCTCGGAGGAAAAGAGAAGAATTGTTGGTGAGGAGATAGCCCGGCTTCTGGCAGCCGACTTCATCAAGGAAGTGTTCTTTCCAGAATGGCTTGCCAACCCGGTCCTTGTACTAAAGAAGAACAAGAAATGTCGCATGTGTATTGATTATACCAGCCTCAACAAAGCTTGCCCTAAAGATCCGTTTGCTTTGCCCCGGATTGGTCAAGTGATATACTCCATAGCCGGATGCGAGCTGCTGAGTTTTTTGGATGCCTACTCAGGTTACCATCAGATCAAGTTGGATCCAGCCGATCGCCTGAAGACCCCTTCATCACGCCATTCGGAGCTTTCTGCTACCTGACTATGACATTCGGCTTGAGAAATGCCGGTGCCACTTTTCAGCGTTGCAAGCAGAAATGCCTCCTCAAGCAACTTGGCAGGAATGCCCATGTCTACATAGACGATATTGTGGTGAAGATGGAAAAGCACGACACCCTGCTAGAAGATCTCAAAGAAACATTTGACAACTTGCGCTGATTTCAAATCAAGCTCAACCCTGAGAAATGCGTGTTCGGAGTGCCAGCCGGCCAGCTCCTAGGCTTCCTGGTCTCTGAACGTGGCATTGAGTGCAACCTGGTAAAGATCAAGGCCATACAGAGGATGGAGATTCCCACCCGTCTTCGAGATGTCCAAAAGTTCACCGGGTGCCTGGCTTTGCTCAACCGCTTCATCAGCCGGCTAGGAGAGAAGGCTCTCCCCTATATCAGCTCATGAGGAAATCCACTTACTTCTAGTGGAACAATCAGGCGGACAAAGCTTTTCACAAGTTGAAGAAGATGCTGACCATGCCGCCTGTCCTGGCGGCACCGACTAAAAAAGAGCTCATGCTCCTCTACATTGCCGCAACCAGCTGGGTGGTCAGCACTGTCATCGTGGTTCAGTGCCCAGAAGAAGGCCGAGCTCAGCTGGTCCAGAGGCCAGTGTATTACTTGAGCGAAGTGCTGTCAACCTCAAAGCAGAATTACCCCCACTACCAGAAGATGTGCTATGGCGTGTACTTTGCCGCCAAGAAACTCAAGCCCTACTTTCAAGAGCACCCCATCACGGTCGTTTGCACTGCCCCGCTTGTCGAGATCATAGGCAGCCGGGATGCATCTGGCCGGGTGGCCAAGTGGGCCATTGCGCTGGCTCCTTACACCATCTTCTACCAGCCTTGCACCGCCATCAAGTCCCAAGTGCTGGCCGACTTCCTTGTCAACTGGGCCGAGACCCAGTACCTGCCTGATGTCTACTACACAACCTTCTTCTTGTAGACGTTGTTGGGCCTGCAAGTGCACAGGTTTGTAGGACAGTAGCAAATTTCCTTCAAGTGGATGACCTAAGGTTTATCAATCCGTAGGAGGCGTAGGATGAAGATGGTCTGTCTCAAACAACCCTGCAACCAAATAACATAGAGTCTCTTGTGTCCCCAACACACCCAATACAATGGTAAGTTGTATAGGTGCACTAGTTCGGCGAAGATATGGTGATACAAGTGCAATATGGATGGTAGATAAAGGTATTTGTAATCTGAAATAATAAAAACAGCAAGGTAACAAGTGGTAAAAGTGAGCGTAAACGGTATTGCAATGATAGGAAACAAGGCCTAGGGTTCATACTTTCACTAGTGCAAGTTCTCTCAACAATAATAACATAGATAGATCATATAACAAGCCCTCAACATGCAACAAAGAGTCACTCCAAAGCAACTAATAGCGGAGAACAAACGTAGAGATTATGGTAGGGTACGAAACCACCTCAGAGTTATTGTTTTGGATCGATCTATAAAGAGTTCGTACTAGAATAACAACATAAGACACAAATCAACCAAAACCCTAATGTCACCTAGATACTCCATTGTCACCTCAAGTATCCGTGGGCATGATTATACGATATGCGTCACATAATCTCAGATTCATCCAACCAACATAAAAGTACTTCAAAGAGTGCCCCAAAGCTACTATCGGAGAGTCAAGAACGTGTGCCAACCCCTATGCATAGGTTCCCAATGTCACGAAACCCGCAAGTTGATCACCAAGACATACATTAAGTGTTCTCATAAAAGACTCAATCCGATAAGATAACTTCAAAGGGGAAACTCAATTCATCACAAGAGAGTAGATGGGGGAGAAACATCATAAGATCCAACTACAATAGAAAAGCTCGGGATACATCAAGATCGTGCCATAGAGGGAACATGGGAGAGAACACGAGAGAGAGAGATCAAACACATAGCTACTGGTACATACCCTCAGCCCCGAGGGTGAACTACTCCCTCCTCGTCATGGATAGCGCCGGGATGATGAAGATGGCCACCGGTGATGGGATCCCCCCTCCGGCAGGGTGCCAGGAAGGGCTCCCGAGAGGTTTTTGGTGGCTACAGAGGCTTGCGGCGGTGGAACTCCCGATCTACCTTCTGTTCTGGAAGTTTTAGGGTACGTAGGTATATATGGGTGCAAGGGGTACGTCGTTGGACCTCCGGGGTGCTCACGAGGCAGGGGGGCGCTCCCTAGGGCGGTGGGCGCGCCCCTACCCTCGTGGGCAGCCCGGGACTCCCCTGACGTGCTCTCCAAGTCTATCAGGTGGGTTTCCTTCCAAATTTAACTTCTCCAGTTGATCTCGTTCCGTTTTGACTCCGTCTGATATTCCTTTTCCTCGAAACACTGAAATAGGCATAAAATAGCAAATCTGGGCTGGGCCTCCGGTTAATAGGTTAGTCCCAAAAATAATATAAAAGTGGATAATAAAGCCCAATATTGCCTAAAACAGTATATAAAGTAGCATGGAACAATAAAAATTATAGATACGTTGGAGACGTATCAAGCATCCCCAAGCTTAATTCCTGCTCGTCCTCGAGTAGGTAAATGATAAAAAAGAATTTTTGATGCGGAGTGCTACTTTGGCATAATTTCAATGTAAATCTTCTTAATTGTGGCATGAATATTCAGATCCGGAAGATTCAAGACAAAAGTTCATATTGACATAAAAGTAATAATACTTCAAGCATACAAATCAAAGCAATCATGTCTTCTCAAAATAGCATGGTTAAAGAAAGTTATCCCTACAAAATCATATAGTCTGGCTAAGCTCTATCTTCATCACACAAAATATTTAATCATGCACAACCCCGATGACAAGCCAAGCAATTGTTTCATACTTTAGTATTCTCAAACTTTTTCAACTTTCACGCAATACATGAGCGTGAGCCATGGACATAGCACTATAGGTGGAATAGAATGGTGGTTGTGGAGAAGACAAAAAAGGAGAAGATAGTCTCACATCAACTATGCGTATCAACGGGCTATGGAGATGCCCATCAATAGATATCAATGTGAGTGAGTAGGGATTGCCATGCAACGGATGCACTAGAGCTATAAGTATATGAAAGCTAAACAAAAGGAACTAAGTGGGTGTGCATCCAACTCGCTTGCTCATGAAGACCTAGGGCATTTGAGGAAGCCCATCATTGGAATATACAAGCCAAGTTCTATAATGAAAAATTCCCACTAGTATATGAAAGTGACAACATATGAGACTCTCTATAATGAAGATCATGGTGCTACTTTGAAGCACAAGTGTGGTAAAAGGATAGTAGCATTGTCCCTTCTCTCTTTTTCTCTCATTTTTTTATTTGGGCCTTTTCTCTTTTTTTTATGGCCACTCTTTTTTTTCGTCCGGAGTCTCATGCCGACTTATGGGGGAATCATAGTCTCCATCATCCTTTCCTCATTGGGACAATGCTCTAATAATGATGATCATCACACTTTTATTTTTCTTACAACTCAACAATTACAACTCAATACTTAGAACAAAATATGACTCTATATGAATGCCTCCGGCGGTGTACCGGGATATGCTATGAATCAAGAGAGACATGTATGAAAGAATTATGAACGGTGGCTTTGCCACAAATACAATGTCAACTACATGTTCATGCAAAAAGCAATATGACAAAAGTAATGTGTGTCATATGAACGGAACGGTGGAAAGTTGCATGGCAATATATCTCGGAATGGCTATGGAAATGCCATGATAGGTAGGTATGGTGACTGTTTTGAGGAAGGTATATGGTGGGTGTATGATACTGGCGAAAAGTGTGCGGTATTGGAAAGGCTAGCAATGGTGGAAGGGTGAAAGGGTGCGTATAATCCATGGACTCAACATTAATCAAGAGAACTCATGCACTTATTGCAAAAATTTAGAAGTCATGAAAAACCAAAGCACTACACGCATGCTCCTAGGGGGATAGATTGTAGGAAAAGACCATCGCTCGTCCCCGACCGCCACTCATAAGGAAGACAATCAATAAATAAATCATGCTCCGACTTCATCACAAAGCGGTTCACCATACGTGCATGCTACGGGAATCACAAACTTCAACACAAGCATTCTTTAAATTCATAATCACCCAACTAGCATCACTTTGATATTATCACCTCCATATCTCAAAACAATTATCAAGCATCAAACTTATCTTAGTATGCAACACACTCAAAAGAAAGTTTCACATATCTTGAATACCAAGTATATTAATATTAAGCAAATTACCATGCTATTTAAGACTCTCAAAATAATCTAAGTGAAGCATGAGAGATCAATAGTTTCTTTAAAACAAATCTACCACCGTGCTCTAAAAGATCTAAGTGAAGCACTAGAGCAAAAATTATCACGCTCAAAAGATATAAGTGAAGCACATAGAGTATTCTAGCAAATTCCAATTTGTATGTGGATCTCTCTCATTAGGAATTTCAGATCTCGGTATCTTATTCAAACAGCAAGAAAAACAAAATAAATGACAATGCAAGGATAGCACAACTCATGTGAAGAAGCAAAAACTTAGGCTCAACCGATACTAACCGATAGTTGTTGAAGAAGAAAGGTGGGATGCCTACCGGGGCATCCCCAAGCTTCGATGCTTGAGACTTCTTGAATATTACCTTGGGGTGCCTTGGGAATCCCCAAGCTTAGGCTCTTGCCATTCCTTATTCTATAGTCCATCGAATCCTTACCCAAAACGTGAAAACTTCAACCACACAAAACTCGTAAGCTCCGTTAGTATAAGAAAATAAAACCACCACTTAGGTACTATAATGAACTCATTCTAAATTCATAATGGTGTAATATCTACTGTATTCTAACATCTCTATGGTTCATACCACTTAATACTAGCCATAGATGCATGAAAATAAGCAAACAACACAATGAAAACAGAATCTGTCAAAAACAGAACAGTCTGTAGTAATCTGTATCAAACGTATACTTCTGGAACCCCAGAAATTCTGAAATAACTTGCTGGACATGAGGAATTTTTCTATTAATCATATGCAAAAATAATCAACTTAAAATCATTCTTCTGTAAAAAATCGCAGCTATTCTCGTGAGCGCTAAAGTTTCTGTTTTTCACAGCAAGATCACATAAACTTCACCCAAGTGTTTCCAAAGGTTCTACTTGGCACTTTATTGAAACAAAAGCTATAAAACATGATTACTACAGTAGAATAATCATGTGGACACAAAAAACAGTAAGGATAAATATTGGGTTGTCTCCCAACAAGCGCTTTTCTTTAATGTCTTTTTAGCTAGGCATGATGATGACAATGATGCTCACATAAAGGATAAGAATTGAAACATAACGGGAGCATCATGAAGCATATGACTAGCACATTTAAGTCTAACCCACTTCCTATGCATAATGATTTTGTGAGCAAACAACTTATGGGAACAATAATCAACTAGCATAGGAAGGTAACACAAGCATAGCTTCAAGAATTTAAGCACATAGGGAGGAAACTTGATATTATTGTAATTCCTACAAGCATATGTTCCTCTCTCATAATAATTTTCAGTAGCATCATGAATGAATTCAACAATATAACCAGAACCTAAAGCATTCTTTTCATGATCTACAAGCATAGAAAATTTACTACTCTCAACATAAGCAAATTTCTTATCATGAATAGTAGTGGGAGCAAACTCAACAAAATAACTATCATATGATTGAAAATTAAGATCAAGATGACAAGTTTCATGGTTATCATTATTCTTTAAAGCATACGTGTCATGACAATAATCATCATAGATAGGAGGCATGCTTTCATCATAGTAAATTTGCTCATCAAAGCTTGGGGGACAAAAAATATCATCTCCATCAAACATAGCTTCCCCAAGCTTGTGGCTTTGCATATCCTTAGCATGATGGATATTCAAGGAGTTCATACTAACAACATTGCAATCATGCTCATCTTTCACATATTTTATGCCAAGAATTATATGTAATTCTTCTTCTAGTACTTGAGCACAATTTTCCTTTCCATCATACTCACGAAAGATATTAAGAAGGTGAAGCATATGTGACAAACTTAACTCCATTTTTTTGTAATTTTCTTTCATAAATTAAACTAGTGCTAAAACAAGAAACAAAAAGATTTGATTGCAAGATCTAAAGATATACCTTCAAGCACTCACCGTGCCAAAAAAGAGCTTAGTTGATGGAGTTTGAGTACCCTTTACCTAGCCTCCCCGGCAACGGCGCCAGAAAAGAGCTTGATGTCTACTACACAACCTTCTTCTTGTAGACGTTGTTGGGCCTGCAAGTGCACAGGTTTGTAGGACAGTAGCAAATTTCCCTCAAGTGGATGACCTAAGGTTTATCAATCCGTAGGAGGCGTAGGATGAAGATGGTCTCTCTCAAACAACCCTGCAACCAAATAACAAAGAGTCTCTTGTGTCCCCAACACACCCAATACAATGGTAAATTGTATAGGTGCACTAGTTCGGCGAAGAGATGGTGATACAACTGCAATATGGATGGTAGATAAAGGTATTTGTAATCTGAAATAATAAAAACAGCAAGGTAACAAGTAGTAAAAGTGAGCGTAAACGGTATTGCAATGATAGGAAACAAGGCCTACGGTTCATACTTTCACTAGTGCAAGTTCTCTCAACAATAATAACATAGATAGATCATATAACAAGCCCTCAACATGCAACAAAGAGTCACTCCAAAGCAACTAATAGCGGATAACAAACGTAGAGATTATGGTAGGGTATGAAACCACCTCAAAGTTATTCTTTTGGATCGATCTATAATAGTGTTCGTACTAGAATAACACCGTAAGACACAAATCAACCAAAACCCTAATGTCACCTAGATACTCCATTGTCACCTCAAGTATCCGTGGGCATGATTATACGATATGCGTCACATAATGTCAGATTCATCCAACCAACATAAAAGTACTTCAAAGAGTGCCCCAAAGCTACTACCGGAGAGTCAAGAACGTGTGCCAACCCCTATGCATAGGTTCCCAATGTCACGAAACCCGCAAGTTGATCACCAAGACATACATCAAGTGTTCTCATAAAAGACTCAATCCGATAAGATAACTTCAAAGGGGAAACTCAATTCATCACAAGAGAGTAGATGGGGGAGAAACATCATAAGATCCAACTACAATAGCAAAGCTCGGGATACATCAAGATCGTGCCATAGAGGGAACACGAGAGAGAACACGAGAGAGAGAGGTCAAACACATAGCTACTGGTACATACCCTCAGCCCCGAGGGTGAACTACTCCCTCCTCGTCATGGATAGCGCCGTGATGATGAAGATGGCCACCGGTGATGGGATCCCCCCTCCGGCAGGGTGCCGGGAAGGGCTCCCGAGAGGTTTTTGGTGGCTACAGAGGCTTGCGGCGGCGGAACTCCCTATCTATCTTCTGTTCTGGAAGTTTTAGGGTACGTAGGTATATATGGGTACAAGGGGTACGTCGGTGGACCTCCGGGGTGCTCACGAGGCAGGGGGCGCGCCCCCACCCTCGTGGGCAGCCCGGGACTCACCTGATATGCACTCCAAGTCTATCAGGTGGGTTTCCTTCCAAAATTAACTTCTCCAGTTGATTTCGTTCCGTTTTGACTCCGTCTGATATTCCTTTTCCTCGAAACACTGAAATAGGCATAAAACAGCAAATCTGGGCTGGGCCTCCGGTTAATAGGTTAGTCCCAAAAATAATATAAAAGTTGATAATAAAGCCCAATATTGCCTAAAACAGTAGATAAAGTAGCATGGAGCAATCAAAAATTATAGATACGTGGGAGACGTATCACGGCCACCGGCACCCGACTCCACCCGTTGGTGGATGCACTTTGACGGATCCAAGATGCACACCGGCTTGGGAGCCGGCATTGTCCTCACCTCTCCCAAGGGCGACAAGCTCAGCTACACGCTGCAAATCTATTGTGCCGCCTCCAACAACGTTGCCGAGTACGAGGCGCTCATACATGGGCTCTGGCTGGCCAAACAACTTGGCATCCGCCGGATCCTGTGCTATGGCGACTCGGACTTGGTGATCCAGCATTCATCTGGCGATTGGGACGCCAAGGACGCAAACATGGTGAGCTACCGTTTCGTCGTTCAGCAGCTCAGCGGATACTTTGACGGGTGCGAGTTTCTCCATGTGCCACGAGCCAATAACGAGCAAGCAGATGCCCTGGCACGAATCGGCTCCACCCGACAAGCTATACCAACCGGCATCTCCCTCCAGCGCCTCCTCAAGCCATCTATCAAGACGTCTCCAGAATCAGAATCCATCTTCGTGCCGCCTAACCCTGACGCAGTTGGATTCGACTTGGGGAACCCAGCAGGTGGCTCTGGGACTTCGGTAGGCGGCTCGGGGACTGCTGTAGTCGCACCCGGCTTGGGGACTTCAGAATCCGACCTGGGGACTGTAGCAGTCGGCCTGGGGACTACGACGACACAACAGGCGGTGGCCGACTCCAACTCTTCACCACCCAACCCACCTGCCCTGGTCGCAGTAGCCGTGTTGGAAATAGAAGAAGTCGCAGCTCCATCATGGGCCCAGCCCATCCTCAACTTTCTGGTAAACAGAGAGCTGCCGATTGACGAGATATCGACAAGACAAGTTCAACGTCGAGCCGGAGTGTCGGTGTCAAAACCGGCAGATCTCGGGTAGGGGGTCCCGAACTGTGCATCTAGGCGGATGGTAATAGGAGACAAGGGACACGATGTTTTACCCAGGTTTGGGCCCTCTTGATGGAGGTAAAACCCTACATCCTGCTTGATTAATATTGATGATATGTGTTACAAGAGTAGATCTACCATGAGATCAAGGAGGCTAAACCCTAGAAGCTAGCCTATGGTATGATTGTTGTTCGTCCTACAGACTAAAGCCATCCGGTTTATATAGACACCGGAGAGGGCTAGGGTTACACAGAGTCGGTTACAATGGTAGGAGATCTACATATCCGTATCGCCAAGCTTGTCTTCCACACCAAGGAAAGTCCCATCCGGACACGGGACGAAGTCTTCAATCTTGTATCTTCATAGTCTTGGAGTCCGGCCAATGATGATAGTTCGGCTATCCGGACACCCCCTAGTCCAGGACTCCCTCAGTAGCCCCTGAACTAGGCTTCAATGACGAAGAGTCCGGCGCGCATATTGTCTTCGGCATTGCAAGGCGGGTTCCTCCTCCAAATAATTTATGGAAGATTGTGAACACCAGGATAGTGTCCGGGTCTGCAAAATAAATTCCACGTACCACCGTAGAGAGAATAATATTTACACAAGTTCAATCTGCTGACGTATTTGGTGGCGTGACGTCACACCACTACCAAGCCTTTTCTTGAATCGTTTTTATTGTGCCACCTCAGCGTGTTTAGCGAAGAGGTTTCCTTGGCGCGTCCTGTCGAGGCAGAGATCGTGTTCCCCTTATTCCGGTATTCTCATAAATACGTACGTGGGTAACCCAACCGCGCCCGTTGCCACGCCCCCTCCATCGAAGGCGGGTTCCAAATGGTCACGGGGACGGCTCTTGGTATTCTTCCTCTTTATAATGAGACCAAGGCCCGTTCTTTTTCTTCAATCCTCAATCGAATCCGCCCCTTGCCCCGAGTTCCAACACCCCGGGCTCCACATTCGGGTACTTTTGACTTTCGACGATGTCTGGCTCCGACCTACGAGGCCGATGGATGCCCTCTTCCGTCACGAAAGAGGACGTGCTAAAGCTGAGAGACGCCAGGTACTTGACCTATGAGATTTTGCATAGGTTGCCTGCCCGAGGGCATGTTTTTCCTACTCCCGAGCCCGGCGAGAGTGTCGTGTTCTTGTCTCACCTCCGTCGGGGTTTAGGCTTCCCGATGGATCCTTTTGTGAGGGGGCTCATGTTTTACTATGGGCTGGAATTCCATGATTTGGCTCCGGAGTCCATCCTCCACATCTCATCGTTCATTGTCGTCTGCGAAGCCTTCCTCCGCACTACCCCTCACTTCGTCTTGTGGCTCAAAACCTTCAACGTGGAGCCGAAAATGATAGAAGGGCGTCAGGCAGAATGCGGCGGGGCGGTTATAAGCAAGCGGGCCGATGCTCCATGGCCCGAGGGCTCTTTTCAGGAGGAGCTCGGCTTGTGGCAACAGGAGTGGTTCTATATCACCGCTCCCAGGGGCAGCAGGCAGAGGCCGCCGCCCGTCTTCCGCTCGGGCCCTCCACAACGGCTGACGTCATGGGTCAACAAGGGGCTGAACTGGGGGCCGTCCAAAGACGTACCCCTGTTGCAGGACCGGATTCGAGGCCTCCAAGAAAGGGAGATTAATCTGGTCGTAGTGGCACAGGTGATGCTGATTCGGCGCCTTCTGCCCTGCAAACGTCGCCCCCTCCGCCTGTGGGAATTTAATCCAGAGGGGCCACGAGCTCTCCAACACTTCATGGGTTTGACACCCGTGGAGATGTACAAACTGTTCTTCGGATCGCAAGAGATGTGTCCGGACTTGATCGAGGACGCTGGCCTAAGCTGCAATTGCCCGGATACTCAAGTAAGCAGCCCTGTGTCCGGACATATTGTCCATTTATTTATCATGGGTTTGCCTTTTAACCAGCTATCCCTTGGACAGGAGTGGATAGCGCAAGCAAAACTAATACGGTGTCCAGCCCCCCTCCCTGAGACCACGCCGGATCCCGTGTTAGTCAAAATGTTGGAGGTTGTGCCTTTGGAGGAGAGCGAAGGGGGCACAGGGAAACTACCACCTCTGCCAAGGAGGCCTTCAATAAGGGGGGAATCGAGAATCCCTCCTTCCAGGGGGAGAAGAGGACCGCTTCTGAAGACCCGGAGGCCAAGGCCTCACAGCGGGGAAGGAAATCTGCACCGGAAGGTCCTGCGCCGGGAAGAGCCCCGGCCGCACAGTCTCCCCATAGGAATCAGCCCTCCAGCGAGCCGTAAGTAAAAAAGGGGGAATTTTGTAATAGGGAACGCCCCTATATTATTTCCCAAGGTAACCGAAGTTTTCACCTTGTAGTTCGGATCTCAGCCCATCTCAGCAGAGCTCATCTTTGGGGGACCTTCGTCCGGAGATGATGGAGAGCGAGACGCCTCCATCTGCCGCCCCGTCGGGCGGGGCGGACGACCCTGAGGTGTCGTCATGGAGGGTCTCCCCGAGTCCGGCGGGGCCGGAGAGTCTGGCACCCATTGGAGTACGGCCGGTGGAGCTGCAGGATTTGCTCAAGAGGGCGTCTATCTCAGAAGATCACCGCACATTAATGAGTATGGTAATTGAGAGGATCTCATCCGCCGAAAGCGGGTTGTATGAGGCCGTCGGAAATT
Source organism: Triticum dicoccoides (assembly GCF_002162155.2). Taxonomy (NCBI): domain Eukaryota; kingdom Viridiplantae; phylum Streptophyta; class Magnoliopsida; order Poales; family Poaceae; genus Triticum; species Triticum dicoccoides. The sequence goes on along the minus strand of NC_041389.1, from coordinate 94,621,279 downwards.
TGCTGACGGGGTTTGAGGTACGCAAAAAATGACATACCTTTTGACAGTTTTGCACATGGAGTGCGCCCTGTATAGATAGTAGCCCCTGAGACTTGGTATGCTGTCGAAAGCGATAGCGTGCCAAGGATCATAATCTCAGTTATAGAATGTCGCCTTTCCTATGCAGGTGGCGGAACGTTCGGTGGCCAGCCGGACTGATGGAGTTGCCAAACTAAAGAGGCAACTCGATGTTGCGGATGCGGACATCGCGCTGGTCAATAAGCGACTTAATGAGTCGCAAGGTAGGTGGTTGCTCCGCGGTTGCCTAGTAAGGGAGCTGATGCCCGTTCCTTACAATTTGTATGCTTGATGCAGATGGTGCCGCTGCTGTGGAAGACCTTCGAGCAGAGCTTGCTCGAGCCAAGGAGCAAGCCAGGAAAAGTGATGCGGCTGCCTCAAAGGCAGCGGAAGAGCTAAAAGCCAAAAAGGCTGCTCACTACCGAAGCAGGGAGGAGATGGCCGGAATGGCCACGAAATGAAAAGATGATGCCGACCGCTACGAGGTTCTTGAAAGAGAACGCCGAGCGGAGCAAGAGGACCTGAAGAAGGCCGCCGCTGAAGCCAAGGATGCCCGTGGTGCGATGCAGGCTATGAAGGAGGAACTGCGTCAGGCCGGAGACATTACGGCTGGAAAGCCCTTCATACTGCGTAGGAAGTTTACGGATCCGAAGTATGCTTAGTTGGGCCAATTGTGTGGTGCGGAGGATCCTTATCTGGATTTGGCGGCGAGTGCGGCGGACGTAGTCGTGCACTTCCGAAGCCAGAAGGATCACGAAATGGAAGAGCTTTTTTGGTCTCAATTCCATAGTCCGGAGCGTCCACTCCCGTTGGCTGATCGGCTGGCTGAGTGGGCTGAGCTGAATAGATTGTCCGGACTTGCCATGACAGATGTGGTCGCTCATCTGTGGCCGGAAAGGCCCAAGCCGAAGAGTTATTTTGGCTTGTTGCAGCAATTCCTTGGGGCGGTGCCGCATGTCAAGGCGATGAAGCGGTCGGCATGCATAGAAGGTGCACGGATGGCTCTCGCCCGTGTGAAGACATACTGGGCGAAGATGGATGCCACCGTTGTTGCATCCCGGGGTTCGGACAAAAGCTGATTACCCGCCGAGCACTATTTTGAGGAAGTCCTGCAGGGCGCTCGTTTAATAGAGTCGCATTGCTCGAAAGATGTCATGTTCAAATGACGTGTATGATTTGTGAGATCATGTTTATAATGCAATAGCTTTTTATACTTGTGCGTTCAAGTATTGAACTATCTCCTGTGCGTCCGTATATGTATGTATAACCTGAAAGATGGCAGTCTTTGGCTTCAGCCCCCACGCACATGGTGCGGGGGTGTTTGCAAAAAGAAAAGTGCTTTTTCACACTTAATCCAACGTCTTGGTCCTTTTTAAGGAGGTGATAGCGTAGCAAACTAGGCAACCGGACTATAATGCTTTATCACTTTCACTTAGCCATAGGAGCTCGAAGGTGGGGCTACTATATAGCCCCTAGAGGCACCGCGCTCTCCGAACTCGGGCGCGTATGTGCCTGACCGGGAAGCGGTCCTTCGTCAAAGCGGAGGAATTCTAAACATTCCAATAGTCGATCGAGTGGTTGACCAGTTTCTCTCTATATCATAACAGTCAGTTTTCGGCTTTCTCTACTGAGGTGCTCGCCCGGCCGAACCGGGGCACAATCGTAGTAGTTCTCCTGGTGCCGCGTTAGCCGATGGAGCGGAACGTAAGGCAGCAAAACACAGGAGCCGGGCAAACCTAACATTTGACCAAAGACATGATTCGGAGCTTATGCATATAAGGCCTAACTCGAGACGCCGAACACTCCCTGAGGTGTTCGGTCTTTATGATACCGGGCAGAACAATGCCCTAAGCCCCTAGTGTCCAGGTACAGGCGGGAACTTCTGACGCGGCCGATGCCAAAACGCCAGCCTCCTCCTCGGTTATGGTAGAAAACCGGGGGATGTGTATCAACAAGAGACAGTAAGAAAGGTTTACGCAGGGTCTTAATCTGAAAAGAATCCTTGCAATGGGTCCCTGCTGCACGTCTGCGCATGTGTCTCCATTGTGCTGTATCCTGGACGGGTGTAGCACGTGCTTCATCTGTAAAAGAGAAGGACTTAGTTTGGAAGAAATATCGTGCAAAGGATGTATTGAAAATAAAGTATAATTTGGAAGATGAATAAAGTTGACCTTTATTGGCTCTCATCGTTTATATGCGCATCCCCTTGTAAAGGGGTATGCGGCTGGGAAGCCCCTTGTTTATTTACGCCGGACTCGCCTAACCGTGTCCGAGGTCTGACTGACCTGTTTTTAGGGGCTTTGACCTGCAAGGTCGGATTAATGTGTGGCTGTCAAGGCGGCCTCACGTTCTCCGTGGTCGAGGAACACTCGGACTTACTCTTTAATGAGATTATGCCGCGTGGACCGGGCATTTTAAGCGTAAGAGACGCGTAATGTGTTATTGCGTTAAAGAGGACGAAAGCTTCGCGTCCCAGTAGTGCTTGAGGGCAACTGTGAAATGGGGCGATATGGAGAGTGAGCTTTTCGCGACGGAGGTTGTCGGATGAACCGAACACAACCTCTAGTGGCACAGAGCCTGTTCAATTGGCTTAAAGGCCTGGCGTCACTGCTTTGAAGGAAGTGCTGCTACAGCGAATTTTGGTAGGGTCTATCCCCATTCTACGGACGGTGTCCTGGTATGGCAGGTGCCGCACTGTGTTTTCGTGTTATCACATGAAGTGAGTTCACTGTTTTGACTTCTAGTGGGAAAGTCTTCTGTTTTCCGGCGTGCTTCTTGTGGGGTTCATCGTCGTCTTCGCTTGGTGTGTCGAGCCCCTTGCGTTCGGCGTTAAGTCGGTCGGACTATTTGAAGACCCAACAATCTCTGTGGGTATGGTTTGCAGGCTTCCCGGAGGTACTATGTATTTGACATAGCCTCTCCAGAATTTTTTTTAGGTTGGATAGCTCGTCACTATTGTCCTTGAGGGGCAGTGTTTTATTATTTTGCCGAGAGCTTTGGAATCCGGCGTTGACCGCCGTGCTATTTGGGCCATTTTCCTTATTCCGGCGCTGATCTTTTCTGCGTCGTGATTACCCATTTCCATCCCTGACTTCGGATGTACTCGGGTTGCTGGTACTGCATCTAGCCAGCCAGCTGTCTTCCCCCGCGCAAAAGCGGGTCATGAGGCTTGTTAGTGCGGCCATTGTTCTTGGCTTTTCCTGGCCGAGGTGTCTGGTGATCCATTCATCTTGGATGTTGTGCTTAAAGGCTGCTAAGGCTTCGGCGTCCGGATAGTCGACTATTTGGTTCTTTTTGGTGAGGAACCTGTTCCAGAATTTGCGTGCTGACTCTCCGGGCTGTTGAGTTATGTGACTTAAATCGCCTGCATCCGGAGGGCGGACATAAGTCCCCTGAAAATTTGCTCGAAACGCATCCTCGAGCTCTTCCCAACTTCCAATGGTATTTTCTGGCAGGCTTTTGAGCCAGTGCCGAGCTGGCCCTTTGAGCTTGAGGGGTAGGTATTTTATGGCATGGAGATCGTTTCCTCTCGCCGTATGTATGTGTAGGATATAATCCTCAATCCAGACTCCGGGGTCTGTTGTTCCGTCATATGCCTCTATGTTTACGGGTTTGAATCCCGCTGGAAATTCATGATCCAGTACCTCGTCGGTAAAACATAGTGGGTGTGCGGCGCCCCTGTATTTGGGTGTGCCATTGTCTTCAAACGCTCGGCGGCTTGTGTTGCTTCCTGGAGTCTTCTTTTTTGGCCCATAGATAGACCTGGCCGGGTCATCCTTTTTCCGAGGGTCTTTATGCTGATCGTGTGCCAGCTTGTGTGCGGAGCCCCTTACTGCTCTTAGCCTGTCATCTGGTCGTCTATCCGGCCAGGCGGCCTCTTTCTTCTTTGACTGCGGGGGCTCTAAGGCCTCCTCGTCGAATTCGGGCAACAGCTTGCGCTTCGGGTTGCTCTTTGCCTGGCGACTAGCGTCATATTTATCTGCGGTATTGAGTACTTTGCTCCATCTCATTCTGAGTGTGTCCTCTGCTGTTTTGAGCTTTCGCTTTTGCTTCTTCCAACTTCTTGCAGTAGCGACGAGCCTTTTATGAAGGTTCTTATGCTCTGGTGATGTGTTCGGCGTGAGATTGTCTAGGCTCTTGTTTTCGTTGGGGATGGGCTGCTTGTCCAGTTCATCATATTCGGATGGTTGCTTGGTGGCATGTTCGCCGTCCACTGCTTCGCCCTGCTCTAGGGCCAGGTCCGTATGGGTGCCATTTTTATCGAGGCGGGACTTCGGGCGGCGCTTGCGTCGCCGTTTTGGTTGTTTGTTGGGGGAGTTGTCCCTCGCCACGTCCCGTTGTTCCTCATTATCGCTTCCTTTTGGTGTATCCACCATGTATACGTCGTGAGTTGGGGTGGCTTTCCAGTGCCCGATAGGCGCTGGTTCTTGGTCGTCTCCGGCATCGTCGTCCATACCGTCGATGTCTTCGGAGTCGAAGTCTAGCATGTCGGTTAGATCGTCGACAGTGGCTACTAAGTGGGTGGTGGGTGGGCGTTGAATTTCTTCGTCGTCCGCATCCCAACCGTCCTGACCGCAGTCCGGCCAGGGCTCTCCTGATAATGAGAGATACTTTAGCGAACTCAAGATGTCGCCGAAAGGTGAGTGTTGAAAGATGTCTGCGGCAGTGAACTCCATAATCGGCGCCCAACCAGATTCAATTGGAGGGGGCGGGAGGCTCGGAGTCCGGCGAGGAGTCCGCCGGCTCCCTCTGGCGGCACCACCAGGATCTCCGGCGCCACGGAGCAGAGGGGGATGATGACCTGCAGAGGTTGGTTGCGTGGAGCTTCTTCTACCTGCGCTGCAACTGCAGCATCCGCCTGGGCCTTGGCCGCCATGTCGGCCTGCATCCTTGCTGTCTCCTCCGCCGCCTCCTGTGCCGCCTTGGCGGCAGCGGCCTTCTGCCGCTCCGCCTCCCGCTCCTCCCACGCCTCCCGCGCATTCCGCTCCATCGCTGCCTGAAGCTCGGCACGAGGGTCCACGCGGTGAGCGCTGGTCGAGCCTCCCGCTGCCCCAACCACGGAGGCCGCGACAGTCCGCTCAAGAGAGAGAGGATCCCTATTTCCAAGCCAAGGCAAAGAAAAATCAGAAGAAAACTGACAAGAAGGAAGAAAGAACACGTGCAGGAGTCGACACTTACGCAGAAACCATCTGCAGCTCCTTCACCACCTTGCAGAAGTGGGTGGCCTTCGCGGTCGCTTCGTCCCGCTTGGTCGCCGCAACCGAGCCTTTGGGCTTCTTCGGCTGGCTGCCGAATAGGATCGACCCGCCGTGGCGCTTCTCCGCTCCGCCTCGGGCAGCCGGCATGGCAGACAAGCTCGCGCCCTGCTGGTCGGATGTCGGCTGGCGGTGCAGAGCGACTTCCCCCTCATCATCGTCCGGCCAGTCTTCGAGGCCAGCTCCGAGCCTGGAGCCGCCTGCCTCGCCGCCTCCTCCCACAACATCGTCATCCAGGGCGGCCGCCCCCAAGTCGGGGTCGTCCATGTCGCTCTCTGTTCGGTCGGGGAGATATTGGCGCTCCGGCCCCGCGGTGTCGACTGCCGGCTGGAGAAGGGGGGCTCTATTGGACAAGCCGATTGGTCAAGTCGGCCAAGGAGAACTCAGCAACAGAAGAAAAAAGAGAAGAAAAGAAAACTTACCATAGGCGGGGGATGGGCGCATGAGTACGGCTCCTTGCCGAACTGCCACTCCTCCATGAGCTTGCAGTTTGCAAGGTAGTTCACCATATGAGCTACCTCTGCGTGAGGCATCTCCTTGGTGCACAACCGACCTGGGTCGAGGTGCCCGCTTATCTGACAGATCAGGTGAGGGCGGCCCTGGAGCGGGAGCACCCGGCGTGCCACGAAGGCGGTTAGCAAGTCGGGCCCGGTCAAGGTTGGAAAAAGCAGTAGGCGTAAGCGAGGCGGTTGGCCTTTGCCTTGTGCCTAGGCGGTGCCTAAGCGCCCTAGGCGCGACCTAGGCGGTAATATAGTTTTTACTCATAGTGTTTTAATGATTATTATATGGGTGTTGATATTAGTTTAGGGCATATAAATAAGTTAATTACTATGGCCATTGGAATATAACCCGTTTGGCATATCTGTGCAGTATGTGGCATGATTTCTTGCTTCGGTAGGCAATTTCTTGCTTGTCGTGCCTAGATCTCCAGTTATGCCCTAGGTGAGGCGTTTGGCTATTGCCTAGCGCCTAGGCGTGCCTAAGTGCCTCCTAGGCACTGCCTTTTCCAACAGAGGGCCCGGTCAGGCCCTCTGATTTTATCAATACCCGGAGCCGCGCGACGGCGTCGGCTCCAGAAGGCGACAGCGACCTGGCCCGATAGGACCAGTTGGGCCGCTTCCCAGTCGGCGGGCCGGCTATGTAAGTCGGCAGGTTGACCCAGTCACCCTACGCGAAGATGCTCTTCACGTATAAGTAGGACTGTTGCCACATCTTCACTCACTGGATCAACGCGATGGGCGGAAAGGGGTTGTCGGCCGTCGGCCTCCGCACCGCGACGAAGGCGCCGCACTAAGCCCGCACACCCTTGACGACGGTGCCGAGCTTGGAGTAGAAGAACTTCCCCCAAAGCTCGATGGTGGAAAGGACCCCGAGGAAGCCTTCGTATAGAGTGACGGAGGCGGACAGCAGCACCACCGTGTTCGGGGTGAGGTGGTGCGGCTGGAGATTATAGAAGTCGAGGAAGGAGCGGAGGAAGCCGCTCGCCGGCAGGCCAAAGCCGCGCAGGCAGTGCGAGCGAAAGATGACCCGCTCGCCCTCCTCCGGCACCGGTGAGATCTCCCGCTCCAGCACGAGGCGAATCCGCACATACTCCTCGTCGGGCAGGCACCGCCTCTTGCGGAGGAAGTCAACGAGATCTTCGTGCATGTTGGAGCCGTCCCAGGCTCCGGTGCGCGCCATGACGGCGGGAGGTTGACGGAGAAGGCGTGACGACGGCGAGAACACGACCCTGTAGCGGCGATGCTGCGGCGCAGCAAGGTGGCTGGAGCGGTGACACGGCGGCGATCAACAGCGATGACAGAGAGAAGACGAAGATGGGAATGGCGGAGTGGGAGGCGAGCGCGCGTGCGTCTGCCGCTCCCCCTCCTCCCCCTAATCATAGCGGTGCGACGAAGCCGAGGGGGCGGGACGTGGCGGACGTGGGATTGACTGCGCCCACTCCCCCACGACCCGCGATTATTACACCTTAATGACATGCAGCAACTGCCGCTAGAATGCCAACCGCCCGCCTCGGCCGCAGAGGATCCACGTGTGGGCCGAGGTGTGATGGTGGAGGGCCCCAGCCTGCAGCGACATCCCATCGCGCGCATGGGTTGGCAGGCTATTCCAGCCGAAGGGTACCACGTGGCGTGCGGATGGCGGGCGGTCGGCCCGCCGCCCGGCTCACGCGCCAGCTGGTTCCCGCCCTCGGACTCCAAAATCTTCCCCAGACGGCGCATCTGATCGAGGCCAGCTCCTAGCTGTTGGCTCTTCAAGATAGGAAGTTGCCCCGGCTTCTCGTCCCCCTTTCAGCCGCGAAGCCCGGCCAGCTTCGGGGACTACTGTTAGAGTAAATGATCATGGGTAGCCTAACCAGCTCCCCCCGACTCTTCAAAAAATATCGATCCGGCTGAGCCCTCAAACATCCAAGATGCAGGGCCGCCTTCTCCTGGCTGGTTGTCCCATCGGCCGACTTCAGGAAGGCGGCAAGGCTTTGCGAGCCCTCCCGATGAGGGCCGACTCCTAGCAGTCGGCCACCAAAGGGCCGGCTCCTAGCAGGCGGCCCGGCTCACACCTCAAAGTCTGCACCCACATAACGGCGATAAGATGGGGCGTGGCTACAGTGAAGCCTGCCACCCCCGAATCCCGAAGCAAGCATGGCCACAGTGTGTCGTACAGGGCGGCCACTCCCCGTCCGGCGCGACACTATTACCATGTTGACCATGACATCACCCACAATAGGCTATCGGTACGGCCTGCAGGCGGCGGGCCCCTATTGCCAGTCGGCCTGGGGAGAGGCCGGCTCCCGACAGTCGGCTCACCCCCACCCTGGGAGTTTGTGCACCATTAAACAGATAAGATGGGGTAAGGCTATAGTGAAAGCCCGCCAGGCGCCGGCACTGTAGTCATGCTTACCCCGACAAAGCCATCGTCACCAGGAGCAAGGCTACAGTAACCAGAAGCTGAGAAGACCCCTAGGCGGTGGGCCCAGCCTATCGGCCAAGAGGCCGGCAGCCGGTGGGACCCACCAGTTGGCGGGCCCCAGCGGCCGGCGGAGAAGCCGAGGACTACACACACTAACGTCCTAGACCCACACCCAGCCGGATTACCATTGTACCCCTGGGGGATAGGCCTATATAAACCCCCAGGGCACCCATGCAAATGGTTGATCTCTGGGAGTTTTAGACACCATATAGAGAGAAGAGGAGAGCTAGCCTTGCCTTTCTTCTTCCTCTAGCGCAACAGCTCAAGGAGCCTCTTGTAGCCACTTGTTCTGATCTAGTGATCATGCAGAGACCCCGCAGAGCAGGAGTAGGGGTGTTATCTCCTAGGGGAGCCCCGAACCTGGGTAAGATACGCCGGCGTGCATGTCTTTGCCTTATCCCGTTTACAGGCACCGGTGATGTCTTACTGGCTCCCACAATGATAAGCCACCCGTTGGCATATGTCGCACCTACCACCTGACAGTAAACATTTTCACTAGCACACTACAATGTGCTAGAGGACAATTTCCTTTTACTTACTTGGGCCTTCCTCTGGTAATTTATAAACCAAATGTGGAACAATGTTTGACTCTAGTCAATAGATTTGCTAAGATATTATCTGGTATTTCTACCTTTATGACTCAGGCAGGTAGGTTGCTAATAGTCAAATCAATGCTTGCATCATTATCAATTTTCCTCATGTGTTGTTTGGACATACCTATCACCATCAAGAAGCAAATCATTAAGTATTTGAGACATTATCTCTAGAGAAGCCCTGACTTGGAAGACCACAGACCATCACTAGTGGCTTGGCACATAGTTTGCAGACCCAAAAGTCAAGGAGGTTTGGGAGTCATGGATATATACACAGAAAACTAGACTCTGCTCATGAAAAACCTTCATAAGTTCTTCAATAGGCATGACATACCCTGGGTTAACCAAATTTGGGAGACATATAATAGTAATGGGCAACTTCCAGGAGATCATAAGGTGGGCTCTTTCTGGTGGAGATCAAACTTAGCACTCATAAATCAGTTCAAAGCCATAACAAGATGTAATGTGGGGGATGGTAAAAGTGCCTTGTTCTGGGATGACATGTGGCATCAATTTGTTCTCAAATACAAGTTCCATCACCTTCATACCTTTGTCAGAAATCTACACTTAAATGTCCATCAAGTAATCAACACTGAATATCTTCAAGACCTCTTCTATCTACCACTGACAACACAAGCATATGAGGAATTCTTGGAAATGGAAAATATATGCATCACATTAAGACAGTCTGATTACTTGGACTCAGTGGACACATGGAGCTATATTTGGGGAAATGAATTCTACTCTTCCATTAAAGCCTACAATGTGCTGATTGGACACAAACAAACACCACCACACTTCAACTGGATCTAGAAGAGCTCTTGTCAGCCCAAACACAAAGTGTTCTTTTGGATTTTGTTACATGATAGAGTTAACACAAGAAACATGTTAAGAAGAAAAAGTTTTGAACTTGAAGCATAGAATTGTGCAGTGAGGGATTGTCAGCAGGAAGAAACACTGCACCATCTCTTTTGGGGATGCACTTTTGCCATTCAGTGCTTGGATTTCATCTGTCCAACTAGAGCACATAACCTGTCAGTGTTAGAAGCATAGAAGACCTAAAATACAAGCTCAATTATCCCTTTTTATGGAGATTATCATTCTAGGGTCATGGGCTATATGGATATCCAGGAATAATAAGATATTTGAGCATATAACTCCCTCATTTCAGGGCAGGAAATTCATTTTTGTGGAGGAGCACAAGCTGCTAAAATACATGATGAAGAGAAAACATGTCTTTCAATTCTTTGCTTGGTTTGAGACACTGTTGTAATTGCTTCTTTAGTAGTATTCTTTCTTAGCTTCTTTTTTGTTTTTTGTTTTTTGTTTTTGGGCTTACCTCAAGCCTATCAGACTATTATTTTGTTCTTTGTTTCTTAATTAATAAAAGTTGTAGTGGGGTTTTACACTATTGTTTATAGTAAAAAAAAGATTACTAAAGGGTAAAACAAAGTAAGAACAAATAAATTGCAGCAAGGTATTTTTGGGTTTTTGGTTTTTATAGATCTGAAAATATACGATGAAAAATAGACCCGGGGGCCATAGGTTTCACTAGAGGCTTCTCTCTTGAATAAAGCATACGATGGGTAAAAAAATTACTGTTGAGCAATTGATAGAAAAGCGCATAGTTATGATGAGATCTAAGGCAATGATCATGAATATAGGCATCACGTCCATGACAAGTAGAACGACTCCTGCCTGCATCTACTACTATTACTCCACACATCGACCGACTCCTGCCTGCATCTAGAGTATTAAGTTCAAGAGAACAGATTAACGCTTTAAGCAAGATGACATGATGTAGAGGGATAAACTCAAGCAATATGATTTAAACCCCATCTTTTTACCCTTAATGGCAACAATACAATACATGCCTCGCTGCCCCTTGTGTCACTGGGTGAGGACACCTCTCCCATTACAAGATAGATCAATCTAGTTGGCCAAACCAAATCAATAAATCAAAGAGAAATACAAAACTATCAAATCATGCATATAAGAATTCAGAGGAGACTAAGATAATATTTATGGATAATTTTATCATGAATCCATAATTCATCGGATCTCAACAAACACATGGCAAAAGAAGATTACATCGGATATAACTCTAAGAACATCGAGGAGAACATGGTATTGAAGATCAAAGAGAGAGAAGAAGCCATCTAGCTACTAGCTATGGACCCATAGGTCTGTGGTAAACTACTCACACATCATCGGTAGGGCAGCAAGGTTGATGTAGAGGCCCTCCGTGATTGATTCCCCCTCCGACAGATCGCTAGAAAAGGCCCCAAGATGGGATCTCATGGGAACATAGACTTGCAGCGGCGGAAAAGTATTTTTGTGGACGGTTTTGATGTTTGGGGAATATTTTGGAATTTACAGTGCAATGATTAGGGTTGGGGGACTCCTGAGGGGCCCACAAGCGAGGGGGCACGCCCTGATACGTCTCCAAAGTATCTATAATTTTTTATTGTTCCATGCTATTATATTATCTATTTTGGATGTTTAATAGGCATTTATATGCTGTTTTATATTATTTTTGGGACTAACCTATTAACTGAGGGCCCAATGTCAGTTTCTATTTTTTTTGCCTATTTAGAGTTTCGCAGAAAAGGAATACCAAACAGAGTCCAAACGGAATGAAACCTTCACGATGATCTTTCTTGGACCGAAAGGAAACCAGAAGACTTGGAGATGAAGTCGGACACGCAACAAGGCTGCCACGAGGCAGGAGGGCGCGCCCATGTGGGTAGGGCGCGCCCCCTACCTTGTGGGCCTCTCGTAGGTCCACTGACCTAGTTCCTTCGCTGTCGGATTTTGGGTTTCGGCAGACCCTCTAGATTCGGACACTGGGGTGCGCGCGGAGATTTCGCCCTCTACCTACCTGCACCTCACCGCCTCGTTATGGATCTAAGCTATGAAAAGAGCAACACATGAGACACAGGGTTTATACTAGTTCGGGCCACCATTGTGGTGTAATACCCTACTCTAGTTTGTGGTGTGGTGGATTGCCTCTTGGGCTGATGATGAACAATACAAGGAAGAACAGCCTCGCGAGGGTCTGTTCTTGGCTGGTGCGATGAACTGCTGGGGGAGTTCAGTCGCTCTAGATGATAATCCGATCGATTTTTTAGATCGATTTCTCCATGCCTCTACCTTGTGGGTGGCTAGTCCTATTTATAGGCAAAGGTCCTGGGCCTCTTCCCAAATATTGAGCGGGAAGGGCGCCCACAATTGGCCATTTTGAAGGGGAACATCTAGTACACTTATCCTGACTAAAGTTGGTCCTCGCCTACCAAAGGCTCCGGGCTCTAGTGGTGACGCCGACTTGGGCTCCACGATGACCTCCGTCCTGCCGTTTTGCTGGTCTTGGTCTTGTTGCACCGAAATGGATGCCTTTGCTAGATGCTCTTGCCTGCGCTTGCTCCCTTAGCACCAAAGAGGAAACAGGGATTCTACGCAGGCCAGCGCCCGCCTGGCGCCCGCCTGGCCTTGGTCGTCATGGCTTGCGTCATGGGCACCTCGTGAGGTGCCCCGCCTTGATCTCTCCACCTCCTCACGAGCCAGCCTGACGAGGCCGTGCCTGAGGAAGCTTCCTGTCGTCCACCCCGCGAGGCTTGGCCCCTCGCGAGGGTCTTGAGCTCATGTTGATGAAAATGAGCCACGCTGGGCCGCCCCTTGAGCCACGCCGCAGGCCGCAGGCAGGCAAGTCTGGGGACCCCCGTTCCCAGAACGCCGACAGTAGCCCCCGGGCCCAAGGCGCGCCTGGACTTGGATGAGCAGAGAAGCGAAGGGGCAAGTGCGAAGCGCCGTGAGCCCTAAAAGCCTGCGGCCTTGGGCACCGCGTGGCAGTTAATTGGACGTGGGCAGCTCCGCAACTGCGTGAATCGACAAAAGAGCGGCCTCAGCCTAGGCTTTGCTTCCCTTGCTTCCTCCGGTCATTGCTCAGATCCCCTTTCTTGTGCCCCTCCTTTCTGCCTCCGAAATTTTCAGATCTACTTCGACCGCGTGCCCTAGCAAGACATGGCGCCTCGCCAGACCCCGGCCGAAGCTTGGTACTCACCCGCCTTGGATTCGCCGAACGTGTCGGGGGCGAGCCTTCCCCGGATGCGCCGGATGGTGGCGGCTCAAGGCATCGACGGGGCAAAGGTGTTCAAGGCTGGCTCCGCTCTTCCCGAGGGCCAAGGGAGCACCTTCTGTCCGCTCTTTGTAAGCGCCATTGCTTCCGGTATGGTACCTCCTTTTTCTGAGTTCTTCTTCTCTATCCTCCGCCATTACGACCTGCAAGCTCTGCACCTCCACCCCAACTCTGTCCTTCTTCTGGCGATCTTCGCCTACTATTGCGAGGCTCACGTTGGGGTGCAGCCCTTGGTGGCCTTGTTGCGCCACTACTTCTCCCTCCGGCTCTCTCGTGGTCCTCTCTCCGCGTGCGCGAGCTTTGTCGCGTATGGCGGCTCCAACGCGATTTCGAAGCTCGGGAAGAGGATTGAGGGCTTCAGGAGCAAGTGGGTCATGGTAGATGCTGGGCGCATCCACCCTCGGCTGATTCTGCCCACGGAGCAGCCCACGAGCTCTGATGATTGGTCTCGCGAGGAACTTGTGGACCCCTGCGCGAAGCCGGTGTTGGAGAAGATAGACGCGGACCTGAGGCCGGGGAACATGGCGACGGCGAAGCTGACTGGTGCGTCGCTCCTGAGGGAGTTCCTGGAGCACCAGGTGGCCCCACTTCGTAAGTACTCGCCTCCGCTGTGGAGGCCCCGCCTGAGCCCCGCAGTCTTGGCCAACGAAGATCTGGCCGCGGTCCTCCAATCTTTGGTTGGAGGAGACGTGGCGAGGCTGGAGGGCGCCCCTGTACCCTTGTTCCTTCGGGATGACTGGGAGCAGGTGGTGGACTCCATGCCCGTCTTTAATGGGGACAGGCCCGTGCCCACTCAGGTTCCCGAGGACCAGGTTGCCCTGGCAACGGTGAACGTGTCCTCCAGTGACTCCAACAAAGAGGAGGAAGAAGAGGAGCGGGAAGAAGGGCTCGACTCCGAGGCTATCGACGGGGAGTCGCGAGCGCCCCTCCCCCGGCGCAGGTCCCGCGCTCTTCGCCTCTTGCCGAGCGACAATGAGGATGACGACGAGCGGGGCGGCGAGAGCTTGCCCCCGATCCGGAAGAAGGATAGGACTAGGCTGGTCCCCCTCGGGTTTACCCCGGCTCCGAGGCGACCCGCAGACACGCCTCCTGCGTCCGAGCCTCTCGAGGCTGATCCCAGCAGCCGGCTCTCGGGCTTCAAGTAAGGCCAAAGGTTGCTCAAGCTCACGAGCGGCGACCAGTAAGTGCTTGATTCTTGTTTCATTCCCTGTTTTGTCACTGAGGCTTGACGTCTGTATCTCCTGGATAGGCTGGCGCCTGCGGTGAAGAAGCTGAAGGGGACTCCTGAGGTTCCGTCTGGGGCAGCGCCTCTGCCCACGAAAGAAGGTGACTGCAAGGCACGGGCCTCTCCTGCCCGGTCGTCCTCGCGATGCCTGATGGAGCTGGCTGGGGCGAGCTCAGCCCCCATGGCCCAAGCGACTCATGAGGTGTCCTTGCCTGATGCCACCGCCACAGCTGTTGGGGCGCAGCGGGTCCCGCCGCAGGATGTTGTGGTTACGCCGCCGCCCTCTCCTCCTACTCCACCGACTGCTGTCTCTCCGACTCCTTCCACTGTCCTGGATTGTGCTGCTGCTGAACTGGACCGGCTGCGGCAAGATCTTCTGGGTGCCGACCCTCGCTTGGTGGCCGGGCGCTTGGACCTGGCTTCTGGCTGGATTCGTTCCGACGCTTCGATTCGGGCGGCGCTGGTTCAGGCCTCGACGGCTTGCGACGAGGAGAAGCTGGCCGTCCTTGAGGCGAAGGCTGCTCGCGACGTTGTCTTGGGGGAAGCGGCCGATGCCCAAGGTCGCTGCAAGGCGCTGGAGGGTGAGCTGCAGGGCCTGCGGGACCAGCTTGCCAAGGAGGTCCGCATTTTCCAAGAGAAGGAGGAAGACTTGAAGTCTCCCGAGGCGGCCGTCAAGGACCGAGGCGCCAAGCTTAACAAGCGCCGTGATTGCCTGGGCGCACTAGAGCAGGAGTTGGAAGCAAGGAAGGTTGAGCTGGACGGCAAGGCGCGGGTCCTTGCCGAGGACCACGAGGCCTTCACGGAGATGGAGGTGAAGGCTCGCGGCTTGCTGAGGTCGCTTTACGACAGCGGCCTGGAAAGCCTGCTGGCCGGCATCAAGGACGGTCCCGCCAAGCTGCTCCCCTTCTTGGTCTGTGCTCTTGAAGATGTCACCCTTGGCCTTGGCCCTACAACTGAGGCCGAGGCGCGTGTCCTGTCTTCTGCAGCGCTGACACGGGTCCTTACCCACGTCTACCTTCGCGATCCCAACGTCGACCTCGACAGCCTGCTGGAGCCAGCGAGCGGCGAGCTTGCCGCTGCCGCTGCTGAGGGCGTGAAGGGTCGTGCGGAGGCTTTGCCGGGGAAGTTCCGGGCCTTCAGCACCAAGCCGAAGCGAGGCGCTGCTGGTCCTGCAGCTGGCTCCGCCGCCAGCAAATGACTCCGTTGTGGCTCCTGTTCTGCTTTCAGCTCCTACAACATGCATCGTGCCTCAGGGAGGCGTTTAAACTTGTGTTTGGTGTAGTGATAACAGTTATGGACTGTAATATTTGCTTTTGAATTCCTTGAGATTTGCGCTCTTCCTACTTGCTTATGTTCTACACCGGCAGAGCCCGGCCCCGCGCATACCTCAGCCGCCGTTAGCCCCGACCAGAAACCAGGACGGGACCAAGGAGTGAGGGGCTACGTGACAAGTTAGGCTCCTGAGTCGCAATGCCCAGGAGTCCCCCTTGGCGCATGAACAGCAAGTAGGGAGGTGAGATGTGTGGGTGAATCTGCCATTCTACGTCTGCAGAGCCCGGCCCCGCGCATACCTCAACCGCCGTTAGCCTTTCGGAACTAAGGAATGAGGGGCTACATGACCAGTTAGGCTCCTGAGTCGCGATGCTTAGGAGTCCCCCTTGACGCTCAAACGACCTTCGTACCTTGGCTCCGCTCGGGGAGGGACGTGCGACGAACCAGGCCCGAGGGGCCTGGCTGGGTGGCGTATGCCTGGGCGTGACCCAGGCGCAGCCCTCGTGCCCAGCCCCCTCACGCGGCACTCCCGAGGGGAGGCGTTGCGATGAGGCCGGACACTGAGCTCTGGGCTCCCTGAGGTTGATGCGGTCGGGGGCCACCCTCAGTTGTTTATCACCAGCGCGGAGCATAGCGCTTCCATATGTGTACGGGCATAGCCGCTCCTCGGCAGTGTCGTCAGCCAGCGCAGAGCATGGTGCTTCCACTGGTGCATGGGAGGGGGCTCCCCTCCGGGAGGAGCCCTCGGGGCGTGTACAGCCCCGCCCTGACACGTGGCTGGCACGGTAGGGCCTAAGGAGGTGTATCTGGGCACCCGTGAGCCAGCGCGGGACTCACGGGGCCCTACCTCAAGGCGGGTTGCGCCTGGCACTGGGCCTTAACTTGTGATGTGTTCCTGCAAATTTGGCTAGATGCCGACGCTCTACGTCCTCGGGTCCCGGCCCTCAAGTGGTTCTCAGCCGTCGCTGGTTTGCCGTGGAAAAAGCCAGAGGGTGAGGGCTGGAGGGCCAGTAGGAGCCCTAAGTCGCGATGCTCAGGTACCCCCCCCCCCTTAACGCGCAAGCTTGGTTAGATGCCGACGCTCTACGTCCTCGGGTCCCGGCCCTCGAGCGGGTCTCGGCCGTCGCTGGTTTGCCGTGGACAAAGCCAGAGGGTGAGGGCTGGAGGGCCAGTAGGAGCCCCGAGTCACGATGCTCAGGTACCCCCCCTTTAACGCGCAAGCGGCCGACATGAAGGAAGAAGAGGTGCCGCGGACAGGCATCAAATAACAAGCATGATGGGTCAAATGCATGGCCCGAAAATAAACGCAAGAGGGGTACATGCCGCTGGGTCTGACCCGAGCGACTTGGGGATGATGCAGCCCGAGGGGCGCCCCCAACAAGGAAAGCTAGGAACATAAAGTAAAAGGGGATACATGTCGCAGGGACGGACCCACGCGGCCTGGGAATAATGCAGCCCCGGGGGCGCTCCCAGCTAGAAACTAAACTTGAAGGATGTCACCTGGTAGCGTTGAAGATGAAAGGGGTGCTGAAGTAGCGGACGTCGTGGGCTGCGGAAGCCGATCTTCATGAGCCCCCAGGCCCAGGGGCCTCGGGAGGCTCCGGAGGCGCTGGTGGCTCCTCGCGAACCATCTCCATCTCCGCCAGGACTGCGGAACGCCTGGCCTCCTGAGCCTCTAGGATGCTCCTCATAAGGCGCTGGCGCACAGCAGCCACGTTCGGCAAGCCGTAGGGCATGTGAACGTAGCTGTGGGGTGGGCCTTCGCAGCGTCCCACACGCGAGGGCCAGAAACGCTCCTGAGAGGCGGCTCGGTTGAGCCCTGGGATGTCGATGCAGACGCGCAGCCCACCATCCTCGCCTGGATGGGGAGCTGCGGCGGGTAAGCGGCGGCTACCACTCATGACTCTTGACTCCTGCAACTCCTGCGTGATCTGACTGACGAGCTCCTGAGGGTTTGGCCCTCCTTTCCTTGCTCCTTCCTGAGGGAAACATGCTCTGAAACACGCCTCCAAGTGGTGCCCAAGCTCCTCCCTCGTGACCTTAGCAAGGTCGGTGACCCTCCAGGAGGGAGCCCCCGAGCCCTACTTGAGGAGGGCGCCGGGCGCGCCTTCCTATGCGATAGAAGGAGGTGCCCCCTGAGAAGGCGCAGACCCTGAGGGGTCGGGCCTGGCGATGTCTTCTTCTTCTTGGGGGCAGTCTTAGGGAGCCTCCCGCTCCCGCAATCCGGGTCTTCAAGTGATGCGGCCTGAAAAGCTCGCTCCAGGGATCACACTGCGTCTCTTTCTTCACAGGGCACCGTGATGACTCCGCCACTTCCTGGCATCTTGAGCACGTTGTAGCCGTGATGAGTCACGGCCATGAACTTGGCGAGAGATGGGTACCTGAGGATGGCGTTGTACGGTAGGCGAATGTGGGCGACATCGAAGTCGATGAGCTCAGTGCGGTAGTTGTTGCGCGCCCCAAAGGTGACAGGGAGGCGGACCTGCCCAATCGGAACCGTGGAGCCATCGGTGACTCTGGAGAAAGGCTTGGTTGGCTGAAGCTAATCGTAAGGCACTTGGAGATTGTTGAATGTCTCTACGGACAGGACATTGAGTCCTGCCCCGCCGTCAATGAGGGTCCTGGTGACTTGCACGTTGCTGATGACTGGGGAGCAAAGCATCGGGAGGACTCCGGTTGTGGCCGCGCACTTGAGATGATCCGCTGAGCTGAACATGATGGCGCACGCCGACCACCTGAGAGGGCGTCTGGCTTCGAGCCTGGGTAGGACTACATTCACTTCGCGGGCGAACTGCTTGAAGATGCGTTGAGGGGCTGGGGCTTGAGCTCCGCCCAGGATGTAGGCGATCACGCGCGGCTCCTAGAAGCCCCCAGCCACCTCATCCTGATGATGGTCCTCGTTTCTCCTTGGCTACGACGGTAGTGGAGGGAGGCCTGCGTTTCCTTGCGGACAGTCCTCGCGAGGCTGATCCCTCCAGTCTCCCTCGAGAGGCTTGCCCTACCAGCGATCCTCGCGAGGTCGGTCGCGCCACCCTTGGCGAGGGCCGTGGTCTTCCCAATGTCCTGCATTTCTTCCTCCTCCTCGGCCGTAGCCTTGATCTTTGCGGTCGGGGCGCCGGCCGGTCCTCCCCTCTCGCACGGCTCGTAGCTCTTCACATTCATTGGTGTTGTGGGTGTGGAGGTCGTGGTACACACAGTACCGGCTGCCTTTGAAAGACTCGGGATGATCCCTGCCTCGCTTGGTGTCTGGCTCTGCCGCGAGCACGACAGCCCCCTTGCGCTTCACGTCCTTGGCCTTGGATTTCTTCTCTTCTGGGTCTGCGGCTGGCAGCTCGAGGAGGGAAAGGCGCCCTTCCTCAGCCCTGGCACACTTGGTCGCCAAGTTGAACAGCTCGAAGGAAGTGCACAAATCTTCATGCATCGCCAGCTCCTCCTTCATCTTGATGTCGCGCACGCCGTCGGAGAAGTCTGAGATGATGGCCTCCTCAGTCACCTTGGGAATCTTGAGACATGCGTTGTTGAAGCGCTGGATGTACTTCTGCAGGGTCTCCCCTGGTTGCTGCTTGATGCGGCGCATGTCGCTCTCGGCGGGTGGCCGGTCGCGAGTACCTTGGAAGTTGGCAACGAAACGTGTGCGCATCTCGTCCTAGGAGGAGATCGTGCAGGGAGCCAGGTTCAGGAGCCATGTATGGGCCCCGTCCTTGAGTGCCATGGGAAACTAGTTCGCCATGACCTTCTCGTCCCCGTTGGCGGCTTCGATGCCCAGCTCATAGAGCTGGAGGAACTCCACAAGGTCGGCCGTGCCGTCGTAGCGAAGAGGCAGGTCTGGCTTGAACTTGCAGGGCCACGCGACGCTGCGCAGCTCAGTGGTGAAGGCGAGGCAACCAGCTATGGCCACGGGAGGCCTTTGGTGACGAGGAGCTTGGTCTTGCGAGTCCCCATGCGCTGCGGCTGGGAGCAGCGCGGGGTCTTGGCGTGCTGGAACAGGAGCGTGGTCGCGACGGGCCGGAGCAGGGAGCACTCAGCAGCTTCTTGGGGGCGAGGGACCTCTTGGCAGCACCGCTCTTGCTGCACTGGCGCCGGACGGAGCCGGTTCCGCCCAGGTGCCACGTGCCTTGGGGCCAGGGCGCCTTCTTGACGGGGAGGCGGCTGAGGCGCCCCTGGAGCTTCATCGCCCGCGCGGGGCGGGGCGCGGTGCAGCGAGAAGGACGGCGCGGGGGAGCCCCCGGCGGCGGGGACGAGCTCGGCGACGCGGTCGAGCCACTCTTCGTAGACGTCGTCGACTGGGCGGTAGCCCAGGAGCTCGTTTGCCGCGATGAGTGCAGCGCGAGCCTCCATGGCCGCGCGGGGCACGCAGGACGAAGGACCAGCCGGGGCAAGTGAGGGAGTAGAAGTGCGGCCGTCTCGCCTCATGGACGGGTGCTGGGACGATGCTTGCTGCTCGTTCCCCGCCGGGACGGGGGCGGCGTTGACGGCGGGCGATGGGGAACGACGGGGGAACCCACCGACGGGGGCCGTCTGGGTGACACAGGAAGCGAGAGTGGCACGACGCTCAGCGCGGGCTCGACGAGCGTCCAACATGGATGCGATGGTCGATGAAGAACAGGGCGGCGGAAGACGAATTCCGGTGCACCCCTACCTGGCGCGCCAAATGTTGGAATTTGGGTTCCGGCAGACCCTCTAGATTCGAACACTGGGGTGTGCGCGAAGATTTCGCCCTCTACCTACCTGCACCTCACCGCCTCGCTATGGATCTAAGCTATGAAAAGAGCAACACAAGAGACACAAGGTTTATACTAGTTCGGGCCACTATTGTCGTGTAATACCCTACTCTAGTTTGTGGTGTGGTGGATTGCCTCTTGGGCTGATGATGAACAATACAAGGAAGAACATCCTCGCGAGGGTCTGTTCTTGGCTGGTGCGATGAATTGCTGGGGGGAGTTCAGTCGCTCCAAATGATAACCCGATCGATTTTTTAGATCGATTTCTCCATGCCTCTATCTTGTGGGTGGATAGTCCTATTTATAGGCAAAGGCCCTGGGCCTCTTCCCAAATATTGAGTGGGAAGGGCGCCAACAATTGGCCATTTTGAAGGTGAACATCTAGTACACTTATCCTGACTAAAGTTGGTCCTCGCCTGCCAAAGGCTCTGGTGGTGACGCCGACTTGGGCTCCACGATGACCTCCATCCTGCCGTTCTGCTGGTTTTGGTCTTGTTGCACCGAAATGGATGCCTTTGCTAGATGCTCTTGCCTGCGCTTGCTCCCTTAGCACCAAAGAGGAAACAGGGACTCTGCGCAGGCCGGCGCCCGCCTGGCGCCTGCCTGGCCTTGGTCATCATGGCTTGCGTTATGGGCACCTCGTGAGGTGCCCCGCCTTGATCTCTCCGCCTCCTCGCGAGCCAGCCTGATGAGGCCGTGCCTGAGGAAGCTTCCTGTAGTCCACCCCGCGAGGCTTGGCCCCTCGCGAGGGTCTTGAGCTCGTGCTGATGAAGATGAGCCGCGCTGGGCCGCCCCTTGAGCCACGCCGCAGGCCGCAGGCAGGCAAGTCTGGGGACCCCCGTTCCCAGAACGCCAACATTCGCCTATATATACTCTTATACCCTGAAAACATCCAGGAGATCCACAAAAACACTTTTCCACTGCCGCAACCTTCTGTACCCGTGAGATCCCATCTAGGGACCTTTTCCGGCATCCTACCAGAGGGGGATTTGATCACGGAGGGCTTCTACATCAACACCATTAGCTCTCCGATGAAGCGTGAGTAGTTTACCACAGACCTTCAGGTCCATAGTTATTAGCTAGATGGCTTCTTCTCTCTCTTTGATTCTAAATACCATGTTCTCCTCGATGTTCTTGGAGATCTATTCGATGTAATATTATTTTGCGGTGTGTTTGCCGAGACCCATGAATTGTGGATTTATGATCAGATTATCTATGATTATTATTTGGTTCTTCTCTGAATTCTTATATGCATGATTTGATATCTTTGCAAGTCTCTTCGAATTATCGGTTTAGTTTGGCATACTAGATTGATCTTTCTTGCAACGGGAGAAGTGCTTAGCTTTGGGTTCAACCTTGCGGTGTCCTTTCCCAGTGACAGTAGGGGCAGCAAGGCACGTATTGTATTTTTGCCATCGAGGATAAAAAGATGGGGTTTTCATCATATTGCTTGAGTTAATTCCTCTACATCATGTCATCTTACTTAATGCGTTACTCCATTCTTTATGAACTTAATACTCTAGATGCATGCTGGATAGGGGTCGATGTGTGGAGTAATAGTAGTAGATGCAGGCAGGAGTCAGTCTACTTGACACGGACGTGATGCCTATGTTCATGACCATTGCCTTAGATATCGTCATAACTATGCGCTTTTCAATCAATTGCTCGGCAGTAATTTGTTCACCCACCATAATATTTGCTATCTTGAGAGAAGCCACTAGTGAAACCTATGGCCCCCGGGTCTCTTTTCTATTATATTGAATCTATTAGTTTCCCATCAACTTGCCAATTTCTGTCGCCGTTTCTTTTAATTGCAATCTTTACTTTCCAATCTATAAACAAAAAATACCAAAAATAATTACTTTACCATTTATATATCTCTATCAGGTCTCAGTTTTGCAAGTGACCATGAAGGGATTGACAACCCCTTTGTCACATTGGGTGCAAGTTGTTGATTGTTTGTGCAGGTATTCGGTGACTTGTGCATTGTCTCCTACTGGATTGATACCTTGGTTCTCAAAACTGAGGGAAATACTTACGCTACTTTGCTGCATCGCCCTTTCCTCTTCAAGGGAAAACCAACACAAGCTCAAGAGGTAGCAAGAAGGATTTCTGGCGCCATTGCCGGGGAGATCTACGTCAAGTCAAGCCATACCAACTACCCATCATAAACTCTTCTCCCTTGCATTACATTATTCGCCATTCGCCTCTCATTTTCTTCTCCCCCACTTCTAAAACATTTTTTGAAAACCTTTGCCTTTCCTTTGCCTTTCTTCCGTTTGATCTTTTGTTCGCTTGTGTTACCATGTGCCCTCTTTTTGCTTGCATCTTTGCTTGCTAAAAGTTTATGGATCCTCATCCACTTGCTAATGTTTTTAAGAGATCCAATTATGATGAATCTATTGCTAGTGAGTTGAGTGCACTAGATTGTCTTTATGAGGTTTTTCTTGAAATCCGTGATTCGAAAAATTGTGATGAAGTGATTTATGAAGAGATTCACGATAAATCTTTGAATGAAAAGCATGATTGCAATGATGTTATTATAAATTCTATTAATGTCAATTGTGTTAAAAATATGCAAAACCCTAAGCTTGGGGATGCTAGTTTTGCTATGTCCACTACTTGTTGCAATGATCATGATTGGGGTGATTCTTCTTATGATCTTGAAAATTATTTAAACCCTGTGATGAATATGAGACTGATAATAGTGTTTGAAATAATATTGAAATTGGGTTTGGAAGAGTGTCAACTTTAGATCCCACGTATTTGGAGAATATTCTATCTTATGATTTTTTTATAAAAGTGGGTTTGGAGAGGTCATGACTTTAGTTAATGTTAATCCCACTATTTTGGAAGAGTGTCAACTTTGCATGCATGTGGATTGTGTTGATAATAAGTTATGTGATAGCTATATTTTTGAATTTTCTTATGATCCTACATGTAATTATTATAAGAGAGGAAAATATGGTTGTAAAAATTCTCATGTTACTAAATTTCCTCTTGTCATGTTGAGATTGCTATTGTTTCTTTCTTCTCCCTTGGATATGCTAGATCTTGCTTGTATTGCTAATTTGTTTTCCAATAAAATGCCTATACATAGGAAGTGTGTTAGACTTAGATGTGTTTTTAAAATTCTACATGATGCTCTCTTCGTGTTTCAAATTGTTATCTTTCATGTGAGCATCATTAAAATTATCAATGCCTAGCTAAAAGGCTTTAAACGATAGCACTTGTTGGGAGGCAACCCAATTTTATTTTTGTTCTTTGATTTTTTTCCTTCTAGTGAGTAATAAATAATTCATCTAGCCTATGGTTAGATGCAGTTTAAATTTTAATTAGTGTTTGTGCCAAGTAAAACCTTTAGGATAGCTTACTGTGATAGTTGTGTTGATCCTGCTGAAAATCATAAACTTTTGTGCTTAGTAAATTAGTTTTTGAAATTCACATAAACGTGATTTTGATCTGATTCTTTTTTCTCTGGATTTGTACACAAATTGTTCAGGTTTTCCTAATTTGGTAGGATTTTTAGAGTTATATAAGTATTCGATAGTTACAGATTACTACAGACTGTTATGTTTTTGACAGATTCTGTTTTCCGTGTGTTGTTTGCTTATTTTGATGAATCTATGAGTAGTATCGGGGGGGGGGGTATTAACCATGGAGAAGTTGGAATACAGTATATATTACACCCATAGAAATAAAGAATGAGTTTGCAACAATACCTTAAGGTGGTGATTTATTTTCTTATACTAACGGAGCTCATGAGATTTTCTGTCGAGTTTTGTGTTGTGAAGTTTTCAAGTTTTGGGTAATGATTTGATGGACTATGGAATAAGGAGTGGAAAGAGCCTAAGCTTGGGGATGTCCAAGGCACCCCAAGGTAAAATTCAAGGACAACCAAAAGCCTAAGCTTGGGGATGCCCCGGAAGGCATCCCCTCTTTCGTCTTCGTCTATCGGTAACTTTACTTAAGGCTATATTTTTATTCACCACATGATATGTGTTTTGCTTGGAGCGTCTTGTATGATTTGAGTCTTTTCTTTTTAGTTTACCACAGTCATCCTTTCTATACACACCTTTTGGGAGAGACACGCATGAATCGTGATTTATTAGAACACTCTATGTGCTTCACTTATATCTTTTGAGCTAGGCAAAATTGCTCTAGTGCTTCACTTATATCTTTTTAGAGCACAGCGGTGGCTTTATTTTATAGAAATTGTTGAACTCTCATGCTTCAGTTATATTATTTTTAGAGTCTTTTAGAACAACATGGTAATTTTCTTGGGTTGTAAAACTAGTCCTAATATGATAGGCATCCAAGAGGGATATAATAAAACCTTTCATATGAAGTGCATTGAATACTATGAGAAGTTTGATTCTTGATGATTGTTTTGAGATATGAAATGGTGATATTAGAGTCATGCTTGTAGAGTAATTGTGAATTTGAGAAATACTTGTGTTGAGGTTTGTGAGTCCCGTAGCATGCACGTATGGTAACCGTTGTGTAACAAATTTGGAGCATGAGGTATTCATTGATCGTCTTCCTTATGAGTGGCGGTCGGGGACGAGCGATGGTCTTTTCCTACCAATGTATCCCCCTAGGAGCATGCGCGTAGTAATTCAATCACTAATAGATTTTTGCAATAAGTATGCGAGTTCTTTTTTACTAATGTTGAGTCCATGGATTATACACACTCTGACCCTTCCACCATTGCTAGCCTCTCTTGTACTACGCAACTTTCGCTAGTACAATACACCCACCATTACCTTCCTCAAAACAGCCACCATACCTACCTATTATGGCATTTCCATAGCCATTCCGAGATATATTGCCATGCAACTTTCCACCATTCCGTTTATTATGACACGCTTCATTATTGTCATATTGCTTTGCATGATCATGTAGTTGACATTGTATTTGTGGCAAAGCCACCTTTCATAATTCTTTCATACATGTCACTCTTGATTCATTGCACATCCTGGCACACCACCGGAGGCATTCACATAGAGTCATATTTTGTTTTAAGCTTTGAGTTGTAATTTTTCGAGTTGTAAGTAAATAGAAGTGTGATGATCATCATTATTAGAGCATTGTCCCATGTGAGAAAAAGAGAGGCCAAAGAAGCCAATAAAAAAGAGAGAGAGAAAAAGAGAGAAGGGGTAATGTTACTATCCTTTTTCCACACTTGTGCTTTAAAGTAGCACCATGATCTTCATGTTAGAAAGTCTCTTATTTTGTCACTTTCATATACTAGTGGGAACTTTTCATTATAGAACTTGGCTAGTATATTCCACTGATGGGCTTCCTCAAATGCCCTAGGTCTTTATGAGCAAGCAAGTTGGATCCACACCCACTTAGTTTCTTTTTGAGCTTTCATACACTTATAGCTCTAGTGGATCCGTTGCATGAAAATCCCTACTGACTCACATTGATATCTATTAATGGGCATCTCCATATCCCATTGATCCGCCTAGTTGATATGAGACCATCTCCCTCTTTTTATCTTCTCCACAACCACCATTCTATTCCACCCATAGTGCTATGTCCATGGCTCACGCTCATATATTGCGTGAAAGTTGAAAAGGTTTGAGAACATCAAAGTATGAAACAATTGCTTGGCTTGTCATCGGGGTTGTGCATGATTTGAGTATTTTGTGTTATGGAGATGGAGCATAGCCAAACTATATGATTTTGTAGGGATAAGCTTTCTTTGGCCATGTTATTTTTAGAAGACATAATTGCCTTGTTAGTATGCTTGAAGTATTATTATTTTTTATGTCAATATTAAACTTTTGTTTTGAATCTTTTGGATCTGAACATTCATGCCACAATAAATAAAATTACATGGATAAATATGTTAGGTAGCATTCCACATCAAAAATTCTGTTTTTATCATTTACCTACTCGAGGACGAGCGGGAATTAAGCTTGGGGATGCTTGATACTTCTCCAACGTATCTATAATTTTTGATTGATCCATGCTATATATTATCTGTTTTGGATGTTTAATAGGCATTTATATGCTATTTTATATTATTTTTGGGACTACCCTATTAACCAAGGGCCCAGTGCCAGTTTTTTTTGCCTATTTTAGAGTTTCGTAGAAAAGGAATACCAAACGGAGTCCAAACGGAATGAAACCTTAGCGATGATCTTTGTTGGACCGAAAGGAAACCAGAAGACTTGGAGATGAAGTCGGAGACGCAATGAGGCGACCACAAGGAAGGAGGGAGCACCCAGGGGGTAGGGCGCGCCCCCTACCTCATGGGCCCCTCGTAGCTCCCCTGACCTAGTTCCTTTGCCTATATATACTCTTATACCTTGAAAACATCCAGGAGAGCCAGTTAACCACTTTTCCACTTCTGCAACCTTTTGTATCCGTGAGATCCCATTTAGGGACCTTTTCCAGCGTCCTGCCGGAGGGGGATTCGATCATGGAGGGCTTCTACATCAACACCATTACCTCTCCGATGAAGCGTGAGTATTTTACCACATACCTTTGGGTCCGTAGTTATTAGCTAGATGTCTTCTTCTATCTCTTTGATTCTCAATACCATGTTCTCCTCGATGTTCTTGGAGATCTATTCGATGTAATATTATTTTGTGGTGTGTTTGCGAGATCCAATGAATTGTGGATTTATGATCAGATTATCTATGAATATTATTTGGTTCTTCTCTGAATTCTTATATGCATGATTTGATATCTTTGCAAGTCTCTTTGAATTATCGGTTTAGTTTGGCCTATTAGATTGATCTTTCTTGCAGTGGGAGAAGTGATTAGCTTTGGGTTCAATCTTGCGGTGTCCTTTCCCAGTGACAGTAGGGGCAGCAAGGCACATATTGTATTGTTGCCATCTAGGATAAAAAGATGGGGTTTTCATCATATTGCCTGAGTTAATTCCTCTACATCATGTCATCTTACTTAATGCGTTACTCCGTTCTTTATGAACTTAATACTCTAGATGCATGCTGGAGAGCGGTCGACGTGTGGAGTAATAGTAGTAGTTGTAGGCAGGAGTCGGTCTACTTGACACGAACATGATGCCTATGTTCATGACCATTGCCATAGATATCGTCATAACTATGCGCTTTTCTATAAATTGCTCGGCAGTAATTTGTTCACCCATCGTAATATTTGCTATCTTCAGAGAAGCCACTAGTGAAACCTATGACCCCCAGGTCTCTTTTCTATTATATTGAATCTTTTAGTTTCCAGTCAACTTGCCAAATTATGTCGCCATTTCTTTTAATTACAATTTTTACTTGCCAATCTATAAACCAAAAGTACCCAAAATAATTACTTTACCCTTTATCTATCTCTATCAGATCTCACTTTTGCAAGTGACCGTGAAGGGATTGACAACCCCTTTATCGCATTGGGTGCAAGTTGTTGATTGTTTGTGCAGGTATTCGGTGGCTTGTGCGTTGTCTCCTACTCGATTGATGCCTTGGTTCTCAAAACTAAGGGAAATACTTATGCCACTTTGCTGCATCACCCTTTTCTCCTCAAGGGAAAACCAACGCAAGCTCAAGAGGCAGCACGCCCATCTAGGGCGCGCCCTGAGGGCTTGTGGACTCCTCGCGAGTCTTCTGACCGCCTCCCCAAGTCTTCTGAGTGTCTTCTGGTCCAAGAAAAATCATCACGAAAGTTTTATTCTGTTTGGACCCGGTTGATATTCCTTTCTGAAAAAGCCAAAACAAGGGAAAAAATAGCAACTGGCACTGGCACTTGGTTAATAGGTTAGTCCGAAAAGATGATATAAAATAGTATATTGATGCATATAAAACATCCAAAAGAGATAATATAATAGCATGGAACAATCAAAAATTATAGATACGTTGGAGACGTATAAAGCATCCCCAAGCTTAATTCCTGCTCGTCCTCGAGTAGGTAAATGATAAAAACGGAATTTTTGATGTGGAATGCTACCTAATATATTTATAAATGCAATCTTCTTTATTGTGGAAAGAATATTCAGATCCATAAGATTCAAAACAAATGTTTAATATTGACATAAAAACTATAATACCTCAAGCATACTAATAAAGCAATCATGTCTTCTCAAAATAACATGGCCAAAGAAAGTTATCCCTACAAAATCACATAGTCTGGCTTTGCTCGATTTTCATCACACAAGGTATTTCATCAAGCACAACCCCGATGACAAGCCAAGCAATTATTTCATACTTTAAGTGTTCTCAAAACTTTTTCAACTTTCACGTAATACATGAGCGTGAGCCATGGATATAGCACTATAGGTGGAATAAATATGGTTGTTGCGGAGAAGAAAAAAAGGAGAAAGTATCACATCAATTAGGCAAATTAATGGGCTATGAAGATGCCCACCAATCGATATCGATGCAAGTGAGTAGGGATTGCCATGCAACAGATGCACTAGAGCTATAAATGTATGAAAGCTCGAAAAGAAACTAAGTGGGTGTGCATCCAACTTGCTTGCTCATGAAAACCTAGGGCAATTTGAGGAAGCCCATCACTAGAATATACAAGCCAAGTTCTATAATGAAAAATTCCCACTAGTATATGGAAGTGACAAAATAGGAGACTCTCTATCATGACGAACATGGTGCTACTTTGAAGCACAAGTGTGGAAAAAGGATAGTAACATTGTCCCTTCTCTCTTTTTCTCTCATTTTTTCTTTTCTTTTTTTCTCTTTTTTTCATTTTTTCATTTTGTTTGGGCTTCTTTGGCCTTTTTATATTTGGGCTTCTTTGGCCTCTTTTATTTTCTTAAAACTCCGGAGACTCATCCCAACTTGTGAGGGAGTCATAGCCTCCATCACCCTTTCCTCACATGGGAAAATGCTCTAATACTGATCATCATCACACTTTTATTTACTCACAACTCAAGAATTACAACTCAATACTAGAACAAATATATGACTCTATATGAATGCCTCGTGCATATGAGAACAATATGACAATGATGGTGTGTGTTATAATAAACAGAATGGTGGAAGTTGCATGGCAATATATCTCGTAATAGCTATGGAAATGCCATAATAGGTAGGTATGGTGGCTGTTTTGAGGAAGGTATATGGTGGGTTTAATGCACCGACAATAGTTGTGCTGTACTAGAAAGGCTAGCAATGGTGGAAGGGTGAGAGTGCATATAATCCATGGACTCAACATTAGTCATAAAGAAGTCACATACTTATTGCAAAAGTTTATTAGCCATGAAAACAAATTAATACATGCATGCTCCTAGGGGATAGGTTGGTAGGAGTTAACCATCGCACGCTCCCGAACTCCACACAAAGGATGACAATCAAAAATAAAATCATGCTCCGACTTCATCACATAACGGTTCACCATACGCGCATGCTACGAGAATCACGAACTTTAACACAAGTATTTCTACCAATCAACAATTACTCACTAGCATGATTCTAATATCACCATCTTTATATCTCAAAACAAATGCAAGGAATCAAACTTCTCATATATTCAATGCTCTTTATGTGAAAGTTTTTATTATATCCCTCTTGGATGCCCATCATATTAACTAAATTCATAACCTAAGCAAGTTACCATGATGTTTAAGACTGTCAAAATAATATAAGTGAAGCATGAGAGTTCATCATTTTCTATAAAATAAAACCACCATTGTGCTCTAAAAATATATAAGTGATGCACTAGAGCAAACTGCCTAGCTCAAAAGATATAAGTGAAGCACATAGAGTATTCTAATAAAGTCACGATTAATGTGTGCCCCTCTCAAAAGGGTGGGTACATTAAGGATGATTGTGGCAAACTAAAAAGCAAATAAAGAAAAGACTCATATCATACAAAACACTCCAAGCAAAACAAATATCATGTGGTGAATAAAAATATAGCCTCAAGTAAATTTGCCGATGAATTGAAGACGAAAGAGAGGATGCCATCTGGGGCATCCCCAAGCTTATATGCTTGGTTGTCCTTTAATATTACCTTGGGGTGCCTTGGGAATCCCCCAGCTTAGGCTCTTGCCACTCCTTATGCCATAGTCCATCAAATCTTTACCCAAAACTTGAAAACTTCACAACACAAAACTCAACAGAAAACTCATAAGATCCGTTAGTATAATAAATCAAATCACCACATTTAGGTACTGTTGTGAACTTATTTTAAATTTATAATGGTGTTATATCTACTGTATTCCAACTTCTCCATGGTTCATACCCCTGATACTACCCATAGATTCATCAAAATAAGCAAAGAACACAATAAAAACAGAATTTGTCTAAAACAAAACAGTATTTAGCAATCAGGAAACTCTGTATACTTCTATAACTCCAAAAATTCTGACAAATTAGGACAACCTAGGCAATTTTTATATCAATATTTTATAAAATATTCAGAACCAGGTCACGCTTCTGTGAATTAATAAATTCTGCTACTCGACGCAAAAGTTTCTATTTTTCAGCAAAATCAAATCAATTATCACCATGGATCATCCCAAAGGTCTTACTTGGCTCAAACACTAATTAAAACATAAAAACACCTCTAACCAGAGGCTAAATGGTATAATTATTTAAAAATAGGAAAGAAAAATATTGGGTTGTCTCCCAAGAAGCGCTTTTCTTTAAAGCCTTTTAGCTGGGCATTGAGATTTCAATGATGCTCACACGAAAGACAAGAATTGAAGCACAAAGAGAACATCATAAAATATGTGATAAACACATTTAAGTCTAACATACTTCCTATGAATAGGCATTTTATAAGCAAACAAATTAGCAAGGCAAGCAAAAACTAGCATATGCAAGGAAGAAGAATAAAACATAGATAGTCTCAACATGAAGAGAGGTAATTTAGTAACATGAAAAATTTCTAAAACCATATTTTCCTCTCTCATAATAATTACATGTAGGATCATATTAAAATTAAATAATATAGCTATCACATAATATATTATCTATGTGATCCACATGCTTGCAAAGTAGACACTCTTCCAAAATAGTGGGATTATTTTTATCTAGAGTTGACACTCTTCCAAACCCACTTTCAATATTATTGCAAAAGCTATTATCAATCTCATATTCATCATGGGGCTTAAATAAATTTTCAAGATCATAAGAAGAATCACCCCAATCATGATCATTGCAGCAAGTAGTGTACATAGCAAATTTAGCATCCCCAAGCTTGGGGTTTTGCATATCATTAACACAACTGACATTAATAGAATTTATAATAACATCATTGCAATCATGCTTTTTATTCAAGGTGCTATCGTGAATCACTTTATAAATTTCTTCTTTTAACACCTCATCACAAATTTTAGATTCACAAATTTCAAGCAAAACTTCATAAAGATAATCTAGTGCACTCAACTCACTAGCAATAGGTTCATCATAATTGGATCTTTTAAAAAGATTAGCAAGAGGATGAGGATCCCCAATTTTTTTTCTTTGCTTATAAATTACAATAAACACACAATTATGCCAAGCAAACGAGCAAACAAACCAATCAAGACCTAAAGGCAAACGGTTAGAAGGCGAAAAAAGCAAATATTTTTGTGTTTTGCTGAAAACGTTTTAGAAGTGGGAGAGAGGAAAACAAGAGCCAAATGACAAATAATGTAATGCAAGATATGAGAGTTTATGATAGGTACTTGGTAGGCTTGGTGTAGAACCTCCCTGGCAATGGCGCCAGAAATTCTGCCTACTACTTCTTGAGCTTGCATTGGTTTTTCCCTTGAAGAGGAAAGGGTGATCCAGGAAAGTAGAGATAATCATTTCCCTTAGTTGAGAACCAAGGTATCGATCCAGTAGGAGGTACAAGCAAGTCTCCAATATATGCACCTGCACAAACAATCAAACACTTGCACCCAACGTGACAAAGGGGTTGTCAATCCCTTTATGGTCGCTTGCAAGGATGAGATCTGACAGAGATAGGTATAAAACATTAGTAAAAGGTAAAACAAAGTAAAAACAAACAAATTGAGGCAAGGCATTTTTGGGTTTTTGGTTTTGTAGATCTGAAAATATATGATGGAAAATAAACCCGGGGGCCATAGGTTTCACTAGAGGCTTCTCTCTTGAATAGAGCATACGGTGGGTAAACAAATTACTGTTGAGCAATTGATAAAAAAGAGCATAGTTATGACGATATCTAAGGCAATGATAATGAATATAGGCATCACGTCCATGACAAGTAGACCGACTCCTGCATGCATCTACTACTATTACTCCACACATCGACCGAATCCCACCTGCATCTAGAGTATTAAGTTCAAGAGAACAGAGTAATGCTTTAAGCAAGATGACATGATGTAGAGGGATAAACTCAAGCAATATGATGTAAACCCCATCTTTTTACCCTTAATAGCAACAATACAATACGTGCCTCGCTGCCCCTTCTGTCACTGGGTGAGGACACTGCAAGATTGAACCCATAACAAAGCACCTTCCGTCAATGGATCAATCTAGTTGGCCAAACCAAATCAATAAATCAGAGAGAAATACAAAACTATCAAATCATTCATATAATAATTCAGAGGAGACTCAAATAATATTCATAGATAATCTGATCATAAATCCACAATTCATCGGATCTCAACAAACACACCACAAAAGAAGATTACATCGGATAGAACTCCATGAACGTCGAGGAGAACATGGTATTGAAGATCAAAGAGAGGGAAGAAGTCATCTAGCTACTAGCTATGGACTCGTAGGTCTGTGGTAAACTACTCACACATCATCGATAGGGCAGCAAGGTTGATGTAGAGGCCCTCCATGATCGAATCCCCCTCCGGTAGATCGCCGGAAAAGGCCCCAAGATGGGATCTCACGGGAACAGAGACTTGCGGCGGCGGAAAAGTATTTTTGTGGATGCTTCTGATGTTTGGGGAATATTTTGGAATTTATAGTGCAAAGATTCGGGTTGGGGGAGTCCCGAGGGGCGCACAAGCTAGGGGCGCCCCCTAGGGAATGCCCCGAGGGCTTGTGGACTCCACGTGAGTCTTCTGACCCATCTCCCCAAGTCTTTTGGGTGTCTTCTAGTCCAAGAAAAATCATGGTGAAAGCTTTATTCCATTTGGACTCTGTTTGATATTCCTTTCTAAAAAAGCTAAAAACAAGGAAAAACAGCAACTGGCACTGAGCACTAGGTTAATAGGTTAGTCCCAAAAATGATATAAAATAGTATATTAATGCATATAAAACATCCAAAACAGATAATATAATAGCATGGAGCAATGAAAAATTATAGATATGTCGAAGACGTATCACCAATCACCTTATGATTACGGATTTGACCCATGATAACAAGGTGGATGGCCGGTCCATGAAGGACATCGTCTTCACCCTCAACGAGCAAATCAATTTCCTGCAAAGCCAAATCTATGATCTCCAAATTCAAGTCTTTGAATATGAGGCAGGATTTAAAGGTATGAGTTTAGCAGCCAGTTGCAAGAGGATAAGCTCTTTACTACTACATCACCGCCACCATCGTCATCTTCCCCACCGCCCAGCTTGGGGGAGGTTCCCCGGTATCATATCACCACCACTTTCTTTGCCTTTATCTATCTTAGTATTATCCTTATTTATCTTATGATTTATTTGAATAAAGTTTAGCAATGATCTCATTTCGAGTGCTTGCTTAGTGATCTATCTATCTATGTAATCGTGTGCGATATATATAATAAACTTTGGTTTGAGTTTTTGCTTCTTTACTTTCTTGTTGCAATCAAATAAAAAGAAAGGAAAATAAATGAAAAAGATCATATGCTAATCTTATGGTAAATAATGACATCACATAAGGAAAAGGATAAGTGGTAAAATTTGTTGGAGATTGACAAACATAGCATTGGTCAATGATGCAACTCATGATAGAATTAATAAGGGAAGAGAAGATTCACACGCAAATATACTATCTTGGACATCTTTCATGATTGTGAGCCCTCATGAAATATAATATGTCAAAATGGTTGACGTTGGACAAGGAAGACAATGTAATGATTTATGTTTGTTCATATTCACATAGAAGTTATATTGTCATAGACCCTTCAACATGTGGTGCTTGCTCAATATCTTTGCTAGCCAAAAACTCCGCACTAAGTAGAGATACTACTTGTTCATCCAAAAACCCTTAAACCCAAAATCTTATTTTGAGAGTCCACCATACCTACCTAAGGATTGAGTAAGATCCTTCAAGTAAGTTGTCATCGGTGCAATAAGGCAATAAAAATTGCTTCTAAATGTGTTGGATCATTTAGTGTAAGATAAAATTGTGCATTGCATGAACTTGTGATGGCAATAACAAAGGTTGCTATCATAAGGGGCAATATAACGTGACATTCTTTTGCATTAAGGGATGTGGCATACAAACAAAAAGCACAACCTCTGCTTCCCTCTGCGAAGGGCCTACTGTTTAATTTTCATGTATTTACTTTTATGCAAGAGTCAAAGTATTCTTCCCTACACTACTAGGGAAAAGCTTATAGACAGAAGCTTACCAGTAGCGCTGTTTAAAAGGAGGCGCTACTGCTAATTAGTAGTATCAAGTGGTATAAAACCCGTGCTACTACTAAGTTGATAGTAGAAGCGAGGGGTATAAACCCTAAAACCACAAGTGCTCCCTGGGTGATTTTGGTAATTAATGTCAACATATCTCTTGTTGGACTAATACTTTCATCTAGTATACTTCAGATAAGTCCAACAATGGAGTGGAATGGACAAGAGGATGTGGAACCCCTTCAAGATGCTAAGGACAAAGGATTGGCTCAAGCTCAAAAGCTCAGGACTATACACTTTCTATTTTTAGTGATCCAAGATCAAGTTGAGTCTATAGGAAAGCCAATACTATTAAAAGGGGATGAGGTGCTGCTTAATGGCTTGCTTGCTCAAAATGCTTAGTGATATGCTCCAAAGCCCTCAACCACTTTTTCATATCCACATATGTCCCAAACCAAAAGTCAAATTCGGAACCACCGATTTGATCCATCTGGCGCCACCGAGTTCAGTTGACATAGCCATTTTGAGAAACCCTAATCAATTCGGTCACACTGATAGGATGTCGGTCTCACCGAGATGGGCTTGCAAACTCTCTGTTGTCTATTGCAATATTTTCAGTCCCATTGAGAAGATGTAATCGGTCACACCGAGTTTGCCTGACGAACTCTCTGTTTTGCTTATTACCAAATCGGTCCCACCGAGTTGTGTAATCGGTCAAACCAAGATGAGGTTTTACCCTAACCCTTGCACATCGGTCACACCGAGTTTATCATATTGGTCCCACCAAAATTGCCTAACGGTCACATTATGTACTGAATCGGTCCGACCGAGTTTTCTGATTCGGTCCCACCGAGTTTGGTATATTGTGTGTAACGGTTAGATTTTGTGTGGAGGCTATATATACCCCTCCACCCTCTCCTAATTTGTGAGGGAAGTCATCAGAACGTGTCTACACTTCCACTACTCATTTTCTGAGAGAGAACCACCTACTCATGTGTTGAGGCCAAGATATTCCAATCCAACCATATGAATCTTGATCTCTAGCCTTCCCCAAGTTGCTTTCCACTCAAATCATCTTTCCACCAAATCCAATCCTATGAGAGTGAGTTGAGTGTTGGGGAGACTATCATTTAAAGCACAAGAGCAAGGAGTTCATCATCAACACACCATCTATTACCTTTTGGAGAGTGGTGTCTCCTAGATTGGTTAGGTGTCACTTGGGAGCCTCCGACAAGATTGTGGAGTGAACCAAGGAGTTTGTAAGGGCAAGGAGATCGCCTTCTTTGTGAAGATCTACCCTAGTGAGGCAAGTCTTTCGTGGGATATGGCCATGGTGGGATAGACAAGGTTTCTTCTTCGTGGACCCTTCATGGGTGGAGCCCTCCGTGGACTCGCGCAACCATTACCCTTCGTGGGTTGATGTCTCCATCAACGTGGATGTACGATAGCACCACCTATCGGAACCAGGCCAAAAACATCCGTGTCTCCAATTGCGTTTGCACACTCCAATCCCATTCCTTTACTTTCTTGCAAGTTACATGCTTTACTTTCCGCTGCCCATATACTCTTTGCATGCTTGCTTGATATGTATTGTGAATGGTTAAACTTGTTCTTAAACTTCACTTAAACTTGAAAAACTTAAAAACTACCAACTTTGTGTGTTAAGGGTCTATTCACACCCCTCGAGACACCTCTTCTCGATCCTTTCAATTGGTATCAGAGCTTTGGTCTCCATTGCCTTGGTTTAAACACCATTGGAGGAAGACGGATGAGTCTACTTTGGGGAGTCTTAGACATAGAGTGCCTATACTTGATGGAGAGTACTTTGATGAGTGGAATTGTGATTTTCAATGAATATCATTTGAACAAGTACATTACTAGCCCTTGTGCACATCATGTTGATCCGATGCATCCTACCCTTGATGAGTCAATTGACATGATTCACAATCTTAGAACTGTTAATCTTATCACTAGAGGTTTGCCTACAAACTTGATTGGTTGCTTGCCTACTCTTAAGTGTGCCTACACCATATGGAGATTTCTTGAGGAACGATTTCCAAATTATTCCTTGCAAAATCTAGATGAGATTCTTCATAAGTCTAGTGCCTTGAGTAAGATGAATTCCAATGATCCTAAGTTTGGCGATTGTCTATTTGAGCTTACAAATCTTATGCGTGCCAAAGGAGATGTTGGAATTATTAGCATTATTATTTCCGAAGCTATTAGAATTCATAAAGAAGATCATTGTCAAAATCATTTATCTAAGGAATCGCCCTCTGTAGGAATTGATCCACCACATGACGATGTTGAACATGGATACTATGATGAGGATGATGATAGCGACTATGATCTTGATGATGCAATGAGACACTTCGGTCTTATGGAAAATCTTCAGGGATACATGGTAGGAGGAAAGGAATGGGTCCTTGATAGTGGATGTAGCGATCACATGACCGGAGATAAAGATATGTTATGTGAGCTTGCTAAAAACGACGGCCCTCGAAAGTATGTCACTTTTGGTGATAACTCAAAGGGTAAGGTGGTTGGCTTCGGTAAGGTGGCCATCTCACATGATAGCTCCATACAAAATGTCATGCTCGTTGAATCTCTTGGCTATAATCTGCTTTCTGTTTCTAGACTAGCTGACTTTGGCTTCAATGTCCTATTTACCAAAGTAGATTGCCAAGTGTTTCGTAGAGATAATCATAAAATGGTCTTTACTGGTATATGCAAAGGTGACCTATACATTGTTGATTTCACTAAAAAGGCTCAACCTAGAACTTGCTTAATTGCTAAATCTTCTAAAGGCTGGTTGTGGCATAGACGGTTAGGTCATGTGGGCATGTGAAACCTTGACAAGCTTATTAAAGGTGATCATATCCTTGGTGTTAAATATGTCATATTTGATAAGGATAGACTTCGCAGCGCTTTCCAAGCAGGAAAACAAGTTCGATGAAGACACCCCGTGAAGAACATCATGACCACAAGGATATCGCTCGAGCTACTACATATGGATCTTTTCGGTCCCAATGCTTACAATAGTCTTGGTGGAAACTCATTTGGTCTAGTTATAGTTGATGATTTTTCAAGATTTACGTGGGTGTTCTTTCTCGATGATAAATCGCAGGTTGAAAAGATCTTCAAAAACTTTGCTAGAAGGCCCAAAATCAATTTGATGTGAAGATCAAGAAGGTTCGCAGCGACAACGGAACAGAGTTCAAGAACGCGAATGTGGACACCTTTCTTGACGAAGAAGGGATTTCACATGAGTTCTTGGCTATGTACACACCTCAACAAAATGGAGTTGTTGAGAGGAAGAATCAGACGCTCATCAAAATGGCAAGAAGGATGCTTGATGAGTACATGACGCCAAAGCACTTTTGGGTGGAAGCGGTTGAGACAGCTTGTCATGCGACAAATCGCTTGTATATTCACAAGATACTCGGCAAGACGGCATACGATCTCCTCACCAGTAACAAACCCCAAGTTGGATACTTTCGAGTATTCAACTCAAAGTGCTACATTCTTGATAAGCATTGTCTATCTAAATTTGCTCCTAAATCTCATGAGGGATTCATACTTGGTTACGGCTCAAACTCTCACACTTACCGTGTCTACAACAATTTCACCCGAAAGGTTGAAGAGATGGTGGATGTGAAGTTTGATGAATCTAACGGCTCGCAAGTAGAGCAATTGCCAATTTATGTAGGAGATAAAGACCCTTCGGAAGCAATCCAAGACTTGTCTATTGGCAAGGTTCGTCCAACGGAGGTGAAGGAGAGTACCTCGTCCATCCAAGTGGAAGCTTCTACCTCACGACAAGGTGAACCAAGAGTTGATTTGGAAGCATCCACAAGCGGGACACACCAAGATGAAGAAAACGAGGAAGTACACCAAGATGAACCTCATCAACCTCCTTCACCACCACGATGAGAGAACGACAACGTCAACAATGATGAAGGCCAAGAAGAAGAACGAGATGATGAAGAAGATGTTCCACCCGATCAAAGCAAAAGCTTTCACGAGTTCGAGCAAGAGTTGCTAGAGACCATCCCGTCGAGCAAATCTATAATGATATCCAAACCAGGAGAATCGCTCGCTCTAAATCTCGTTTGGCTAATTTTTGTGAACATTATTCATTCATCTCTAGCATTGAACCTATGAAGGATGAAGAAGCATTGGAAGATCCGGATTGGATAAACGCCATGCACGAAGAACTACACAACTTTGAGAGAAACCAAATGTGGACATTGGTCGAGAAGCCCGACAACAATCACAACATCATCGGTACCAAATGGGTGTTTTGCAACAAGCAAGATGAAGATGGACAAGTAGTTCGCAACAAAGCATGTCTCGTCGCCCAAGGCTACACTCAAGTCGAAGGTATGGACTATGGTGAGACATATGCCCCTGTTGCTAGACTTGAGTCCATTCGCATCTTACTTGCCTATGCTAATGTGACGCCCCCGATTCAATCGTACACTAATCATGCACACAAATGTGTACGATCAAGATCAAGGACTCACGGGAAGATATCACAACTCAACTCTAAAAGTAAAATAAGTCATACAAGCATCATATTACAAGCCAGGGGCCTCGAGGGCTCGAATAGAAGTGCTCGAACATAAACGAGTCAGCGGCAGCAACAATATCTGAGTACAGACATAAGTTAAACAATTTGCCATAAGATGGCTAGCACAAACTGGGATAAAGATCGAAAGAGGCGCAGACCTCCTGCCTGGGATCCTCCTAAACTAATCATGGTCGTCGTCAGTGGCATGCACGTAGCAGTAGGCACCTCCAGTGTAGTAGGAGTCGTCATCGACGGTGGCGTCTGGCTCCTGGGCTCCAACGTCTGGTTGCGGCATCCGAGAGAAGAGGGGGAAAGGGGGGGAGAGGGAGCAAAGCAACCGTGACTACTCATCCAAAGTACTCGCAAGCAAGGAGCTACACTACATATGCATGGGTATATGTGTAAAGAGGCAATATCGGTGGACTGAACTGCAGAAAGCCAGAATAAGAGGGGGATAGCTAGTCCTATCGAAGACTACGCTTCTGCCAGTCTCCGTCTTGCAGCATGTAGAAGAGAGTAGATTGAAGTTCTCCAAGTAGCATCACATAGCATAATCCTACCCGGCGATCCTCCCCTCGTCGTTCTGTGGGAAAGCGATCACCGGGTTGTCTCTGGAACTTGTCTAGGTGTGTTTTATAAGTATTCGGTTCTACTTGTCATAAGGTCAAGGTACAACTCCGGGTCGTCCTTTTATCGAGGGACACGGCTATTCGAATAGATAAACTTCCCTGCAGGGGTGCACCACATAACCCAACACGCTCGATCCCCTTTGGCCGGACACGCTTTCCTGGGTCATGCCCGGCCTCAGAAGATCAACACGTCGCCACCCTACCTAGGCACAACAGAGAGGTCAGCATGCCGGTCTAAATCCTATGCGCACAGGGGTCTAGGCCCATTGCACACCTGCATGTTGCGTACACGGCCGGTGAGCAGACCTAGCCTCCCTTATACAAGGGCAGGTGTTCCAGTCCAACCCGGCGCGCGCCGCTCAGTAGCTGACGTCAAGAAGGCTTCGGCTGATACCACGACGTTGAGTGCCCATAACTGTTCCCGCGTAGTTGGTTAGTGCGTATAGGCCAGTGGCCAAACTCAGATCAAATACCAAGATCTCGTTAAGCGTGTTATTTTGAAGTAACCACAGACATTGACCAGGGCCAGGCCCACCTCTCGCCTAGGTGGTCTCAACCTGCCCTGTCGCTCCGCCACAAAGTAACAGTTAGGGGCTGTTGGGAACCCAGGCCCACCTCTATCGGGATGGAGCCACCTGTCCTTCTAGCCCCCACATCAGAATCACTTGCGGGTACTCAACGAGCCGACCCGACTTTAGTCACCACCTGAATAGTATGTATGTATAGTATATACCCGTGATCACCTCTCGAGTGATCACGACCCGATAGTATAGCATGGCAGACTGACAAGAATGTAGGGCCACTAATGGTAAACTAGCATCCTATACTAAGCATTTAGGATTGCAGGTAAGGTATCAACAGATGTAGCAACAATGACCGGCTATGCAACAGAATAGGACTAATCGACACAGTAACATGCTACACTACTCTAGTGCAAGCAGTAGAGGGAAGAATAGGTGATATCTGGTGATCAAGGGGGGCTTGCCTGGTTGCTATGCAGATAGAAACGGACCCTCGAAGGTGAAGTAGTCTCACTGGTTCAATCGCAATCCCGGGATTTACCAAATAGAAGTAACGGAAGGGGAGCACAATAAATAACTGAGTAATCAAAGCATCACAAAATATAACAAGGCAACGCACGGTGCCATGGGTGATCTAACGCGGGGATAGGTGGTACCGGGGAAGGGAGAAAACATCTGAGAAAGTATCCTCGGTGTTTCGCGTTTTCAGACAGATGAACCGGAGGGGGAAAATTGTGTGTTCACTATGCTAGGGATGTGTGGCGGACGAACGAGCGGCGTATTTGGATTCGTCTCATCGTTCTGAGCAACTTTCATGTATAAAGTTTTCTCATCCGAGTTACGAATTATTTTATATTAATTTCCAAACTTTTAAATGATTTTTGAAAATTTTGAACATAATTTAATTCGAAAACATACTAAATGCAATTGCTATGAGTACCCAGCTTTGTACCCAGACAGACCACACAAGGGCTGACTAGTGGGCCAGTTGACTGGGTCAACAGTCCAATCAGCAAAGGCTGACTGGTGGGGCCCCTACTGAGTCAGGAAGATGAGGTGTTAACCTTATCCAGTTAAATAGGGGACCCACCTGTCATGGACTATTTATTCAATAGGGGTTGAATTTAAACCAGAGGTTAATTAAGAAGTGGGGCCCGATGTCAGTGCCTAGGTTAGTTATTCTTACTGTTTTAATTAGCAAGTTAATTAAGCAGTGCGGGACCCACGACAGGA
Source organism: Triticum dicoccoides (assembly GCF_002162155.2). Lineage (NCBI taxonomy): Eukaryota > Viridiplantae > Streptophyta > Magnoliopsida > Poales > Poaceae > Triticum > Triticum dicoccoides. The sequence goes on along the minus strand of NC_041389.1, from coordinate 94,579,648 downwards.
GGGTTAGTGGATAAACAAAAGATGCCACATCAGCGACGTCGGCACTTAGTCGCTGGCTGCCACAGAACATGGCGGAGGCTCGCCGGAGTTGCGTTCTGGCGACTGTTTGGTCACCCACGAGCACGTGCAGGACGAGCGTGTCGGCGCGCCTCTAGTGGGGCTAGTGGTCGGTGCGGGGGGTGCCGGGATGGACGCCGGCGACGAGGTCCAGTGGGGTGGCAGCGAGTGTGTGAGCGTGGGTGAGCGCTGGCTGTGGAGCAGGGTGCGGCAGCAGCGGGGCAAGCAGCTGCACGTGGGGCTGGAGGTGGTGGCACGGCCGGGCCACTGCGGGGCCGCACGGCGATGCGGCGATAGGAAGTCGCGGGGCCAGGCGAGGTTGCGGGTTGAGCGGGCACGAGGAGCTGCGGGCGGCGTGCGAGCGCACATGGCAGGGCAGTGGAAGTAGAGGGGGAGGATGGGAGGCGGCAGCTCACAGGGGCCGTGCGAGGATGGCAGCGAGCTCGGGGTGGTCCAGCAAGGCAGATTGTCGACGGGGGCGAGCTGGCAGCGATGGGGTCGAGGCGGAGGCACTCCGGGCGGCGGGGGTGAGGCATGGTAAAGACCCGCGAGGAGTGGCCTGGGGAGGACGTCCGACGGCGCTGGCGAAGCAGAGGCGGGGGAGACGGGGCGATCCGGCGGCGAAGCGGCGCCGGCGAGGTGACACCGCGGAGGAGGACGGAGGCGCGGTAAGGCGGGCGACGGGCGGGGTCGGGGGCGTCGGTTGCCCCCGATCCAGATCGACTCGGGGCGGGGTGGGGAGAAGAGGTGGATCGGAGGAGGAGTGGGGGTTACGAGTGACGTGGGTTAGGGTTTGCGGGGGTTATAGGGGCGCCGGCCGGGCCGGCCTGGCTAGCCCAGGGGCCAGCTGGGCCGAGGCCCAGCGGGGGCGGGGGGTCTTTTCCTTTCTTTCTTTTTTGTTTTGTTTTGTTTTCTTCTTTTTATTTTTATTTTTCTATTCTGTTTTATTTTAGATACACATTATTTTTAGTTTAAAAAAATGATAACAACTCTTAAATTAATGTGTGAGAACCACCCACTGCCATAAATGTTTTACCCCGAAGTAAATTAGTTTAGAATTTTATTAATTGGAAAAGGTATTCACTTAATTGTTTTTGGTGATGTTTTAATCACTTTAGAGTAATTAATTATTTTAAAAATGCTGTTTTTCCACCAATACTATCCATGATTTATTTTTCACAATAAGAACATTTTAGTTTTGAGAATTGAAAACTTTTATTGTTTGAATTTAATTCGAATTTGAATTTGGATCGGTTCTGAACTAACATGAGATTAGCACCAGTTATCAGGGTGATGTGGCATCATACCAGAGGGTTACTGTAGCTTGATTACCTGGGCGTCACAATTCTCCTCCACTATAAGAAATCTCGTACCGAGATTTACGCGGTGGAGTAAGGGGGGATGGTGCTGGTAGCGAAAAACCTAACGAGTCTTCTCGGTCTTGGCTGCCCTTTCGAAGATGTTGATACTTATCTTTGATGTCTTCATTTCTCTGCTTCAAGTCACCATGATCAAGTCATCATCCTTTCTTCGGGATCTCCGTCGTCCTACGAACGCATCCAAGGGGAATAACTCCAGAAGAATGCATCTCCACAAAGATGGGCATCTGACGGTGAACTCAATGGGAAATACACAAGGTACCCCGCGAGGTGTATTTCAGTGAATTCGTTGAGTGCAATAGACGATGGTACCAAAGTTTCAAACGGGTAGGCAATCATTCGATGACTAGACAGAAGCTGGAATGGGGGTTTGAACAACGAGAATAACATGGTGTTTGATTCCAGGATGAATAATGGTATAGCATTTAGCTCGTGAATCACATATGTACGAAGCCAGGTGCAAAGGATACATTAGAATCCGGCTTGTATAGAAGAGTCAGGTTTCGATCCAGTGGACCTGTGGGTTATGGGCCCACCATGTGGTTGAAAGTAGGAAGGGTGGTGACATCTTGCATAGCACGACAGGGAGGCATGTCAGTGAATAGCTTGTCAGCTATGCCGGCAACAATGTCAGTACCAAGGACGGGGAACAAAGAGAACCATTTTCCCGCTCGTTGAACGAGGCGAACCAATTGGCAAAGTTCTCACCCATCGGTGGTTACCGGAATGTCATCAACAATAGTAACAAGGTCTTACAAACAGAGTGGTACAACAAGGTGCTTACCTAAGCATGGAATTATCTCTGCTCAGTTAAGTCGGACTACAGGAAAGGTTAAACGTCATCTCATCGATTTGTGTTGCAAACTCTCGTTTTTCCTCCTAGACTCGATGAGTCTGGAATATCCTGACACCAACCACATCTGAATCTCAGGCAGATATAATGGTTGGAACATTTCCCAAGAGCTATAATACTGGTCCCTCGATAACCGGTAAAGTGGGTGTCATGGCCAACACACCCAGCCGGAAGACCTATTATTGTAGTATCTTGATTGAGGAAGTTGGCCACCTCCCCATAAGGATCTCGTAGAACTTATTCTGGTAGTTGTTCCTTATGGATTTTTGTGCTTCCGAAGTCCGACCTTTACTTGATGTTCCAGATATCAGACCATTTCTATGAATGGGTTACACTAGCACATCAAGGAGAACATTAGAAGCGGAGTGCTAAATGTCTCTCGGTCGACCATCCAGATTTTATTTCCTTGGCCCCGCCAAGGGTGAAATCTGAGAAAGTGTTATCTTTCTTTGCATCTGCATCATCCATCATCATTCATCATGGTAGCAAGTTGTGTTGCCAGGACCCTTGACACGGATATTGGTAAAATCTTGATGATTATGGGAATGCTCAAGTTCTTGAGAGCACGCACAAGCGCTACGTGTTATCATCGGCACTAACTGGGATTCCTCTCAGTTTCCTCGGCAATGCTATGACCTTTTCAAACAGTGAATTCACTCTCTATTGTTGGGTTCTTCCCCAGTTACCAGAATCATTCCCAGCATTTGCATTTTGTTCCCAGCTTGCACCGCCAATGGGCCATTCTACCATGGGTCTCTTCCATTTCCGGTGATAAGCAAATTCATTCATTACGTTGTCTTCAACAAGGTAATCCACATCACCCAAGTCCGAGTATGCCATTCTACCGACCCCCTCCAAACGATCGCTCGAGAATTACCTTAGGCTGGTCTAAAAGAGTTTCAATGATTTTTGAATCAAAGGTAATTCTTTTTGCCACTTAAGGGGATATATCTACGAGTCACAGTTCCTAAGGTGTCTCGTTGTGGTATCATGGCAACTTAACTCCTCGCTACGTTGACAACCGTTCACCACCTTCTTAGGTGTGGAATTGTTGTCTACCTAGTGAACCCTCGTCATCTGTTCCACTCCATCCCTCTAGATGTATGCTTCGTGTCTTAGTTTGGGGGAGGCTGCTATGTCTCATCCCATGAGTTGATCCTGAGTTGTTCGGTCTTCTCGAAGATCGATTGTTCTAGAGTTTTCCTTTCTTCTCGTTGTCATATTGGCTGGAGTTCTCAAAGCAAGACGTCGAGACAAAGATGAGGATCAAATCAACATCCTTGAGAAGAACAGTTGGATCGTGAAGATCGTGTTAGCTTTGTGTCCCCTCTGTCTTCTTACCTCACGTCTTGAATCTCGGGACGAGATTTTTGTTTAGTGGGGGTGAGTTGTCACAGCCCTAGAATATTGTTTGTAAATAGTTGCATCTTCATCCAGGCATCATATTTAAATTTCTGAAACATGAATTGAGGATTGTTGTAGCCTCAAAACTTTAATTAAAAGCAGGGCAAAAGAACCCTGGAAATTGCATTCAGTGTTTCCAAAATGGCCTTAAATAATGTTGGTTATATTTGGCAAAGGTTTTTGCACCAAACCAAAAATAATGAGCATTTTTGAGGAATATTTTGGGCACTGAATTTAAATCATTATCTTATTTGCATTTGGAATTATATTCATAACTCGTATAGAATATATTTCCAAATACCCTGAAACATTTTATGTGCTTTTGGAAAAGTCCATTAAGCAACATAAATATATTCAGAGGAATTTTGACACTGGTTTGGAATTGTTCTAAATTCAAACAGTGGCAAAACAAATTTTAAAAAAATAAAAACAGAACAGAAATAAAACAGAGCACCTCACCTGGACTCACCTGTCGCGGCCCAGCTGGCCAGCCCATCTGGCCGGCCCAGCCCACCAGGCGCCTCCCCCCCTGTCGTCTTCTTCCCCTCGCCCCAAAGCTGCTGCTGTCGCCGTGAGAAAGCGCCGCGCACGCAGGCTCCACCTCCTGCTTCGCGCTGGAGGCTCAACCTCCTCCCTGTCCCCGCGCCTGGAGACGCCTCGACCCCCTCCATTCTTCCCCCCCCCCTCTTTCCTGG
>NC_041389.1:94530332-94575240 GCF_002162155.2 Triticum dicoccoides | reverse complement strand
GCAGCCATGGCCGAACGCCACCATCGCCACCGACGCCGTTCACCGCGGCCGCAGCCACCGCCCCGCCTCGCCGACGCTCCGGAAAGCTCCGCCTCGTCTCCCTCTTCATCCTCACCCAGACGAAAGGCGCCGGAAGCCCCTGGATGCTGCTAGCTCCGCCGTTCCCCTCCTCGGCCACCGAGGATCACCGTCGTCAAATTCGTCGCCGTTCGGCCTTCCCCGAGCTCGCCGTCCACCTCTACGGGATCCACGTGAGCTCCACTCCGTTTCCCCTCCTTCGTTTTGCTCGTTCCCGTGTCGTAGCACCCCCGCCCACATTCCCGAGCACCGCCGTCCGCCATGGCCGCGTAGCTCTCCTGACCTGAGCCCCTCTGCTCGAACCCGTGGCACCAGCGTGCTTCTGGTGGCCCGCGGATGCCATCTGGACCATCAGCTCCTCCCCTAGCGCGCCGCAGCCCCAACCCCGCACATGGCCGAACTCCGGCCGCCGTCTTGGAGCTCGCCGTCGTTGGCTCCGGCCATGATAGACCCGGCCTCCACCACCACTAGATGCGCGCGAGTGAGGGCCTCCTCCCTGTGCCCTTCTCTTGCCCAGCCGCCGTCTGTAGCGCAGCCCCGGCGAACATCCGCCGCGTTTCGGGTCGCCGCCGGCCGAACTCCGGTGGCCAGTGACGTGGCGCTGTCATTAGCCACTAATGACGCCCTAACCAACCCACCTAGCTCACTGACATCTGGGCCCCACGCCCTAAATAATCTAGGATTTATTTCTGTTTAGATTAGTTTATAATCACGCGGGACCCACCAGTCAGAGTTGACTGGGCTGACGTGTCCGTTGACTGGGCCCACACGTTAGTGTCACTATCCAGCACTAGTCACTGACCTGTGGCCCCCACAGGTCAGATTTGACCTGGACAACGCCGTTGACTTGCTGACGTCACTGTGAAGTCATGCTGACGCAGTAATAGGTTTTCTGGATTTATTTTTATTCAGGAATTTCAGAAAATGATTAAAACTTCAAAAATTCATAGAAAATTAACCGTAACTCCAAATGAAATAAATTATATATGAAAAATTATCAGAAAAATTCAAGGAATCCATCTGTACCATTTTCATGCATGATAGAACAACTTATAGCTGCTGTTTAGCACAAATCAATTAAATGGCATTTGAATAATCACATATGGAGTTTGAATTTGAATCTTGTATTCAAACCAACTTCATTTAACCTGTTGCTAGTTGCATTAGCTCAAAACACATTCATATTGCCATGTCATGAGCATGCATCATATTGTGCATTGCATTGATTATGTTCTTTCTTGTTTGCCGGTATTTGTCCCCTCTCGATAGACGTGATACCGATGATGTGATCGTTGACACTGATGAAGACTCAATGTTATCTTCAGAAGTGCCAGGCAAGCAAAACCCCCTTGTTCATTCCGATACAATCCTACTCTCTCGCTCCTGCTCTCTTTTACTGCATTAGGACAACAACGATTCATCTGTTACTTGCTGCGGTAGCTGAACCCTTTATCCTTTGCATGACCTGTCATTGCCACAGTAAATAGATGAAACCCACTAGCATGAGTAGGAGTTGTTTGAGCCTCGTTGTGCCTACTCATTCATGCTTGTTTGTCATGCCTGCTACTGCTTAGAGTTGAGTCAGGTCTGATTCATCGGGGATGAATCAGAGGTGTGTGAACATGTCCTACTGTGTGTGAGCTAAGTGTGTGAATACGATTTGGTAAAGGTAGCGGTGAGAGGCCATGTAGGAGTACATGGTGGGTTGTCTCATTGCAGCCGTCCTCAGGAACTGAGTTCTGTGTTTGTGATCCATGATTCAGCTACTACCACGCATTGGGCCCGAAACCAATGGACCCTCTCGGCTTCTTAATCACCCTTGTCCTCTGTCCAGGAGTTGCAAGTAGTTTCTGGTGTTTGTAGTATGCTGGAGGCCGTGCGCAGCGCTGACCGTAGGGGTGGGTTGTGATGCGGTAGGCACGTGGCACGGTGTACCGGGCGCCCGTTTGGTGTCTCGGGAACCCTGTTCACATCGTTTGGGGCTGTGAGCGAAACTCCGGCCGGATCTCCTCATGGATGGAACCCGAATAGGCGATAAACCTGGACTAGGGACTTGAGTGTTTAGGCAGGCCGTGGCCGACACCCACGTTGGGCTTCCGCTTGAAGGTTGCCGAGTACATGTCGTGTAAACGACGGTAAGTGGTGAGAGCGTGTGTGAAGAAGTACACCCCTGCAGGGTTAATATGATCTATTCGAATAGTCGTGTCCGCGGAAAAGGACTTCTGGGTTGCTTATATCAGTTCATAGACAAGTGAAAGTGGATACTCTAAAATACGCAAGATAAGCGTGAGTGCTATGGATGGCGTTCTCGTAGGGAGACGGGAGCGGATCCATAGTGGTGTATTGCTATGGTGAATATGTGGACTCGTGTGCGCCACCGCAAAGAGTTACTTGCAGTCGTAGTTCAGGATAGCCACCGAGTCAAAGCTGGCTTGATGCAGTTAAACCCCACCATCCCCTTGTTGAAAATGATGCATATGTAGTTAGTTCTGATGTAAGTCTTGTTGGGTACATTTGTACTCACGTTTGCCTATTTTATGTTTTTGCAGAGAGACTTCGGTCTCGCTAGTAGTTCCGCGTGGACTTCGACGTTTAGCTTGTTACCTCAGCTACGATCTTGTGCCCTCGGCAGGATCTGGTAGATAGTCAGGCTTCTCAGCCTTTTTCATTTCTAGATGTCTGTACTCAGACATGTTAAGCTTCCGCATGTGCTTTGACTTGTATGCTCTGATTGTTGGGTCATGAGACCCATGTTTGTAATATCTCGCTCCTCGGAGCCTATTGAATAAATATTTGAGTCGTAGAGTCATGTTGTGATGCCATGTTGTATTTGCACATATCGAGCATATTGTGTGTATGTTATTGAAATGCTTGGTATGTGTGGGATCTGACAACCTAGTTGTTTATCCTTGGTAGCCTCTCTTACCGGGAAATGTCTCCTAGTGTTTCCACTGAGCCATGGTAGCTTGCTACTGCTCCGGAACACTTAGGCTGGCCGGCATGTGTCCTTCTTCGTTCCCGTGTCTGTCCCTTCGGGGAAATGTCACGCGATGAATACCGGAGTCCTGTTAGCCTGCTACAGCCCGGTTCACCGGAGTCCTGCTAGCCCAGTGCTACAGCCTGGATTCACTCACTGTTGACCGACACGTTCGATGCTGGGTCATGGATGCCTGTCCCTGTAAGTTTGTGCCACTTTGGGTTTACGACTAGCCATGTCAGCCCGGGCTCCTTATCATATGGATGCTAGCGACACTATCATATACGTGTGCCAAAAGGCGCAAACGGTCCCGGGCAAAGGTAAGGCGACACCCGTGGGAATACCGTGCGTGAGGCCGCAAAGTGATATGAGGTGTTACATGCTAGATCGATATGGCATTGAGTCGGGCTCCTGACAGCGTTGGTATCAGAGCTTGACTGCCTGTAGGATTACCAAGCCAAACTGGTCGAAGTTGAGTCTAGAAATTCTTTAGTTATATAAGGGAATTGATTGTGGGATGGAACGTAAGGCTCTTTTTACTCCTTATACCTCATGGCCTTCTGATCTGAGTCATCATCTTCTCTTCTACGGGGATTAAGAACTAGGCTATCTCTTCTTTCCATCAGGATCACGTGTTACTAATCCGTAGACTTATAAGATTGTTGGATTAAGCCCCAGTTCAGTTTCTACCTCTGTATGTTAATTATTGATCTCGAGACCTTGATATTGTGCTTCTAAGTGGTTATGCCACCATTTTTGTGAATGTCTCAAATCTTTTCTGAGCATTTACAGCCGTTATGCTGTCCGAGTCATCCCAGGTTTCCAAAGAGTCTGATGCATTTGCAAAATCCTTTTCCTCTGGTTTCAATGTCTTTTAGGCCAGGTTAATCACACAAATTGTTGAGTTGAGGTACTCTACTGCCTCGACCCTTATGTTGGAGTTATTATTATGACCCTAGGTGTCTCAGGGGATCATCTAGTGGTCTAGCCATGATTTGTGTCCTAGTGTGATGATTCTGGCCTTTATTCTCGAAAGCATTCCGTGATGCTACTTAGTAGTAGGTATTCTACTCCTGGGTTTTGAACCCGAGATTCACTCTACTTACATCATGTTGATAGTGTTGCTAGTTCCTTTAGGATATTAGTAACCTTTGTGATAGTCCTTGAAGTCCGTGGTATCTTCTTCTTCCAAATACCATGAACTACTTATGGCAGAAGTTCCTCGTTGAACTGAACGATCACAACCAGAGTGCTCTTGATGAGTTCTCCATTTTATATTGCGACTCTGCCAGTCCTACCTTTCCGCATGGGTTATCCGGAAGAAATGTTGAACTTGGTTCGACATACTAATCTATGCATCCACAACTTAGAACATTATATGTTCCTTTGAGTTGTCCCTCTTTACTTGTCTTCTGACCTCGTCTATCAATTGATAGTCAGGACTGGTTGTGCATTCGTGTTATCAATGCTTATTACTCTTGTGGTCCGTCAAGCCATTCTGTCCTGAATGACTTGGAGAAACAAACTCCAGTACCTCATCCATATCTAGGATTGGGTCAAAGTAGTTGTATTCCGCAGATCAAATGCCCATCCAGCTTTTGGTTCTGTTCTACCCTGGAGTATTACCCCCTTTATGTCAGAATTGTCATGAGAACTGCACCAACTCTCATGAATTTTGACGTAGTGATACTTCTCACCATCATTAGTCATTCCTCGGCCCTCGTGTTGATGCAACCGGAATACCGCCAATTGAATTGTGATGTGTGAAATCAATACTCCCAGCAACCTCGTTGCTTGGTAGTTAAAGGATAATAATTTCATTCTTAGCGTGTTGGTTTTTGAATCATCCTTCTAAGACTGATCGTGCTACCTAGTCCTTATTTCGGTGCACCCTTCGATTGATGAGTTAGGATCTTGTCAAGTCCTCACTCATTTGATCATATCGTCTTGCCCTCAAAAGCGAGATTGTTCTCGAGCTTAGTAACATACCGGTGGTTCATGATTTTCCGAATATCTTCTCGGAAGTATTACCAGGTTGTCACCTGACCGTTGTGTTGAGCTCGTGATCAAGTTGGTTTCTTGTGAACCACCCTCTCTCCAAGATCGGTGTTAGATATCCCTGAGCTAGTTGGTTAAGCTAGACAACAACTTGGAGAGTTGGAAGATAAAAGCTTGCCTGACTTAGTTCGTTCCAAAGGGATATTCTTGTGTAGTGTGTGTTGAAGAAAGATGATATCTTCATCGATTGGTCCCTGTGATCAGTTGCTGGACCTATTGTCTTATCAATCCTTTGATTGAGTATGGGCTATCGTCAAATCAAATCAGAACCAACGATATTCGTAATGTTGTCTTACTCGTGGTTTTTCCTCGAGCATACACCATTATATTCTTTGGTCTGACCAATGCTATCACCGTGTTCACATGATGGTGGAAGTCCAGTGATATGGAAATTCCGATGAGTTGCTGTTGAGCCCATCAGTAGCATTTTGTCTCCCCCCATGAATCATGTTGAACATCAACCTAGTGTTGAAAATTTTGTAAGCAATGCCTTCGTGCTCCGTTCATGAAGTCTATGCTTGGATGGAAGAAGTGACTTCCTCTAATTCATGTGCATTTGGTGTAAGTTGCCGCCATGAATTCGAGGAAGATTGTTTTGTTTCCTTTGGAGTCATCGCAAGTCAGTCATGCATGTGCGAAGTATTCTATGGTCTGATAGACTGATCATCTTCATTCCATATGTATCCCTAGCACACCAAGCCACTAACTGATTTGTTCTAGGAGAAGGAGTTCTTTTTAAGAGCTAACCCGGGCTTAATCAAGAACTTTGATATCCTCGATGATGGTTCCCAACCAGAACTCGGTAGTGCTTTATTATAAGACTACTATGTGGTTATGCTTGTCTGGGACAACGTGTTCACATGTGTGTAGCAGAACCAACTCATGTTTTGAAGTCTCGCTATCGTAGTTCATTTCCCGAGAATCTTGCAACGTCATCTCGTCGATTTGTGTTGCAAACTCTCGTTTTTCCTCCTAGACTCGATGAGTCTGGAATATCCTGACACCAACCACATCTGAATCTCAGGCAGATATAATGGTTGGAACATTTCCCAAGAGCTATAATACTGGTCCCTCGATAACCGGTAAAGTGGGTGTCATGGCCAACACACCCAGCCGGAAGACCTATTATTGTAGTATCTTGATTGAGGAAGTTGGCCACCTCCCCATAAGGATCTCGTAGAACTTATTCTGGTAGTTGTTCCTTATGGATTTTTGTGCTTCCGAAGTCCGACCTTTACTTGATGTTCCAGATATCAGACCATTTCTATGAATGGGTTACACTAGCACATCAAGGAGAACATTAGAAGCGGAGTGCTAAATGTCTCTCGGTCGACCATCCAGATTTTATTTCCTTGGCCCCGCCAAGGGTGAAATCTGAGAAAGTGTTATCTTTCTTTGCATCTGCATCATCCATCATCATTCATCATGGTAGCAAGTTGTGTTGCCAGGACCCTTGACACGGATATTGGTAAAATCTTGATGATTACGGGAATGCTCAAGTTCTTGAGAGCACGCACAAGCGCTACGTGTTATCATCGACACTAACTGGGATTCCTCTCAGTTTCCTCGGCAATGCTATGACCTTTTCAAACAGTGAATTCACTCTCTATTGTTGGGTTCTTCCCCAGTTACCAGAATCATTCCCAGCATTTGCATTTTGTTCCCAGCTTGCACCGCCAATGGGCCATTCTACCATGGGTCTCTTCCATTTCCGGTGATAAGCAAATTCATTCATTACGTTGTCTTCAACAAGGTAATCCACATCACCCAAGTCCGAGTATGCCATTCTACTGACCCCCTCCAAACGATTGCTCGAGAATTGCCTTAGGCTGGTCTAAAAGAGTTTCAATGATTTTTGAATCAAAGGTAATTCTTTTTGCCACTTAAGGGGATATATCTACGAGTCACGGTTCCTAAGGTGTCTCGTTGTGGTATCATGGCAACTTAACTCCTCGCTACGTTGACAACCGTTCACCACCTTCTTAGGTGTGGAATTGTTGTCTACCTAGTGAACCCTCGTCATCTGTTCCACTCCATCCCTTTAGATGTATGCTTCGTGTCTTAGTTCGGGGGAGGCTGCTATGTCTCATCCCATGAGTTGATCCTGAGTTGTTCGGTCTTCTCGAAGATCGATTGTTCTAGAGTTTTCCTTTCTTCTCGTTGTCATGTTGGCTGGAGTTCTCAAAGCAAGACGTCGAGACAAAGATGAGGATCAAATCAACATCCTTGAGAAGAACAGTTGGATCGTGAAGATCGTGTTAGCTTTGTGTCCCCTCTGTCTTCTTACCTCACGTCTTGAATCTCGGGACGAGATTTTTGTTTAGTGGGGGTGAGTTGTCACAGCCCTAGAATATTGTTTGTAAATAGTTGCATCTTCATCCAGGCATCATATTTAAATTTCTGAAACATGAATTGAGGATTGTTGTAGCCTCAAAACTTTAATTAAAAGCAGGGCAAAAGAACCCTGGAAATTGCATTCAGTGTTTCCAAAATGGCCTTAAATAATGTTGGTTATATTTGGCAAAGGTTTTTGCACCAAACCAAAAATAATGAGCATTTTTGAGGAATATTTTGGGCACTGAATTTAAATCATTATCTTATTTGCATTTGGAATTATATTCATAACTCGTATAGAATATATTTCCAAATACCCTGAAACATTTTATGTGCTTTTGGAAAAGTCCATTAAGCAACATAAATATATTCAGAGGAATTTTGACACTGGTTTGGAATTGTTCTAAATTCAAACAGTGGCAAAACAAATTTAAAAAAATAAAAACAGAACAGAAATAAAACAGAGCACCTCACCTGGACTCACCTGTCGCGGCCCAGCTGGCCAGCCCATCTGGCCGGCCCAGCCCACCAGGTGCCTCCCCCCTGTCGTCTTCTTCCCCTCGCCCCAAAGCTGCTGCTGTCGCCGTGAGAAAGCGCCGCGCACGCATGCTCCACCTCCTGCTTCGCGCTGGAGGCTCAACCTCCTCCCTGTCCCCGCGCCTGGAGACGCCTCGACCCCCTCCATTCTCCCCCCCCCTCTTTCCTGGCTCTCCCCCTCGCTTGCCGCAGCCATGGCCGAACGCCACCATCGCCACCGACGCCGTTCGCCGCGGCCGCAGCCACCGCCCCGCCTCACCGACGCTCCGGAAAGCTCCGCCTCGTCTCCCTCTTCATCCTCACCCAGACGAAAGGCGCCGGAAGCCCCTGGATGCCGCTAGCTCCGCCGTTCCCCTCCTCGGCCATCGAGGATCGCCGTCGTCAAATTCGTCGCCGTTCGGCCTTCCCCGAGCTCGCCGTCCACCTCTACGGGATCCACGTGAGCTCCACTCCGTTTCCCCTCCTTCGTTTTGCTCGTTCCCGTGTCGTAGCACCCCCGCCCACATTCCCGAGCACCGCCGTCCGCCATGGCCGCGTAGCTCTCCTGACCTGAGCCCCTCTGCTCGAACCCGTGGCACCAGCGTGCTTCTGGTGGCCCGCGGATGCCATCTGGACCATCAGCTCCTCCCCTAGCGCGCCGCAGCCCCAACCCCGCACATGGCCGAACTCCGGCCGCCGTCTTGGAGCTCGCCGTCGTTGGCTCCGGCCACGATAGACCCGGCCTCCACCACCACTAGATGCGCGCGAGTGAGGGCCTCCTTCCTGTGCCCTTCTCTTGCCCAGCCGCCGTCTGTAGCGCAGCCCCGGCGAACATCCGCCGCGTTTCGGGTCGCCGCCGGCCGAACTCCGGTGGCCAGTGACGTGGCGCTGTCATTAGCCACTAATGACGCCCTAACCAACCCACCTAGCTCACTGACATCTGGGCCCCACGCCCTAAATAATCTAGGATTTATTTCTGTTTAGATTAGTTTATAATCACGCGGGACCCACCAGTCAGAGTTGACTGGGCTGACGTGTCCGTTGACTGGGCCCACACGTCAGTGTCACTATCCAGCACTAGTCACTGACCTGTGGCCCCGCAGGTCAGATTTGACCTGGACAACGCCGTTGACTTGCTGACGTCACTTTGAAGTCATGCTGACGCAGTAATAGGTTTTCTGGATTTATTTTTATTCAGGAATTTCAGAAAATGATTAAAACTTCAAAAATTCATAGAAAATTAACCGTAACTCCAAATGAAATAAATTATATATGAAAAATTATCAGAAAAATTCAAGGAATCCATCTGTACCATTTTCATGCATGATAGAACAACTTATAGCTGCTGTTTAGCACAAATCAATTAAATGGCATTTGAATAATCACATATGGAGTTTGAATTTGAATCTTGTATTCAAACCAACTTCATTTAACCTGTTGCTAGTTGCATTAGATCAAAACACATTCATATTGCCATGCAATGACCATGCATCATATTGTGCATTGCATTGATTGTGTTCTTTCTTGTTTGCCGGTATTTGTCCCCTCTCGATAGATGTGATACCGATGATGTGATCGTTGACACTGATGAAGACTCAATGTTATCTTCAGAAGTGCCAGGCAAGAAAAACCCCCTTGTTCATTCCGATACAATCCTACTCTCTCGCTCCTGCTCTCTTTTACTGCATTAGGACAACAATGATTCATCTGTTACTTGCTGCGGTAGCTGAACCCTTTATCCTTTGCATGACCTGTCATTGCCACAGTAAATAGATGAAACCCACTAGCATGAGTAGGAGTTGTTTGAGCCCCGTTGTGCCTACTCATTCATGCTTGTTTGTCATGCCTGCTACTGCTTAGAGTTGAGTCAGGTCTGATTCATCGGGGATGAATCAGAGGTATGTGAACATGTCCTACTGTGTGTGAGCTAAGTGTGTGAATACGATTTGGTAAAGGTAGCGGTGAGAGGCCATGTAGGAGTACATGGTGGGTTGTCTCATTGCAGCCGTCCTCAGGAACTGAGTTCTGTGTTTGTGATCCATGATTCAGCTACTACCACGCATTGGGCCCGAAACCAATGGACCCTCTCGGCTTCTTAATCACCCTTGTCCTCTGTCCAGGAGTTGCAAGTAGTTTCTGGTGTTTGTAGTATGCTGGAGGCCGTGCGCAGCGCTGACCGTAGGGGTGGGCTGTGATGCGGTAGGCACGTGGCACGGTGTACCGGGCGCCCGTTTGGTGTCTCGGGAACCCTGTTCACATCGTTTGGGGCTGTGAGCGAAACTCCGGCCGGATCTCCTCATGGATGGAACCCGAATAGGCGATAAACCTGGACTAGGGACTTGAGTGTTTAGGCAGGCCGTGGCCGACACCCACGTTGGGCTTCCGCTTGAAGGTTGCCGAGTACATGTCGTGTAAACGGCGGTAAGTGGTGAGAGCGTGTGTGAAGAAGTACACCCCTGCAGGGTTAATATGATCTATTCGAATAGCCGTGTCCGCGGAAAAGGACTTCTGGGTTGCTTATATCAGTTCATAGACAAGTGAAAGTGGATACTCTAAAATACGCAAGATAAGCGTGAGTGCTATGGATGGCGTTCTCGTAGGGAGACGGGAGCGGATCCATAGTGGTGTATTGCTATGGTGAATATGTGGACTCGTGTGCGCCACCGCAAAGAGTTACTTGCAGTCGTAGTTCAGGATAGCCACCGAGTCAAAGCTGGCTTGATGCAGTTAAACCCCACCATCCCCTTGTTGAAAATGATGCATATGTAGTTAGTTCTGATGTAAGTCTTGTTGGGTACATTTGTACTCACGTTTGCCTATTTTATGTTTTTGCAGAGAGACTTCGGTCTCGCTAGTAGTTCCGCGTGGACTTCGACGTTTAGCTTGTTACCTCAGCTACGATCTTGTGCCCTCGGCAGGATCTGGTAGATAGTCAGGCTTCTCAGCCTTTTTCATTTCTAGATGTCTGTACTCAGACATGTTAAGCTTCCGCATGTGCTTTGACTTGTATGCTCTGATTGTTGGGTCATGAGACCCATGTTTGTAATATCTCGCTCCTCGGAGCCTATTGAATAAATATTTGAGTCGTAGAGTCATGTTGTGATGCCATGTTGTATTTGCACATATCGAGCATATTGTGTGTATGTTATTGAAATGCTTGGTATGTGTGGGATCTGACAACCTAGTTGTTTATCCTTGGTAGCCTCTCTTACCGGGAAATGTCTCCTAGTGTTTCCACTGAGCCATGGTAGCTTGCTACTGCTCCGGAACACTTAGGCTGGCCGGCATGTGTCCTTCTTCGTTCCCGTGTCTGTCCCTTCGGGGAAATGTCACGCGATGAATACCGGAGTCCTGTTAGCCTGCTACAGCCCGGTTCACCGGAGTCCTGCTAGCCCAGTGCTACAGCCTGGATTCACTCACTGTTGACCGACACGTTCGATGCTGGGTCATGGATGCCTGTCCCTGTAAGTTTGTGCCACTTTGGGTTTACGACTAGCCATGTCAGCCCGGGCTCCTTATCATATGGATGCTAGCGACACTATCATATACGTGTGCCAAAAGGCGCAAACGGTCCCGGGCAAAGGTAAGGCGACACCCGTGGGAATACCGTGTGTGAGGCCGCAAAGTGATATGAGGTGTTACATGCTAGATCGATATGGCATTGAGTCGGGCTCCTGACACGAGGTAGCAATGATATGGTGTTTCAATCAAGGACCAGACTTTGGATACACAAATGATCCATCAGGAGCAACTTATAAAATAAGTCCTACAATTTCCTCCAGGAAGAATGGTTATCCTTGCAAAAGAAATTATAATGATAGGTCGTCCAGCCAGGGGTGCTAGGCATGACATCATATTACCGGGTCATCAAAGGACCAACATCATAACTTCTAGAAAGTTGTCCCAACCATCATATCTGACCAAGATTCAGACCCGATTGGTGTCATGATACCTTAGACTCAGGATGTCCGAGAAGAAAAGGTGCAACACAAAATCGATAAGATGACATTGAAAGATTCTCGGGAAATGAACTATGGGAGCAGTTCCTAAAATAATAGTTCATCATTAAACCAAGTAGAGGAGGAGGAGGTGGCTGATGGGCTCAGCGACAATTCATCGAGAATTCCAAACGGATGGATTTCCACAATAATGTGAACAAGAAGATGACACTTGTCAATTCAAATGATATAATGTTGTATGCTCGAGGAAAACATACACCATCAATCATTAGTTGAAAGGTGTGCCTGAAATATGACCTTAGGCAGCAAGATCAATGTTAGAGTGACGATTCAATAACCAACAGTCTAAGATAAAACTGTCGATCGTTAACTTCAAAGCAATAGGGTTGCTAGAAGTACAGAACTCAAGCAGCATCGTTAGCATATTGGTATCCCAGTTAAAAAAACAACATGGGGACCAAGGAAGAATGGTGATGGTGAGAAGTATCATCATACGAGAATTTCTAAGAGGTGGAGCAATCCCTACAACCTTCTTGACAGAAAAGACAGTAATATTTCAAGGCAGAACACAACACTAGCTGGAGAGCAAGTTGTATTCATAATGTGGACAGGTTCGAGACGAAAGGAAGTCAAGGGTGTTGACAAAGTGGCAAGGGAATGACAAAGTGGCAAGTTATAAGATCAATATATAAGATGCAAGCTCGGAACCAAAGTTGCCTTTGAAGACAAGCAACATGACGTTGAAAGCTCGGCGTAAGTCGTGCTCACACACTGAAGAATTCGTGCACCAGAGAAGGACGAGGTAGCACAGTCAAAGATAGCAAGACCAGGATGCAGTCGATAGTCTAGGAATGACCAGATTGAGTTCAAAATTTCCTAGTAAAAATACTAGGGGTATTTGATTTGTAGTGCAGAATAATTTCACTAGTCGGTGTCCTTGGTTGACAACAACCCAGAACATGTAGAGTGATTACGACAAGGAAAGACATTACTTCAACAAAGTTAGTAAGATGTGGTGCAATGGCAAGACATCTTCGAGATACCAGGGGGTAATAGTCGAAGGTAGAACATGATAGAAGTAGAACCGGGTCATTGACCTATGACAGTAGATACTTCAACCTTGCCAAAAATAGACGAGGCACTGGAATGAATTCCCATCAGATATATTAGATAAGGACAGCATGGTCAGAACCATGACTGTAAGGAATCAATTTCAAGAATACCAAAAGAATCATACAGCTGGATAATCATTTTGCAAGAAGCTTTCGAGACGGTCTACATCATTTTCATGGGAATGAACACAAAGTTCAAGGTTGACTCCCACTTCTTTAATGCATATCATTTCATTCACCTCTTGTTTTGATAAAACTGTAGTGTTGGAATTTTATTTGGTAGAACACCGGAAGAGTATGACTTGTGAAAACTTTCGGGTTCTCACGGATTAGGGGAAGGCATAGGTTCAACCCATCGGGCATCTTAGTAACATATACCACAAGTTTCAAAAGTAAATACACAAGCTCGAAAGCGGAGCATGGTTGGCCAAGCAGATGATAAAATTTACCAAAGGCACTATGTATCAGGGGAAGAACTCACAAGGTCATTGAACATGAAGGACTCTGTCGGATAAAAATCCAACAATGGATCTGGCGATCCACAATGGAGCTGATGTGAGTATCGGTACTCACTCAGAGGAAGAAAGAATGCAGAGGCATTAGATTCAAGAATCGCCTGATTATTCTGATGCTTAAATAGAAAAAATTATGGTTTCCAAAACGAAGGATCAGAAGCAGACGCTCTGACTAAGGATGGATAAGTTGAAAACACTTAGTTGGACAATCAATAAAGGTTTGAATTGCCGATAAGCAACTCATGTCCGGAATGACGTCTGAGTCGGAAGGATAATTTTAAAAAGGATAACCTGATGACTGTGTGCGTATGCACACATTGAATTAGTAGGCTCAAAATGACTAAGACAAGGGATGTTAACGAGGACTACTAGTCATATGGAATTAACCATAATGCAAGCAGGCAAGAGTTTCAAGAGTAACATGCTGTAGAGGATTTTCGAAAGATTGAAAAGTATTCCGAAGAATTGTGTGAGACACATGAACAATTGAGAAGAACGGATCCTTGATAAATGTGAGAAAAAAATGTAAGGGTTTTCATGCAAAATAAAACTGCAAGACAGTAAACTCAAAGGATTCTCGGGACAATGGAGAATATCTTGAGGCATCTTGTAACAACAAGAACGACGAGGAATGATCAAGAGAATGACAAGTGCATGTAGATATCCATAGGGATATATTGGTGGCAGTGAATTGCAAAGGCGATGAGCACAAGGGTCTCGGGAAAATATCGAGGGATATCCTCAGAATCATCTGACGAAGCAGGTGATCTTCCGGAATGAGGGCTCTCCGGGAGAAATAGTTACGAGAACCTAGAGTTAGAGTTAGCAAATCCATTTAACCCGAATAGAAGAGAGATCAGAGTCCTAGAGTATAGATGAGGAATAAAAGATCCTAATACCACCCAATGGCGACATGGGCCCGTAAGCCGCACAGCCATGTTAGTAAAAACTTTTTCAATGACTAGACTCAACTTCAGCCAATGAGTTTGGAAGGGGGATTACTACAGGCAGTCAGCTCTGATACCAACTTGTGACGCCCCCAATTCAATCATACACTAATCATACACTAAGCATACCAACTTGTAACACGAGATTAGCAACAATAATCATGGTAACATGGCGTCATACCAGATGGTTACTATAGCTTGATTACCTGGGCGTCACAGCTAATCACGATGATATCACTTTATACCAAATGGACATTAAAAGTGCTTTTCTAAATGGTGAAATTGAGGAGGAGGTTTATGTTAAACAACCTCCCGACTTTGTTAATCCCAAGAAACCCAATCATGTTTACAAGCTTCACAAAGCTCTTTATGGTCTTAAACAAGCTCCTAGAGCATGGTATAAATGCTTGACCAAGTTCCTTATGGAAAAAGGCTTTGAGATTGGAAAAATTGATTCTACTCTTTTCACTAAAAGGGTTAATGGAGAATTATTTGTGTGCAGAATCTATGTTGATGGTATTATATTTGGATCAACTAACCCTCATTTTTGTGAGAAGTTTGGGAAGCTTATGCCGGAGAAGTTTGAGATGTCTATGAAGAGTGAACTCAAGTTCTTTCTTGGCTTGCAAATCAAGCAAATTAAGGAAGGTACCTTTGTCTCTCAAATGAAGTATACCAAGGACTTGTTCAATAAGTTCAATATGCAAGAATGCAAAGGTATGAGTACACCCATGCCTACTAGTGGACATATTGACTTGACTAAAGATGGTGAACCCGTTGATTGATATGTCCATTCTGTATCATGCTTTTATATCGATATTTACTGTATTATGGATTGTTATTACACGTTATGTCACAATACTTATGGCTATTCTCTGTTATTTTACAAGGTTTACATGAAGAGGGAGAATGCCGGCAGCTGGGATTCTGGGCTGGAAAAGGAGCAAATATGGGAGACCTATTCTACGCAGCTCCAAAAGTCCTGAAACTCGACGAAAGTAATTTTTGGACTTAATGATAAATATTCAGCGAAGAAATACCTGAGGGGGGGGGGGGGCACCCACCGACCACGAGGGTGGGGGGCGCGCCCCCCTGCCTCGTGGGCCACCTGGTAGCCCTCCGGTACCCATCTTCTGCTATATGAAGTCTTTTACCCTGGAAAAAATCATCAGCAAGCTTGCGGGACGAAACTCCGCCGCCACGAGGCGGAACCTTGGCGGAACCAATCTAGGGCTCCAACGGAGCTGTTCTGCCGGGGAAACTTCCCTCCGGGAGGGGGAAATCATCATCGTCATCATCACCAATGATCATCTCATTGGGAGGGGGTCAATCTCCATCAACATCTTCACCAGCACCATCTCCTCTCAAACCCTAGTTCATCTCTTGTATCCAATCTTTCTATCGGAACCTCAGATTGGTACCTGTGGGTTGCTAGTAGTGTTTATTACTCCTTGTAGTTGATGCTAGTTGGTTTATCTGGTGGAAGATTATTTGTTCAGATCCTTAATGCATATTAATACCCCTCTGATCATGAACATGAATATGCTTTGTGAGTAGTTATGTTTGTTCCTGAGGACATGGGTGAAGTCTTGCTATTAGTAGTCATGTGAATTTGGTATTCGTTCGATATTTTGATGAGATGTATGTTGTCTCTCCTCTAGTGGTGTTATGTGAACGTCGACTACATGACACTTCACCATTGTTTTGGGCCTAGAGGAAGGCATTGGGAAGTAATAAGTAGATGGTGGGTTGCTAGAGTGACAGAAGCTTAAACCCTAGTTTATAAGTTGCTTTGTAAGGGGCCGAGTTGGATCCATATGCTTCATGCTATGGTTAGGTTTACCTTAATACTTTGCGGATGCTTGCAATAGGGGTTAATCATAAGTGGGATGCTTGTCCTAGAACCCAAGCACCAGTCCACCCTCATATCAAATTATCAAAGTAACAAACACGAATCATATGAAGGTGATGAAAACTAGCTTGATGATAATTCCCATGTGTCCTTGGGAGCGCTTTTCTTATTATAAGAACTTGTCCAGGCTTGTCCTTTGCTACAGAAAGGATTGGGCCACCTTGCTGCACTTTATTTACTTTCATTGCTTGTTACCCATTACAAATTATCCTATCACAAAACTATCTGTTACCTACAATTTCAGTGCTTGCAGAGAATACCTTACTGAAAATCGCTTGTCATTTCCTTCTGCTCCTCATTGGGTTTGACACTCTTACTTATCGAAGGGACTACGATAGATCCCCTACACTTGTGGGTCATCAAGACTCTTTTCTGGCGCCGTTGCCGGGGAGTGAAGCGCCTTTGGTAACTAGAACTTGGTAAGGAAACATTTATATAGTGTGCTGAAATTTACTGTCACTTGTTACTATGGAAACTAATCCTTTGAGGGGCTTGTTCGGGGTATCTGCACCCCGACCAGTAGAGTAAAGAGTTGCTTCTCAAGCTACTGAACCTACTGAAAATGTTTACTTTGAAATTCCTTCGGGTATGGTAGAGAAACTGCTAGCTAATCCCTTTGCAGGAGATGGAACATTGCATCCTGATTTACACCTTATCTATGTGGATGAAGTTTGTGGATTATTTAAGCTTGCAGGTATGCCCGATGATGTTATTAAGAAGAAGGTTTTCCCTTTATCTTTGAAGGGAGACGCATTGAGATGGTATAGGCTATGTGATGATATGGAATCATGGGACTATAAACGACTGAAATTGTAATTTCACCAGAAGTTTTATCCTATGCATCTTGTTCATCGTAGTCGCAATTATATATATAATTTTTTGCCTCGTGAAGGAGAAAGCATCGCTCAAGCTTGGGGGAGGCTTAAGTCAATGTTATATTCATGCCCCAATCATGAGCTTTCAAGAGAAATGATTATTCAAAACTTTTATGCTCGGCTTTCTCTCAACAATCGCACCATGCTTGATACTTCTTGTACTGGTTCTTATATGATGAAGACTATTGAATTCAAGTGGGATTTATTGGAAAGAATTAAATGCAACTCTGAAGATTGGGATTCCGATGATGGTAAGGAGTTAGGTATGACACCTAAGTTTGATTGTGTTAAATCTTTTATGGATACCGATGCTTTTTCGTGGATTTAGCACTATACTTGACTCTGAGATAGCTTCCTTCTGTGAATCATTTGCTACTCATGTTGATCTCCCTAAGGAGAAGTCGTTTAAATATAATCCTCCCACTGAAGTAAAAGTAGTTGCACCTGTTACAGTTGAAGAAAAGACTATCACTTATAATGATCCTATTGTTCCTACTACTTATGTTGAGAAACCACCTTTCCCTGTTAGGATAAATGATCATGCTAAAGCTTCAACTGTGGTTCGTAAGAGTAATACTAGAACATATACACCTCCTGAGCAAATTAAAGTTGAACCTAGTATTGCTATGGTTAAAGATCTTTTGGCTGATAATATTGATGGGCATGTTATTTATTTCTGTGATGAAGCCGCTAGAATTGCTAGACCGGATGCTAAGAAACATAGACCTGTTGTAGGCATGCCTGTTATTTCTGTTAAGATATGTGATCATTGTTATCATGGCTTATGTGATATGGGTGCTAGTGCAAGTTCCATACCTTTTTTCCTTATATGAAGAAATTATGCATGATATTGCACCTGCTGAGGTAGAAGAAATTGATGTTACAATTAAGCTTGCCAATAGAGATACTATTTCACCAATTGGGATTGTTAGAGATGTTGAAGTCTTGTGTGGGAAAGTTAAATATCGTGCTGATTTTCTTGTTCTTGGTTCCCAACAAGATGACTTTTGTCCCATCATATTTGGTAGACCCTTCTTGAATACTGTTAATGCTAAGATTGATTGCGAAAAGGATGATGTTACTATTGGCCTGGGGGATATATCTCATGAGTTTAATTTTGCTAAGTTTCATAGACAACCCCATGATAAACAATTGCCTAGTAAGGATGAAATTATTGGTCTTGCTTCTATTGTCATGCCTCCTAATGATCCTTTAGAACAATATTTGCTAGACCATGAAAATGATATGTTCATGAATGAAAGAAGGGAGATAGATGAAGTATTCTTTAAACAGGGTCCTATTTTGAAACACAACTTGCCTGTTGAAATCCTAGGGGATCCCCCTCCACCCAAGGGTGATCCCGTGTTTGAGCTTAAACCATTACCTGATACTCTTAAATATGCTTATCTTGATGAAAAGTAGATATATCCTATTATTATTAGTGCTAACCTTTCAGAGCAGGAAGAGGAAATATTATTGAAAACTCTGAAGAAGCACCATGCTGCTATTGGATATACTCTTGATGATCTTAAGGCCATTAGCCCCACTTTACGCCAACACAAAATAAATTTTGAGGCAGACGCCAAACCAGTTATTGATCACCAACTACGGTTAAATCCTAAGATGAAAGAAGTTGTAAGAAAGGAAATACTAAAGCTCCTTGAGGCAGGTATAATTTATCCCGTTGCTGATAGTTAGTGGGTAAGTCCTGTCCATTGTGTCCCTAAGAAGGGAGGTATTACTGTCGTTCCTAATGATAAAGATGAATTGATCTTGCAAAGAATTATTACAGGTTATAGGATGGTAATTGATTTCTGCAAATTGAATAAAGCTACTAAAAAATATCATTACCCTTTACCTTTTATTGATCAAATGTTAGAAAGATTATCCAAACATACACATTTTTGCTTTCTGGAGTGTTACTCTGGTTTCTCTCAGATACCTGTGTTAGCGGATGATCAAGCAAAGACTACCTTTACTTGCCCTTTCGGTACATTTGCTTATAGACGTATGCCTTTTGGTTTATGTAATGCATCTGCTACCTTTCAAAGATGCACGATGGCTATATTCTCTGACTTTTGTGAAAAGATTTGTGAGGTATTCATGGATGATTTCTCCGTTTATGGATCCTCCTTTGATGATTGTTTGAGCAACCTTGAACGAGTTTTGCAGAGATGCGAACACACTAGTCTTGTTTTGAATTGGGAGAAGTGCCACTTTATGGTTAATGAAGGCATTGTCTTGGGGCATAAAATTTCTGAAAGTGGTATTGAAGTTGATAAATTAAGGTTGATGCTATTGAAAAGATGTCGTGTCCCAAGGACATAAAAGGTATAAGAAGTTTCCTTGGTCATGTCGGTTTTTATAGGAGGTTCATTAAGGACTTTTCAAAAATCTCTAGGCCTCTGACTAATTTATTGCAAAAATATATTCCTTTTGTCTTTGATGATGATTGTGTAGAAGCATTTTAAATACTTAAGAAAGCTTTGATTTCTGCACCTATCGTGCAGCCACCTGACTAGAATTTACCCTTTGAAATTATGTGTGATGCTAGCGATTATGCTATAGGTGCTGTTCTAGGACAAATAGTTGATAAAAAACTAAATGTTATTCAATATGCTAGAAAAACTCTAGACAGTGCTCAGAGAAATTATGCTACCACTGAAAAAGAATTCTTAGAAGTTGTATTTGCTTGTGATAAGTTCAGACCTTATATTGTTGATTCTAAAGTAACTATTCACACTGATCATGCTGCTATTAAATATCTTATGGAAAAGAAAGATGCTAAACCTAGACTTATTAGATGGGTTCTCTTGTTGCAAGAATTTGATTTGCATATTATTGATAGAAAGGGAGTTGAGAACCCCGTTGAAGACATCTTGTCTAGGTTAGAGAATGTTCTTGATGACCCACTACCTATTGATGATAGCTTTCCTGATGAACAATTAGCTATCATAATTGCTTCTCATACTGCTCCATGGTATGTTGATTATGCTAATTACATTGTTGCTAAATTTATACCACCTAGTTTCACATACCAGCAAAAGAAAAGGTTCTTTTATGATTTAAGACATTACTTCTGGGATGACCCACACCTTTATAAAGAAGGAGTAGATGGTGTTATTAGACCTTGTTTACCTGAGCATGAACAGGAACAGATCCTACGCAAGTGTCACCCCGAAGTATACGGAGGACACCACGCTGGAGATAGAACTGCACATAAGGTATTGCAATCCAGTTTTTATTGGCCTACTCTCTTCAAAGATGCCCATAAGTTTGTCTTGTCTTGTGATGAATGTCAAAGAATTGGTAATATTAGTAGACGTCAAGAAATGCCTATGAATTATTCTCTTGTTATTGAACCGTTTGATGTTTAGGGCTTTGATTATATGGGACCGTTTCTTGCCTCTAATGGGTATACACATATTTTAGTTGTTGATTACATTACTAAGTGGGTAGAAGCTATTCCAACTAGTAGTGCTGATCATAACACCTCTATTAAGATGCTTAAAGAAGTTATTTTTCCGAGGTTTGGAGTCCCTAGATACTTAATGACCGATGGTGGTTCGCATTTTATTCATGGTGCTTTCCGTAAAATGCTTGCTAAATATGATGTTAATCATAGAATTGCATCTCCATATCACCCACAGTCTAGTGGCCAAGTAGAATTGAGTAACAGAGAGCTTAAATTAATACTGCAAAAGACTGTTAATAGATCTAGAAAGAATTGGTCCAAGAAACTTGATGATGCATTATGGGCCTATAGAACTGCATATAAGAATCCTATGGGTATGTCTCCATATAAAATGGTTTATGGAAAAGCATGTCACTTACCTCTCGAACTAGAACATAAGGCATATTGGGCCATTAAAGAGCTCAACTATGATTTCAAACTTGCCGGTGAGAAGAGATTATTTGACATTAGCTCACTTGATGAATGGAGAACCCAAGACTATGAGAATGCCAAGCTGTTTAAAGAAAAAGTTAAAAGATGGCATGACAAAAGGATACAAAAGCATGAGTTTAACATAGGTGATTATGTGTTGCTATTCAACTCTCGTTTAAGATTTTTTGCAGGAAAACTTCTCTCTAAATGGGAAGGCCCTTACTTTATCGAGGAGGTCTATCATTCTGGTGCCATAAAAATCAACAACGTTGAAGGCACAAATCCGAAGGTAGTGAACGGTTAAAGAATCAAACATTATATCTCAGGTAATCCTATAAATGTTGAAACTAATATTATTGAAACCGTAACACCGGAGGAATACATAAGGGACAGTTTCCAGAATGTTTTAGACTCCAAAAAGGAATAGGTATGTTGTACGGTAAGTAAACCGACTCCAAAATAGTTCTAATAACAATTTTTCTCCATTTTGGAATATTTAAGAAAATAAGAAAATAAGAAGTAGTCCAGGAAGGACACGAGGTGTCCATGAGGGTGGAGGGCGCGCCCTACCTTACTGGGCGCGCCCCCGTGCCTCGTGGGCTCCTCGTGTGCTCTCCGGACTCCGTTTTCTTGCACGATACTTCGTTTGGTCGGTAAAAATTTGTTATATAATCTCCCAAAGGTTTTGACCACCGTATCATGCAAAAACCTTCTGTCTTTGTTCCAAGCTATTTCTGCCGCAGATTAGAGCAATATGTCGTCCCGGGATTCGGAGGGAGAAAGCTATGTGGCTGACTACCTTGCAGACCCTAAGGTCTACATGACTTGGAGCATTGTGACTGGACCACTAAGGAAGAAGAAGACTACGAGCCTAAAGGAAAGGAGGAGACGGGCTCAGATGAAGATGAAGTCCCGTTACCTCAACCTGGAGACATGCATGTGGAGTTTAAAAAGTCAAGCCTCCATGATAAGGTGAAGAAACCCAAGATCGAGTTTATCCCTTTTCGTCTCTTGCAGGAAAATAAACAGGAACTATGCAAAAGGATAATAAACCTTGAGCAGGAGATCGATGATCTAAGGGAGCAAAATTTCATTATCAAGCACAAATTAAGGAAGAAGCCTACATCATCAACAACTCCATCATCACCACCTCCGAGGACATAAACACATGGGTATGGGCACTCCCCTTGGCAACTGCCAAGCTTGGGGGAGTTGCCCCGGTATCGTATCACCATCACACTCCTATCTTTACTGTTTTTCTTAGTTCGATCCTTTTGGTAATATATTGATCTAGTAGAATAAAGTTTTGGTATGAATTAGTTTTGAGTTTTGCTTTGTGATCCCTCTATGTAATCGAGTCCATGAGCTATATATAATAAAGGTTAGTGTTGAGTCAAGGGCTTTGCTATCTTGCTATGATCTTAAGTGCATAAAAGAATAAAAGAAATAAAAAGAGATCATATTGATCTTATGGATAGTAATGACTTCACATATAAAGAGTATGATGATTAAAAGTTGTTGAGAGTTGGCAAGCATAGTTTTGGTCATCCTTGCAATTAATAGGAAGTAATAAAGAAAGAGAGGTTCTCACATATAAATATACTATCTTGGACATTTTTTTATGATTGTGAGCACTCATTAAAGTATGACATGCTAAAGAGTTGACATTGGACACGGAAGACAACGTAATGGGTTATGTTTTCTCACATCTTAGTTAAAGTATATTGTCATGGATCGTCCAACATGTTGAGCTTGCCTTTCCCCCTCATGCTAGCCAAATTCCGTGCACCAAGTAGTGATACAACTTCTGCTTCCAAATATCCTTAAAACCAGTTTTGCCATGAGAGTCCACCATATCTACCTATGGATTGAGTAAGATCCTTCAAGTAAGTTGTCATGTTGCAGGCAATAAAAATTGCTCTCTAAATATGTATGACTTATTAGTGTGGAAAAAATAAGCTTTATACGATCTTGTGATATGGAAGTAATAAAAGCGACGGACTGCATAATAAAGGTTCATATCACAAGTGGCAATATAAAGTGACGTTCTTTTGCATTAAGATCTGGTGCATCCAACCATAAAAGCACATGAAACCCTCTGCTTCCCTATGCGAAGGGCCTATCTTTTACTTTATACCTTATGCAAGAGTCAAGGTGATCTTCACCTTTCCCTTTTACATTTTATCTTTTGGCAAGCACCTCGTGTTGGAAAGATCCTGATATATATATATATATATATATATATATATATATATATATATATATATATATATATATATATCCAATTGGATGTAAGTTAGAATGAACTATTATTGTTGACATTGCCCTTGAGGTAAAACGTTGGGAGGCAACATTATAAGCCCCTATCTTTCTCTGTGTCCGATTAAAACTCCATAACCATAAGTATTGCGTGAGTGTTAGCAATTGTGAAAGACTAAATGATAGTTGGGTATGTGGACTTGCTGAAAAGCTCTTATATTGACACTTTCTGATGTTATGATAAATTGCATTTGCTTCAATGACTGAGATTATAGTTTGTTACTTCTCAAAAGTTTCTGAATCACACTTGACATTGTGAATAGATTGTTACTTGAGCATAAGAAATCATATGACAAAATATATATGTTGCTGTTATAAGAATGATCATGATGCCCTCATGTCCGTATTTTATTTTATCAACACCTATATCTCTAAACATGTGGACATATTTTTCAATATCGGCTTCCGCTTGAGGACAAGCGAGGTATAAGATTGGGGGAGTTGATACATCCATTTTGAATCATGCTTTTATATCGATATTTATTGCATTATGGGTTGTTAATACACGTTATGTCACAATACTTATGGCTATTCTCTCTTATTTTACAAGGTTTACATGAAGAGGGAGAATGCCGGCAGCTGGGATTCTGGGCTGGAAAAGAAGCAAATATTGGAGACCTATTCTGCACAGCTCCAAAAGTCCTAAAACTCCATGAAAGTCATTTTTGGAATTAATGATAAATATTCAATGGAAGAAATACCTGAGGGGGGGGCACCCACCGTCCACGAGGGTGGGGGCACACCCTACCCCCCTAGGCGCGCCCCCTGCCTCGTGGGCCACCTGGCAGCCCTTCGGTGCCCATCTTCTGCTATATGAAGTATTTTACCCTGGAAAAAATCATAAGCATGCTTACGAGACAAACCTCGCCGCCACGAGACGGAGCCAATCTAGGGCTCCGGCGGAGCTGTTCTGCCGGGGAAACTTCCCTCCGGGAGGGGAAATCATCACCAACGATCCTCTCATCGGGAGGGGGTCAATCTCCATCAACATCTTCCCCATCACCATCTCCTCTCAAACCCTACTTCATCTCTTGTATCCAATCTTGTATCCAAAACCACAAATTGGTACCTGTGGGTTGCTAGTAGTGTTGATTACTCCTTGTAGTTGATGCTAATTGGTTTACTTGGTGGAAGATCATATGTTCAAATCCTTAATGCATATTAATACTCCTCTGATTATGAACATGAATATGCTTTGTGAGTAGTTACGTTTGTTCCTGACGACATGGGTGAAGTCTTGCTATTAGTAGTCATGTGAATTTGGTATTTGTTCGATATTTTGATGAGATGTATGTTGTCTCTCCTCTAGTGGTGTTATGTGAACGTTGACTACATGACACTTCACCATTATTTGGGCCTAGAGGAAGGCATTGGGAAGTAATAAGTAGATGGTGGGTTGCTAGAGTGACAGAAGCTTAAACCCTAGTTTATGCGTTGCTTCGTAAGGGGCTGATTTGGATCCACTAGTTTCATGCTATGGTTAGGTTTGCCTTTCTAATTCTTTTGTAGTTGCGGATGCTTGCAATAGGGTTTAATCATAAGTGGGATGCTTGTCCAGGAAAGGGCAGTACCAAAGCACTGGTCCACCCACATATCAAATTATCAAAGTAACGAACGCGAATCATATGAGCGTGATGAAACTAGCTTTATGATAATTCCCATGTGTCCTCGGGAGCGCTTTTCTCATTATAAGAAATTGTCCAGTCTTGTCCTTTTCTACAAAAAGGATTGGGCCACCTTGCCGCACCTTATTTACTTTCATTTCTTGTTATCCATTACGAATTATCTTATCACAAAACTATCTGTTACCTACAATTTCAGTGCTTGCAGAGAATACATTACTGAAAACCGCTTGTCATTTCCTTCTGCTCCTCGTTGGGCTCGACATTCTTACTTATCGAAAGGACTACGATAGATCCCCTACACTTGTGGGTCATCATTGATCAAAAGGTTTACCGCTCTATGATTGGTTCATTATTATATCTATGTGACTCTCGTCCTGATATTATGCTAAGTGTGTGCATGTGTGCACGCTATCAAGCGGACCCTAAAGAATGCCATCTTAAGGCCATGAAAAGGATAATGAGATACTTAATACATACACCAAACTTTTGCATTTGGTATCCAAAGAGGGCCTCTTTTAATCTTGTTGGCTACTCCGACTCGGGCTATGCCGGTGACAAGGTTGATAGAAAGTCCACTTCGGGTACTTTTCAATTTCTTGGTAGATCTCTTGTGTCTTGGTCCACCAAGAAACAAAACTCGGTATCCTTATCCGCCACCAAAGCGAAATACATTGCCGCCGGTTCATGCTGTGCTCAGTTACTTTGGATGACCCAAACTCTTAAAGATTATGGGATATATGTGAAACATGTTCCTTTGCTTTGTGCCAACAAAAGTGATATTAAGATTGCTCACAATCCCGTGCAACACTCTCGAACTAAGCACATTGAAGTTCATCGTCATTTCATTCGAGATCATGTTGCTAAGGGTGATATTAACCTTAAGCATGTTCACACCGACAAGCAATTGGCGGATATATTCACTAAACCACTTGATGTGAAAGTGTTTTGCAGGTTGAGAGGTGAATTGAACATCATTGATGCCGCAAACTTGGAGTAGGAACTCTATTTGGATACATGCAAGGCATGAGCCTATGACTAATCCTTGATATTTCTCTTATGATGATAATCATAAATCTTGGATACATTTGCACCCTTGCATGTTATCTAACCCATGTAGGTACTTGGGTGGATCTAAATCTATGAGATTGCAACTCAGTCATATCTTGAGAAATCTCTACATCACTAAGTCTCTACTTTACGGAGGTTGAAGACAAGGAAGCATGAAACCCTTCAAACATATCCTTTGATAAATTCTTAAGTAAAATTTCATGATTGTCATTTTGGATACATAAGTGCTCTTCCTTGCAAATCTAATCCATGTAGGTAGATGAACTCCAATTACAAGTGGTGCTCCAAACGAACTACATCAACATTGAGAATCGCACACAAGTTCAACTACATGATCAAGATCAACACCACCACCCAAGGTATGTTATTCCATCTCAGAGAAGCTTTACCCCAAGACATGGGTCAAAGCAACTCAATAAGATGAGAATACATCAAGATGCTTAAACGAAAAATGGCAACCCCATTTTGAGCTTAAACGATGAGTATGACCTATGATCAAGTGTCCTCACTTGACTCCTAAGTCAATATACTCTAACATAGGTGACCTTGTTGCTGACAAATTCTAGATGAAGTTCTCTATTGTTTCTCCTTGTTCTTCCATTTTTTCTCATGCATATTTGTTCCCCTTTCAAAAAAAAAACTTCATCTAGATTTCTTCTCTTTTATTTCTGTTCTGCATATCTCTGCACCTAATTCGTTGCAAATCCTTCAGTTCATTCCTTGCAAATCCTTGATGAGATCTTATTCACTTAGTGAGCTGAGGTGACTAGTGCTTTCTCTCAATGATGAACTTGGACAAACCGATTTGCCTCTTTTGGTCAAACCGAAACTTTTCGGTGCCACCGAAGGAATCAACTCTGTGTAGCCGATTTCAATGCTGAGAAATCACTCTGGCACTTGCATTCTGCACATTTTGTTCCAGCTCCACTCGATGATTCTTATCCTCTAACAGCATCATATTCTATGTGCTGCTTTGCTCTGTGACTCAAGGACCAAACCTATGCATTGCATCACCATCCAGAAGAATCCTTCTTGGAAATTGATGTCAAAGGGGGAGAGAGAGTGCACATCAAAGATTAATCACTCCAACAGGGGGAGAGAGCAACAGGGTGAGAGAGACATTCTTTTCAAAAGAGAGACCCCAGTTGCTTTGTATTCAAAGAGGAGAGAAATTACATGTCTTTAGAGGGGAAAGACATGTTCATGTTGTTTCTATGTCTACTTTGCTTTGCTCTGATTTTCTCTTTTCCCTATCTTCTCCCAATATCTATTATAAGATTCAGGGGGAGCAAGACATCTAAGGGAAGGAAATCTTAAAATTCATTGCATATCTTTACCTTTGGGGACATGTCTACACTCAAATAGAGTACCAAGTACTCACTCTATACATGTCATTCCAGATCTTGGTACTCTTGTGGTTTACTACTCTTTCTCTGCTTAGTAGATGTTTCTGTGTTGTCTAACCTTGTTTACTCAGGTTCATCTCTTCCAAAGCTAGTTCAAGACCACAAGGTAAGTATATGCATCACACTCATTTGCATGAGGATCTCTCGCTAATGTACATATTGTTTGCAAGAAGGACTCATGAGCATGAAGGTAAATTTCCCATGTTCACACCATTTGCTCCGATGCATATAGCCAAGATACATGTAACTCATTGCTTGCTCTGTCATGATTATGCACTCACATGATCTTATGTTCCATATTTACATGATTGCATACATGTAGGGGGGCCTATGAATGTTACATGTCTTTCCAAAGCTTTACTTGCCTTTCTCTATATCTCTATCTAAAGCTTTGATGTATGTTGTCATCAATTACCAAAAAGGGGGGATTGAAAGCACAAGTGGTCCCTGGGTGATTTTGGTAATTAATATCAACATGTCTATTGTTGGACTAATACTTTCATCTAGTATATTTTAGATAAGTCCAACTGTGGAGTGGCATGGACAAGAGGATGTGGAACCCCTTAAAGATGCTAAGGACAAAGGATTGGCTCAAGCTCAAAAGCTCGGGACTCTACATTTTCTATTTTTAGTGATTCAAGATCACATTGAGTCTATAGGAAAGCCAATACTACTAAAAGGGGATGATGTGCTGCTTAATGGCTAGCTTGCTCAAAATGCTTAGTGATATGCTCCAAAGTCCTCAACCACTTTCTCATATCCACATATGTCCCAAACCAAAATTCAAACTCGGCCCCACCGATTTAATCCATCCAGCGCCACCGAGTTCAGTTGACATAGCCACTGCCAGAAACCCTAATCAATTTGGTCACATCAATGGGATCTTGGTCTCACCGAGATGGGCTTGCAAACTCTCTATTGTCTATTGCAATATTTTCGGTCCCACCGAGAAGATGTAATCGGTCACACCGAGTTTGCCTGACCAACTCTTTGTTTTGCTTATTACCAAATCGGTCCCACCGAGTTGTGTAATCGGTCGAACCGAGATGAGGTTTTACCCTAATCCTTGCACATCGGTCACACCGAGTTTATCATATCGGTCCCACCGAAATTGCCTAACGGTCACATTATGTACTGAATCGGTCTGACCGAGTTTTCTGATTTGGTCCCACCAAGTTTGGTATATTGTGTGTAACGGTTAGATATTGTGTGGATGCTATATATACCCCTCCATCCTCTCATCATTCGTGAGGGAAGACATCAGAACGTGCCTACACTTCCACTACTCATTTTTTAGAGAGAACCACCTACTCATGTGTTGAGGCCAAGATATTCCAATCCAACCATATGAATCTTGATCTCTAGCCTTGCCCAAGTTGCTTTCCACTCAAATCATCTTTCCACGAAATCCAATCCTATGAGAGTGAGTTGAGTGTTGGGGAGACTATCATTTGAAGCACAAGAGCAAGGAGTTCATCATCAACACACCATCTATTACCCTTTGGAGAGTGGTGTCTCCTAGATTGGTTAGGTGTCACTTGGGAGCCTCCGACAAGATGTGGAGTGAACCAAGGAGTTTGTAAGGGCAAGGAGATCGCCTACATTGTGAAGATCTACCCTAGTGAGGCAAGTCCTTCGTGGACGATGGCCATGGTGGGATAGACAAGGTTGCTTCTTTGTGGACCCTTCGTGGGTGGAGCCCTCCGTAGACTCTCGCAGCCATTTTAGATTCATTGTTTGTTATAACGCTGAACACGCATATGGAGTCCGGCCGGGTCCCACCTCGAGCTATCCTCTTCGGATGGGTCCTTGAGTGAATCGAAGATGAATAGCGATTCACTCCCGACGGCTACCTCCCCACGGCCTGTGGATGACACCAAGGTGTTGTCCCAAAGGATACCGGAATAGGGGGCAACGTTTCTGGAGACACCCCAAGGTGAAATCCCAGACGCCGGGCACATGGGGGTAAGATCCCCATGGATTATGCTGACGGGAGCCACAACAAGTCTGGCTCCCAGCCGGATACTACGCTGGAACCCCCAAAGGTTCCAGATTCAAGTAGGCAGCCCCTCGCTAAGGAGGGCGAGCCGGCCGTGCCGATGGCCTCCATCCAGCCGGAGGCATCGGATAATTTGTTGGAAGTGCTTCGCGGCGCTTCCATTGACGAAGAGCACCATACTCTTATGAGTATGGTGATTGAGAAGGTTCAGTCCGCCAAAAGCGGATTGATCGAAGCCTGCACCAGCCTGCTAACAGGCTTTGAGGTAAGTAATCAAAAGTGTAAGAAAATATCATCCGATAGATAGTAGCCCCTAATACTCTGTTTGGTGTTCGAAAAGAAAAGCCAAACAGAGGGTCAACTTTTATCCGCAGGAGTCTAACAGTAAATGTCTAAATTACTAAGCAGGCATTGTTGCTGGCCGCCGCCGCCCATACTGCCGAGGTCGCCGGTCTCAAGCGGGACCTGAAGCAGGTCGAAGAAGAGCTCAGCCTCACAAAGAGGCAGCTTGAAGAGAACAAAGGTAAGTGATACCCCGTCCGTGTGTCGTATAAAGGAAGAAAAATTGGTGATGCCAACAAAAGCATCATGATTTTTAATATGGGCCACGACCGAAGTGGCGGCCCTGAAGAAAGCGCGATCCGAGGCTGAAGACAATGCGGCCAAGGAGCGCACCGAGCGTGAAAAACAAGATGCTCGGGTAGGCGAGGTACAACAAGAGCTCCAGGACTTCGGCAAGAAATTCGAGTCCTTGGAGCATGACTCCAAGACGCAAGAGTCTGAGCTTGCGAAGGCCCTCCAGAGCACGAAAGACACCAAGGCCGAAGCCCAAAAGGCCCTCCAGGAGATCCAGGCGGCCAAAAAGATAGCGGCGGGTAAGGCATTCGTTATGCAAAGCAAGCATGTGGAGGAGACATTTCTTTTACTTACCCGAATTCGGAGCTCTCCAGGGGCATTCGCAGATCCACCATGCAGCATATCGGATGCCGTGGAGTTCTACCGTGCCGAAGAGGGGAGCTCTACGGAAAAGTTGTTCTGGTCCTAGTATGCTGCGGCCGAACACCCAATGCCCTTGAGTGACCAACTGAAGCAATTGGTCAAACTCCACAAGGTTACCGAACTGGCCATGAAGGACTTCATAGTCCGACTGTGGCCCGGCAAGCCCCTGCCCGACAGCTACTTTGGCCTTATAAATCGGATGGTAAATGCCTGTCCGTGGCTAGAGGTTATTAAGCACTCCGTCTGTATTGAGGGTGCCCGCCGAGCCTTTGCCCGCGCGAAAATGCATTGGGCCAAAATGGATGCAGAGAAGCTGGTGAAGGATGGACCACCGGAGGGCAAGGCGCATTGTTACCCCAAGAAGTATTATGACGACATTATGAAAGGCGCTCGCCTTGTGGCCGATGAATGTACCAAGGATGTAATTTTTGAGTAAATGTACTCATGTCGCCATGTAATATGAAAACTAGTTCGTGTGTGCTATATAACGCTTTTTGATTTAAAATATTACCTTCTGTGCGGCCGTTTATAAAATTTTGGAGTTGGCCAGTCGTCTCGGCTTCCGCCCCTGTGTAACTAGTACTGGGGTGTTCGTGGAAAACACAAACACTCTTTATCCAAATTTTTGGTCCTTTAAGGAGGTGTTTAGTGCAGCGAACAAGGCAATCGGACTATTCGGCTTTATCACTCTCACTTAGCCATAGAAGTCTACAATTTTAAATTTCGGCGAAGCCCCTAGTATTCGGAAGGCCGAACTTGGGGCGCTATACACGCTTAAATCGGATGAGGCCGATTCCTCGCCTGAAGCGGAAAAAAATCTTTAAGGATTTAAGACCTCTCGAACAACGACCAGCTCTCACCGCATCATGACAATCAGTTTTCGGCTTTCTCTACTGAGGTGCTCGTCCGGAAGAACCGGGACACAATCGCAGTTGTTCTCCCTGCGCTACCTTAGCCGATATAACGGAACGTAAGGTACCAAAACAAGGGAGCCGGGCAAACCCAACTATTGACCCAAGACATGATTCGGAGCTGATGCATATAATACTATAAGTTCGGGGTGCCGCACTGTCGAAAGTGTTCAGACTTTTCTTGCCGTGTTATGGGGCACAGTAAAGCCCCTAGCAAACTGAACATACCAAAGTGTACGGGTGCAATATTAAATAAACAATCAAGGGAAAGTATGAAGAAAGTAATAATAAGCTGATGATGTATATTGTTTCCCGTTGTTATTTAAATAATACGTCAAAGCGTATCTGTACAAGTAATGTGATAAGCAAAAATAGGACTATTTGACATGTCCTATCCAAGGGCAGGCTGCATGTGGGTATGTAAAACAGGTATAACGATCGTTAACAGAGACCACCTGGGTATTCCCTTGTACGCAAAGCCTCTTGCCTCCTTGGTTTTCCTTCCCCTGATTAGTCGATGATCGGGTTCTCTGAAGGGGCCCGAAAGTAAGGTCCTAAAAAAGAAAGAAGATGATGAGGGTATGCGGGTCTAGTGACGGTTGAGCCGCACTATGGGCCGCATCGTCGTCGTGCCTCCGCCTATGCCCATGGTATTTTGAGTGCGTACGCACGGATGCCGCCTGGATGGGACTAGGATGGAGACCAAATTGCTAGTCGAGCTGTAGTCGCACCGGACGATCCTATTGCAGAGTACTCCGGACTCGCTTAACGGTGTCCAGGGATTTTATCACCGAGTTGACGGTCTACCGAAGAATGCTGCTTTGTACTTCTGCTGCAAGGGCTATAGTGTGCTCCTCCGTACGGAGAGAGTGTTCTGTGTTTCCATTGACTGTTATAACCCCGCAAGGTCCTGGCATCTTGAGCTTGAGGTATGCATAGTGTGGTATCGCCTTGAATCGAGCAAATGCGGTTCGTCCAAGTAGTGCATGATAGCCACTACGGAAAGGGATGATATCAAAGATTAACTCCTTGCTCCGAAAGTTATCTGGAGATCCGAAGACCACTTCCAGTGTTATTGAGCCCGTACAACAGGCCTCTATGCCTAGGATTACACCTTTAAAGGTGGTTTTGGTGGGTTTGATCCTTGAAGGATCGATGCCCATTTTGAGCATTGCGTCCTAATAGAGCAGGTTCAGGCGGCTGCCACCGTCCATGAGGACTCGCGTGAGGTGGAATCCGCCAATGATTGGGTCGAGGAGCAATGCGGCTGAACTGCCATGACGGATACTGGTAGGATGATCTCTGCGATCAAAAGTGATCGGACAGGATGACCATGGGTTGAACTTTGGGGCGACTGGCTCCATCGCATAGACGTCTCGTAGTGCACCGTTCCCGCTTGGGAATGTGGGTGGCATAGATCATATTTACCGTTTTCACTTGGGGAGGAAATTTCTTCTGCCCCCCTGTGTTCGGCCGCCGGGGCTCCTCGTCGTCCTTGCTATGCAGCCCCTTGTCCTTGTTTTCGGCATTCACATTGCCGGCCTGTTTAAAGACCCACTAGTCTCGGTTAGTATGGTTGGCTGGTTTATCAGGGGTGCCGTGAATTTGACACGAGCGGTCGAGTATGCAGTCCAGACTGGACGATCCCAGATTGTTTCTTTTGAATGGCTTTTTCCGCTGACCGGACTTGGAGCCGCTGAATCCAGCATTGACTGTCGTGTCTTCGGTGTTGTCCCCATTGTTCCGACGCTTATGATGTTGCACCGTGGCTTGCCGTTGCTGTCGCGGATATCTGAAATGTCGGAGTTTCTTGGCGTGGTGCTGCTGCGAGCTAGCCAGCTGTCCTCGCCCGTGCAAAAGCGGGTCATGAGTGTCGTGAGGGCTGCCATGGACTTTGGCTTTTCTTGGCTGAGGTGTCGGGCGAGCCACTCGTGGCGGATGTTATGCGGCATCCGGACAGTCGATGATTTGGTTCTTTTTAGTTAGGAACTGAGTACAGAATTTCCTGGCTGACTCTCCGGGCTGTTGGGTTATGTGACTTAAGTCTTCAGCATCCAGTGGTCGCACGTAAGTGCCCTGGAAGTTGTCGAGGAATGCATCCTCCAGGTTTTCCCAACTACCAATGGAGTTCACCGGCAGGCTATTCAACCAATGTCGGGCCGGTCCTTTGAGCTTAAGGGGAAGATATTTGATGGCATGTAGATCATCACCGCGGGCCATGTGAATGTGGAGAAGGAAAATGTTCAATCCATATCGCAGGGTCTGTTGTGCCATCGTATGATTCAATGTTTACGGGTTTAAACCCTTCTGGGAATTCATGATCCATTACTTCATCAGTGAAGCAGAGGGGGTGTGTGGTGCCTCTATCCCGGGCTATGTCATGACGCAGTTCAAATAAGTCTGGTCTGCTGTGTTCGGCCCGGCCGGACTTGTTGTTAGTAGATCCGGTGCGACGGTCCTTGTCACGTGTTGTGGCGCGCCCCCATGATCCGTAGATCGATCTTGGTTGTCCTGCTTTGTTTTCCAATATGTCTCACAGGTCCTGCATATTGCCCTAGGCCGTAGTGTATTTGGTGTCGGGGTGCGGGCTAGTATTCGGGTTGATACGCCGCTTTTTCTCGGCCACGAGGTGGCCGGGCAGCCTCGTCCTGTGCTGGTAGTGTACGCTCTAGGGACTCCTCCTCGAGTTGAGGTAGCAACTTGTGCTTTGGGTAACCTTTGGTTGGGAATTCGAGTCCGTATTCCTCGGCTGCCAGGACCTCAGTCCATATGTTTGTGAGCAGATCTTGATCAGCTTGGAGCTGCCGCTGCTTTTTCTTTAGGCTTCTTGCAGTGGCTATAAGCCGACGCTTGAAGCGCTCTTGCTCGATGGGATCCTCAGGCACGACAAATTCATCGTTGCCGAGGCTCACCTCGTCTTCGGAGAGAGGCATATAGTTGTCATCCTCCAAGTCTCCGTCCGTCGCCTGTTCATCCGGGCTAGCTTGCCCGTCCTCCTGTTCGGCCTGCTCGAAGTTAGGCTAGTCGGGGTTGCATTCGTCTTTGGCACCATCCGGATTGCAGTTTTCTCCTGTGCCGCCACATTGTGGCGGGGCTTAGAGCAGCGTTGATGATGCCTATGCTTTGATTGCTTCCCTAAGGGGTTATCCTCTGTTGCCTCATCACCATGTTTTCTTTGGGGGTGTACACCATATATATATCATATGAAGAGGTGGCTGTCTAGCGCCCTATGGCGGTGGTTCCTGTTCTTCTCCTGCATCGTTGTCCATACCGTTGATGTCTTCGGAGTAGAAGTTGAGCATGTCGGTTAAATCATCAACAGTAGCGATTAAGTGGGTGGTGGGTGGGTAACGAATTTCTTCGTCATCCGCTTCCCACTCGAGCCGGATATAGTTCGGCCAAGAGTCTCCTGACAAAGAGAGAGACCTTAATGAATTTAGCACGTCACCGAGGGGTGAGTGCTGAAAGATGTCCGCGGTGGTGAATTCCATGATTGATGCCCAATCAAATTCGATGGGCATGGATGCACGCGGTTCGAACCCTAAGGCCGGAGACGAGTCCGGGGGTCCGGCGACACAGATTTCCTTAGAGGCGGAGTATATGTTCGGCTCCAAAGCTGATGAGTGTGCGGCCTCCATGGTGGGGTCCATCCACCCATCCTCGGATGGCGCGATCTGCTCCAGGTTGAAGTCCGGAGCTATAGCAGGTGCGATATCCTGAACACCGTCCGATGGCAGATCTATGTCATGCTCGTCGTGACTGTTCGGCGCTCCTGACGCATGCCCGAATCTATTGAAGATCAAGTCTCCGCGGATGTCGATCGTGTAGTTAAGGTTTCCGAACCTGACCTGATGGCCAGGGGTGTAGCTGTCGATCTGCTCCAGATAGCCAAGCGACTTGGCCCGCAGTGCGAAGCCGCCAAACACAAAGATTTGTCTGGGGAGAAAAGTCTCACCCTGGACCGTATTGTTGTCGATGAATGAAGGAGCCATCAAACCTTGCAGCGACGACACAGAGGAACTCTCAATGAAAGCACCAATGTCGGTGTCAAAACCGGCGGATCTCAGGTAGGGGGTCCCGAACTGTGCGTCTAAATGGTAACATGAGACTGGGGACACGATGTTTACCCAGGTTCGGGCCCTCTCGATGGAGGTAATACCCTACTTCCTGCTTGATTGATCTTGATGGTATGAGTATTACAAGAGTTGATCTACCACGAGATTTTAGAGGCTAAACCCTCG
Source organism: Triticum dicoccoides (assembly GCF_002162155.2). NCBI lineage: Eukaryota > Viridiplantae > Streptophyta > Magnoliopsida > Poales > Poaceae > Triticum > Triticum dicoccoides. Next base: position 94,539,503 of record NC_041389.1, on the reverse strand, counting down.
AAGCTAGACTATGATTGTGATTGTTCTTGTCCTACGGACTAAACCCTCCGGTTTATATAGACACCGGAGGGGGCTAGGGTTACACAGAGTCGGTTACAGAGAAGGAGATCTAACATCCGAATCACCGAGCTTGCCTTCCACCCAAAGGAGAGTCCCATCCGGACATGGGACGAAGTCTTCAATCTTGTATCTTCATAGTCCAACAGTCCGGCCAAAGTATATAGTCTGGTTGTCCGGATACCCCCTAATCCAGGACTCCCTCACCCCCCTCTAGACACCTCTTCTCGATCCTTTCAAACCCGCGTTGCTACTAAGTGGTCTTCACCATGCCCCCCGGGACAGGCCATAGTAGTAGCGAGGGGTGTAAAACCTGTGTTACTACTAAGTAAGTAGCTAGGTAACACCCCCACGCTATTACTAAGCGTGTCCACTACTGCACCATCCACCCTGGCCCGATCCACTCCCACCCCACCACACTCTCTCTCATCCCTAAAAAAACTATCTCTCTCTCTCATCCTCGGTCCACCCCATCCCGACTCCTCAACCCACGATCTCCTCGCCTCCGCCACCACCCACTTCGGCCGTTCCGGCGAGCACTGGCCACGTGCAACACTCCCCCAAGCTCCCACTTTCCTCTGCTTCGATCCACATGGAAGCCACCTGTGGCACCCCGGCTCAGAGAAACCGGAACGCCCCGTATTCCAGCCCAGAGATCGAGATGAAGTCTTCTGGAATACAGCACTACTTAGCGTAGAACAAACCAGCTCTTTATTACAATCTATTTGGGTACAAGGGGTTACATCGGCATGGCGACACTACACCTACCACTATTGCTCTATTAAAGCAGCAGAACAACTCGAAGCAACGGAATATCTCTAGCAGCAGAACAACGATGATGATGGTGAACTCCACTCCGCAGGGACTCTGGCTAGAACGCTTATCCTCGCTCTCAAACAAAGAATCCATGGCAAACAAGCATTCTAATCCGGCATGACCTGCAAGCTGGCATGACACGCCAGGTCAGTACATTGAATGTACTTGCAAGCTCATAATAACCAGAAGCATTCAGGACAAACAACAACATGGCAATTAAAGGTTAAGCAGCAATTAACATGATATCACCTAGCAACATGACATGAATAACATGAACCTGATACAACTAGCACAATATGAGCATGGCAAGAACATATGAATCTAACAATACTAGCATACAACATGATGACCCTATATGCACCACTTATTCTGCTCGGGCTACCTCGTAACCATCACATGCATCACTTACCATCCTCGGACATCACAGGATCATCTTAGGACCAAATCAAGCTTGGTATCAACAATACCACAGTAATCATTAAATGACCACAAGGAGCTTGATCTTTACCCACGATTCTCGCACAACATCACGGATATCCAACAACTCGGTATCCTCGATACCATGGTGATCACTCACGGATCACAAATGGTACCACACTTGGTTCAACGGGTTACCTCGTAACCAAACGGTGATCATTCATGGATCACAAATGGAACCACTCTTGGTTCAACGGGTTACCTCATAACCAAACGGTGATCATTCACGGATCGCATAATGAACTTATCTCATCATCAAACCGGGGTTGTTATTAATCACATTATTATTATTATTACTATTGACCCATAGTGTGACCAACACGAATTGGGCCCTTATCCGTGGGCACGGCTATCGATAGATTTAACACACTCTGCAGAGATTAGCACACTGTACCCACACCACGGAACCCATGGCCTCTCGCTCCCATTCGGGTGGACCAACGGCATTCTGACAAAACCGTCCTACCGCCATGACACTCTCCCGGCCACTCCGACTCACTCCCCACTGGGCTAGTCATGGGTGGCCCTGTGTCTACCCCAGACACCAACGGCCACCGTCGTGGCAAAACGGCCACATCGTGGCAAAACGGTCCCAAACGGGGACAAGTGCACATAACCAAACTCGGGTTCACAAGTCTTATGCCGTCCTACATGATCAGGGTAGCGCCCACGCATAACCTTCCCTCGTTGGAGGCACCAGCGAGAGGCACAACAATAGACCCAGTTAGGACCCTCCCATAAAGGTAAGCGTGGTTGCACCGGTCAGCTCGATATGGTGGCACCATGACTCAGCCAACAGTTGTTAAAGTTCAATTTAATCCGGTTAAAGTTGAATGCAAATATGCTGAGCCATGATAAAATAACATGATGCAATTACAATGCATGAGCATGATATCAACATAACCATGAGGGTACAACATAACTATCGACCATATCAACAATGAATCATATCCAACTGAGCATGGCGTAATGACGTGCATGAATATCACAAGTAGGACACTACTCAAAGAAACCTAACATGACCACTAGCATCAACAATAAATATCATGCAAGAATATATCAACAATGCCATCATGCAAGCATTTAACCAAGTGGATGCAATGGAACATGCATAACAACGGTACTCGGGACAGATGTGTGACGCCCGGATAATTAAGCTATAGTAACCCTCTGCTAATGACGCCACGTCACCTTGATTATTGTTGCTCACGTTAGTTCGAAACCGATTCGAATTCAAATTCAAAATCAAGCAAACAATAAAAGATTTCAAATATTAAATCTAAAATGTTCGAGGTGTGCAAATAAATGCCTAGGTATTTGAGGTGAGTGGACCATGCTTTTATAAAAGACCTAAAAACTTAAAATCAATTAGAATAGAAAAGAAAATAAAGAAAAAGAAAAAGGAAAACAAAAACAGAAAACTAAAAAAGAGAGAGGAAAAGGAGCCCCCCATCGCACTGGGCCAACAGGCCTAGCTGGCCACCAGGCCGCCCGACCGGCCCACCCCACTGCCTTAACCCTATAGCTGGCCAAACGGGCCGTGCTAACTGGGCCGGCCCGGTAGCACGCAGGAACGGCACGGCCCAGGCACGGCACGGCCCGAGCTAAACGGGCTAGGCCTGGCACGCGGCACGCCATGGGCCATGCCTGGGCCTGGAGGCTGGGCACGCGGGCCGGCACGGCACGGCCCGTTTAATTTTTTTTGGAATTTTTTTTATATATATGACCTAAATTACAGCCCAATAGGCCTAAAATACAGCCCAACAGGCTAAAAATCAGATGGGCCAGCGTGCTAAACGTGCCACGGGCCGGCCCGTTTAATAATCAGGCCGTGCGTGGGCCAGAGAGCCACGCCCGTGGGCCGGCACGGCACGGCCCGGCTATTAAACGTGCCACGGCGGGCCGTGCCGGGCCAGGCACGATTAGCACGGGCTGGGCCGTGCCGTGCCTGGCCGACCCGTTTGGCCAGGTCTGCTTAACCCCCCCACTCCCCCGAAACCCTAACCCCCTACTTCTCCCCCGACCCCCACTCTCTCCTCGCGCCCCCTCCTCTCAGTCCCGATCTGGATCGGGGGAAGGCGACCCCGTCGCCCCGCTTCTACCTCACCGACGCCACCTCCTCGTCCTCCTCCCTGTCGGAAACGCCCCGAGCCTGGAGCCGCTCGACCCTGACGCCGGCACCTCCCCTAAACGACGCCACCCCATGCTGGGCTTCCTCCTCGGCCCCGCCGTCGCCGACCACTGTCGCCGCCCGGAGCCCCACACCTCGCCGGACCTCCCCGACCGCCTCCCCGCCATCCTCTCCACTGCTCGACCCCGTCCTCCTCCTCAACTCCCACTGTCCCGTTCCGTACGAATCATGGTGAGACCCTGGCCTCTCTTTCTCTTCCCCTGTCCCCGTGCACGCCGACCACGCTTACCACGACTCCGGCGCACCCACGGCTGCGCCTCCGCGCGCGCGCCTGCGTGCCAGAGCTCATGCTCTGGGCAACACGCACTCACCCCACGCCCGGTCCCGCTCCCATGCGCCCACAGCCGCGATCGCGTCGCCCTGCTCCGCCTCCGCCTTCCACTCCCTTGGCTTCACCCCTCCCCCGGTGGCCATCCGACCCGCGGCCCTCCTCCTCGTCGTGCTGCCGCGGCTCCGTCGTCCCAACCGTGCTGCTGCGGCTTGCGGTGCGGTCCCTCCCGTTCCCTCTTGCCGCGCCCCGGAGACCACCTCGCCTCTGCCGCCTCGTGCGAGGCCGCAGCGCGCCTGCTGCTGCCTCTAGCGACCCCTCTTGCGCGGGCTTCCTTCGCTGCAAACGGCTGGCCTGTGAGCTCCGCCATGGCCGCCGGCGCAAGTGCCCCGGTCGCGGCTCGGTTCGCCCCTCGTTTGGGCCCCCGCCCGTAACCTCTAGCGCCAGCGCCCGCTAAGACCCCCCTGTGACAATGACATATGGGGCCCACGCCCTTAGAACGTTAAAGAAATAATAAAAATAATAATTAAGAAAATAATCAATTAATTCATTAACTTAATTAATCGTGATTAATTAACGTAATTAATTAACTAACCTAACCAATCTGTTAATTAAACTAATTAATTTGGTTAATTAGTTAATAGAGTATGACATGCGGGACCCACACGTCCGTTTGACTAAGTAAACGCCCAGTTGACTGCTGACGTCATGATGATGTCGGCATACACTATTCTGGATAATGTTGATTTAAAATAATTAAATAAAATCTAAAAAAGATTAAATCTTTTAAAATTAATATAAAATAAACCGTAGTTTGGATGGAAAAACTTTGTACATGAAAGTTGCTCAGAACGACGAGACGAATCCGGATACGCAACCCGTTTGTCCTCCACACATCCCTAGCATAGCGAACACGCAACTTTCCCCCTCCGGTTCATCTGCCCGAAAACGCGAAACACCGGGGATACTTTCCCGGTTGTTTCCCCTCCTTCACCGATATCACCTACTACCGTGTTAGGGCACACCGAACACCGGGTATTGTCTTGTTACGCTTTGTGATGCTTTGATTGCTCTATTATTTATTGTGATCCCTCTCTGTTACTTCTTTTCGATAGACCCCGAGACTGCCGACGACCCCCAGTTCGACTACAGTGTTGACGACCCCTCCTTGCCAGAGCAACCAGGCAAGCCCCCCCCTTGATCACCAGATATCGCCTATTCTTCTCTCTACTGCTTGCATTAGAGTAGTATAGCATGTTACTGTTTCGATTGATCCTATTCTGTTGCATAGCCTGTCATTGTTGCTACAGTTGTTTATACATTACCCGCAATCCTAAATGCTTAGTATAGGATGCTAGTTTATCATCATTGGTCCTACATTCTTGTTAGTCTGCCTTGCTATACTATCGGGCTGTGATCACTGGTGAGGTGATCACGGATATATACTATACATATGTACATACTATACAGATGGTGACTAAAGTCGGGTCTGCTTGTTGAGTACCCGCAAGTGATTCTGATGTGGGGCTAGAAGGACAGGTGGCTCCATCCCAGTAGAGGTGGGCCTGGGTTCCCGACGTCTCCCGACTGTTACTTTGAGGCGGGGCGACAGGGCATGTTGAGACCACCTAGGCGAGAGGTGGGCCTGGCCTTGGTCGACGTTCACGGTTACTTCATAATAACACGCTTAACGAGATCTTGGTATTTGATCCGAGTCTGGCCACTGGCCTATACTCACTAACCAACTACGCGGGAAAGATATGGGCACTCGACGTCGTGGTATCAGCTGAAGCCTTCTTGACGTCAGCGACTTAGTGGCACACGCCTGATTGGACCGTAAGCCTGCTCTTGTATTAAGGGGGATAGGTCTGCTTCCGGCCGTGTACGCAACGTGCAGGTGTGCAATTGCCGATGGGCCCAGACCCCTGCACGCATAGGAGTTAGACCGGCGTGCTGACCTCTCTGTTGTGCCTAGGTAGGGCTGCGACGTGTTGATCTTCCGAGGCCGGGCATGACCCAGGAAAGTGTATCTGGCCAAATGGGATCGAGCGTGTTGGGTTATGTGGTGCGCCCCTGCAGGGAAGTTTATCTATTCGAATAGCCGTGTCCCTCGATAAAGGGCCGACCCGGAGTTGTACCTTGACCTTATGACAACTAGAACCGAATACTTAATAAAACACACCCAGACAAGTTCCACAGACAACCCGGTGATCGCTTTTCCACTGGGCGACGAGGGGAGGATCGCCGGGTAGGATTATGCTATGCGATGCTACTTGGAGGACTTCAATCTACTCTCTTCTACATATTGCAAGATGGAGGCTGCCAGAAGCGTAGTCTTCGATAGGACTAGCTATCCCCCTCTTATTCTGGCATTCTGCAGTTTAGTCCATCAATATTGCCTCTTTACACATATACCCATGCAATGTAGTGTAGATCCTTGCTTGCGAGTACTTTGGATGAGTAGTCACGGTTGCTTTTCTCCCCCTTTTCCCCCTTTCCTTTCTTCCTGGTTGTCGCAACCAGATGCCGGAGCCCAGGAGCCATACGCCACCGTCGACGACGACTCTTACTACACTAGAGGTGTCTACTACTACGTGCAGGCCGCTGACGACGACCAGGAGTAGTTTAGGAGGATCCCAAGCAGGAGGCCTGCGCCTCTTTCGATCTGTATCCCAGCTTGTGCTAGCCATCTTATGGCCACTTGTTTAACTTATGTCTGTACTCAGATGTTGTTGCTTCCGCTGACTCGTCCATGGTCGAGCACTTGAATTCGAGCCCTTGAGGCCCCTGGCTTCTAATATGATGCTTGTATGACTTATTTTATTTGTAGAGTTGTGTTATGATATCTTCCCGTGAGTGCTTGATCTTGATCGTACACGTTTGCGTGTATGATTAGTGTACGATTAAATCGGGGGCGTTACAAGTTAGTATCAGAGCCGACTACCTGTAGGAATCCCCCTTCCACACTCCTTGGCCGAAGTCGAGTCTAGACATTGCAAAACTGTTTTACTAACATGGATGTGCGGCCCATGGGCCCACGTCGCCATTTGGGTGGTATTAGGATCTTTTATTCCTCGACCTATACTCTAGGACTCTGTCATCTCTTCTATTCGGGTTAAATGATTTTTGCTAACTCTAACACTAGGTTCTCATAACTACTTTCTCCCGGAGAGCCCCTCACTCCAGATGATTGCTTGGAGCACCGAAAGATTCCAAAGATACCCTCTGATGTTCTCTCGAGACTTTGTGCCTGTTGCTTTTGCAATTCCCTACCACCGAAATATCCCTATGGATAAATACATACACCTATCGTTCTTACTGCTATCCCCAGTTGATCTTGCTCTCTATTGATATAAGAATACCTTGTATCTACTGCTTTGCAGTTCTTTACCACATGAATACCCCTGCAAATAATTACTCGCACTTATCGAGTATTCATCCATCCCGAGTTGTTCATATGTTTCATATGATACTTTGAAATTCTATCCGATCATTCGAGAATCCTCTTTAAAACTATTGCTCTACATATACTTGTCTGCTTGCACTATGATTGCTTCCCATAGGTCTAGCAACATTCATTAGTCTCCTTTGACACCATCATTTTGATCCTATTGCTTCAACATGAGTGCAAATGCACGCAATCATCGGTTGATTCTTTTAAAATTACCTTTCCGGCTGAGATGTCATTTTGAACATGATCTATTTATCGACCAATCAAATTGTCGTTGATTGTACCCCTAAGTCTATTCAGCTTAACCATCCTTAATCAGAGCGTTTGCTTCTGATCCCTTGAACCAGAAATATTGATTCTTTACATTGAGCTTTGAATTAGTCAGTTGCTTCTATAATCCAATGCCTTCGCATTGTTTCTTCCTCTGCTTGTGTACCGATACTCACATCAGCTCCGCTATGGACCGTCGGATCCTTTGTTGTAATATCATCCAACAGTGTCCTTCATATTCAATCACATTGTGAGTTCTTCCCCTAATACATAATGCCTTTGGTAAATTGTATTCTCTGATTGTCCAACCATGCTCTGCTTTCAAGCTTGTGTATTTACTTTCGAAACTTGTGGTATATGTTACTAAGATGCCTGATGGGTTGAACCTATGCCTTCCCCTAATCCGTGAGAACCGGAAAGTTTTCACAAGACATACTCTTCCGGTGTTCTACCAAATAAAACTCCAACACTACAGTTATATCAAAGCGAGAGGTGAATGAAATGATATGCATTAAAGAAGTGGGAGTCGACCTTGAACTTTGTGTTCATGCCCATGAAAATGATGTAGACCGTCTCGGAAGCTTCTTGCAAAATGATTATCCAGCTATATGATTCTTTTGGTAATCTTGAAATTGATTCCTTACAGTTCTGGTTCTGACCATGCTGTCCTGATCTAATATATCTGATGGGAATTCATTCCAGTGCATCGTCTATTTTTGGCAAGGGTGAAGTATCTACTGTGTCACACCCTAGCTAGTCATGCATCAGAGTGTGTGCATCATGTTTAAAATTCCATTTAATTTGAAATGGGGATTTGTGAAACCCTCAGAATCATTTTTGAAAATGATCCAAATAAAAATTTCTCCAAAAAGGTCCAAGAAAATGCTCATGTTGCTCTCTGAAAATATTGGACAGAGATAAAAATCAAACCAATATTTTTAAGAGCTCATAGGTATTTATTTTGGGCATTTGGAATTAATGCATAAATATTTGCATTGGAAATATATTATTTATATATATTAATATATGTCCAAATATTATGCCAATTATAAAGGAGCTCTGGAATAATATATCTAGCTCCTGCAAAAATTGGCATGAGGTAAATAAATGATTTAATATTTTATTTAAATCAAAACAAATGTCAGAAATTAGAAAACAGAAATAATTAAAAAGGAGGAGCTTACCTGGGCTCCTCCCTGTGCAGCCCAGCCAGCTGGCCGGCCCAACCAGCAGGCGGCCCAACCCGCCTCCCTCCTCTGTCGTCTTCGTCCTCGACAGAGGGAGGGGAGTGTGGCCGGCGCGCGCGCGCCACCGCGCCACGCCACCTGCTCGCCTGCCTGCCTGCCCTCCCCTCCTCGTCTCGATGCCCCGGACGACCACGCCCTCCCCTGCTCTCTCTCACTCTCCCTCGGTTCTTCCCCTCCTCTCCCTCGCTCTCTCTCTCACGGCCGAACACCACCATCCCGCCGTTCGCCATAGCAGCCGTCACCGGCCACCCCTCGCCCCTCCGCTGAGCTCAGGAGCTCCGCCGCGACCCCCTCTTCCTCCCCACCAAGCCAAGCCCCTCCGGAAGCCCTGCATCGCCGCCCACGTCGCCGTTCCCCTCCTCGGCCATCGGAGATCGTCGCCGTCGAATCGAGA
>NC_041389.1:94484781-94528421 GCF_002162155.2 Triticum dicoccoides | reverse complement strand
GTGTTGTTCCTACCTTGCTATGCCTGCTATGCTTAGAGTCGTGTCAGGTCTGGTTCATCTGGGTGATGGGCTAGAGTGAAATGATTATGTCGGTAATGAGAGTGGTGTGGTGAACACGATTTGGTAAAGGTATCGATGAGAGGCCATGTAGGAGTACATGGTGGGTTGTTTCATTGAAGCCGACCTTAAGCACTGAGATCTGTATGTGTGATTTAAGATACAGCTACTACCATGCATTGGGCCCTGAAATATGACCCCGCTCGACTTCTTATTCACCCTAGCTCTCTGTCCAGGAGTTGCAAGTAGTTTCTGGTGTTTGTAGCCTACTGGAGGCCGTGGACAGCGCTGACCGTAGGGGTGGGCTGTGATGCGGTAGGTACGTGGCCGGGTGTACCGAATACCCGTTAGGTATCTCGGGAACCCTGTTCACATCGTTCGGGGCCGTATGGGAAACCTCGGCCGGACTCCCTGCCCATGGAACCTGGATAGGCGATAAACCTGGACTAGAGGCTTAAGTGTTTAGGTAGGTCGTGGTCTACACCCACGTCGGCTTTCGCTTGAAGTCTGCCGAGCACATGTCGTGTGCAGACGCTAAGTGGTGGAAACATGTATGAAGAAGTACACCCCTGCAGGGTTATCATGATCTATTCGAATAGCCGCGTCCGCGGTAAAGGACTACTTGGTTGCCTGTACAGTTCATAGACAAGTAAATGGAAACTACTAAAAGCCTCAAGATAAGTGTGAGTGCCGAGGATGGCTCTTCCGTAGGAAGACGGAGGCGGATCCTCGGTAGTGTATTGAGTTGGTGAGTAGTGGACTCGTGTGCGCAAAACCATTTCAAGTTGAAGTATCGTAGGATAGTCTAGCCAAGAGTCAAAGCTGGCTTGCTGCAATAACTCCACCAACCCTTCTTGATAATATGCATGTATGTAGGATCTGATGTAAGTCTTGCTGAGTACCTTTGTACTCATGTTGCTATAATCTACATTTTTACAGAAGACGCTGCAACCCCTTCTGATGGGTTCTATGTAGACGTTGACATCAACGAGTAGGCTAAAGACCCAGGTGGTGACCCTGAGCTTGTGAAGGACCACGTAGTATAGCCAGGCTTTCCAAGCCTCCTTTATTTTACTAGTTGTCTGTACTCAGACAAGTTACTTCCGCTGTTGGTTTGTATGACTGTATGACTTGAATGCTGGGTCGTGTGACCCGTATCTTTGTGGATGATATGTATGGCTCCCTGAGCCTTAAATAAAGTACTTGTGTCGTAGAGTCATGTTGTGATGCTTCGTTGTATTTGCACATATCGAGCATATTGTGTGTATGATTGAAATGCTTGGTATGTGTGGGATCTGACTATCTAGTTGTTTATCTTTAGTAGCCTCTCTTACCGGGATATGTCTCCTAGTGTTACTGCTGAGCCATGGTAGCTTGCTACTGCTCTGGAACACTTAGGCTGGCCGGCATGTGTCCTTCTTCGTTCCTGTGTCTGTCCCTTCGGGGAAATGTCACGCTTTGAGTACCGGAGTCCTGTTAGCCCGCTACAGCCCGGTTTACCGGAGTCCTGCTAGCCCAGTGCTACAGCCCGGACCCACTTGCTGATGACCGACACGTTCGAAGCTGGGTCATGGATGCCTGTCCCTGTAAGTCTGTGCCACTTTGGGTTTACGACTAGTCATGTCAGCCCGGGCTCCTTATCATATGGATGCTAGCGACACTATCATATACGTGAGCCAAAAGGCGCAAACGGTCCCGGGCAAAGGTAAGGCGACACCCGTGGGGATACCGTGCGTGAGGCCGCAAAGTGATATGAGGTGTTACCGGCTAGATCGATGTGACATCGAGTCGGGGTCCTGACAGTGTTGGCATCAGAGCCGGACTGCCTGTAGGTTCTCCAAGCCAAAATGGTCGATGTTGAGTCTAGAAATTCTTTAGTTATATGTAGGGGAATTGTTTGTGGGTTGGAACGTAAGGCTCTTTTTACTCCTTTATCTTATGACATTCTGATCTGAGTCAGTCCATTCTTCCACCGGGGGTTAAGGAATTAGGATCTATTCTCTCTATCAGGATCACGTGTTACTAATCAGTAGTACCTTATAGGTATGATGGATACAAGCCTAGTTCAGTTCTTCTACCATATTATGTTGCTAGGATGGTCTCAGAACTTTGATATGATGATGTTGAGTGTGTATGAAATCCTTTGTCAAATGTCTCAAAATCCTTCTTGAGCATTTACAGCTGTTATGCTGCCGAAATTTTGCTAGAAATTCTAATGCCTTTGCATTATGATTGTGCTTTCAGATGGCCACTCGCGACCTCAATCAAGTGGTTCGCCTGACTCGATGCCTAGATGTACCCGGCCATACTGCCAAGTTGGTCAGGGTAATGACTGAGGCTGGATACCACTGGTATCCTGAGTACACGGTCGAAGAGCAATTTCGGGACTTTAATCAAAGCCAGTATCTCTGCACTGTCAGGATATTTCCATCTTATCCTGGATCCACTGAGCCCCTTCACTGCTCCTATGGACTCGGGGTTACTATTGAGATGGCTGTGCAGGACGCCGCCTACTCTATGATGACCATTATGCGAGTCAGATCTGGTCTATTTCGGGACTCTGATTTCCGGTATATGCCAGGATCACTTCCGGGAGCACAAGGGTATCTCCAGGCTATCTATGCTGACCCCACCCAGGAGGATTCACGGACTCGCACCACTGCTGAGATGCTCGAGGATAAGGACCGTGAAAATCGGGCCTTGAGGTTAGAGCTCTTCAATACCCGTGCTGACCACTGGGCCACTTTGACTCGGTTCGCACCGGCGGTGCAAGCTGGATATTCGGATATGCGCGATCTCTATCCTGTGAGATCTGCTCTGCCAGACGTGATGGGTTGGCGTGATGTAGGAGGCATCACCCCACCTTGCGGTCCCCGCAGGCCACCGTCTGTTGGTCCAAGACCTCATCCTAGCCCCTATGGTCCACAAGCTCCGCGAGATCGTCTGTTTCCGGATGATCATGTTGAGCTTCCAGGCTATGGAGGTGACTTCTACGAGGACTACTACGGATCGGTCTGAGTTAGTGGTTGTATCACTAGTTCGCACTAGCTGTGTCGTCTATCGTCCTGCGTGACTCGTGGGATATGACCTAGTTGTAATCTTTCCGGAGGTGTAGAAAAATAATGTATAGGAGCTTGGAATGCCTCCGATGAGATGTAATCCTCTTTCACCGTAATAGTACTTTGTTTGGTCTTGTACTAAACCCTGTATGGTGTGTATGACGATGGAATAAAGAAGCAGTTTCTGTATTTACCATGTCATACGGATGATCATCTTGCATTTCGAGTTATTCCTTACATTTTATATCCTATGTCGGAATTTTATCATCCTGACTAAATCATTGTCTTGTTTACCTAGGATGGTCAACACGCGTGCTAACCCTGCTCCTCAAGAGCAGGCCGAAGGCAGTGAAGTCAGGGATGCAAATCTGCCTCATCCTCCTTCCCTAGCCGAGGTTATGATGGAAGCTGAGAGAAACAAGCAGGAGACCAACCGTTTGTTGGAGCGTATTGAACAGAACACAGCACACCATCAGAGGACTAACGTGGTGTCACTCAGTGATTTTATCAAATTACATCCACCCACGTTCCACCACTCCGTCGAGCCTCTCGACGCTGATGACTGGCTTCGCAGTATCGCTCACAAACTGCGTTCCGCGCTGGTAGCGGAGGCTGACAAGGTCACCTTTGCTGCATATCATCTTGAAGGCCCCGCCAGTCTATGGTGGGAGAATTATGGAGCTATGCGCCCAGCGGGCCATGTCACTACTTGGGCTGAATTCAGCGAGGCTTTCCGTGAACATCACATTCCGGAGGGTCTCATGGACCGTAAACATGAGGAATTTTGCAGTTTCACTCAGGGCCGACTTTCTGTGGATGCTTACAACAGGGAGTTTGGTAACCTCGCACGATATGCAACTGAGGAAGTGTCTACTGACGCCAAGAAGCAAGCAAGGTTCCGTAAGGGACTTAGTCCTGAGCTTCGCCGTGACCTCCGTCTGCATGAGTGCACATCTTTTCAGAAACTTGTCAACAAGGCCATCAGTGCTGAAACTGGTCAGACTGACTATGACGCAACACGCAAGCATGGCCGTGACATGGGTTCCTCATCCGGTGCTGGTCCTCAGAAGCGCCGCGTGTGGGTACCCAACACCGCCCTGCCACCCAGGTTCACACCGAGGCCATCTTTCCAGGCGCCTCGCCCTGTTCAACAGTCTGCTCCAGCCAAGCCCTATGGGGGTCCAACCAACAATGCTCCTCCACGTACCAGTTCCGTAACTTGTTTCAAGTGTGGGGAATCTGGCCACTATATGCGTGAGTGTCCCCAGACCAACCCCAACCAATCTGCTAAAGTTGTTGGTCGTGGCAAGCCGACAGGGAAAGTGTTCCACGCCAAGCCGGTCACCGCTTCACGTGGCCATGTCAACTGTATCTCTGCCGAAGAAGCTCAAGAGGATCCCAACGTCGTTCTCGGTACGCTCCTTGTTAATCGCCACCCGGCATCTGTTCTTTTCGATACAGGAGCCTCTCATTCATTTATATCCGAGAACTATGCTCGTTTGCATAACACTGCATTCTGTGACATGCCATCCACTATGGAAATTTCTACTCCCGGGTCTAGATGGCAGACCTCTAGGGTAAGTTATGGAAATGAAATCCAAGTCGACAGACTTGTTTTCCTCGCGTCTTTGATAGCCCTTAAATCTTCAGATATTAATATCATTTTGGGTATGGACTGGATGTCAGCTCATCAAGCCAAAATTGATTGCTTCTCTAGGACTGTTCAACTCACCCATCCTTCGGGGAAGATAGTCAATGTCTTGACCCGATTAACCAAGCGACAGTTATATTCTCTTAACGCCAGCCCTTTGCCAGACCTTGAGGACATTCCGGTAGTCCGTGACTTCCCGGATGTCTTCCCAGAGGAATTGCCAGGTGTTCCACCTGACAGGGATGTTGAGTTCGTAATAGACCTCATCCCAGGAACCGTTCCGATTGCTAGAAGACCTTATAAGATGGCACCCCTAGAACTAGCCGAGCTTAAGAAACAACTCGATGAGTCCTTGAAAAAGGGTTTCATCCGACCTAGTTCATCTCCGTGGGCTTGCCCCGTCCTATTCGTCAAGAAGAAGGATGGTACGGACCGGATGGTTGTAGATTACCGACCTGTCAATTTGGTCACAATCAAGAACAAATATCCGCTTCCCAGGATCAACGACATGTATGATCAGCTCGCTGGATCCTCAGTCTTCTCCAAGATGGATTTGAGGTTGGGCTACCATCAAATCAAAATCAGAAACGGGGACATTCCTAAAACAGCCTTTGTTACTCGTTATGGCCAGTACGAGTACACCGTCATGTCCTTCGGTTTAACCAACGCTCCAGCCACCTTTTCTCGGTTAATGAACTCAATCTTCATGGAGTATTTGGATAAATTCGTCGTGGTTTACCTCGATGATATACTCATCTACTCCAAGAACGAGGAAGAACATGCCGAACATCTAAGGCTAGTGTTGAAGAAACTTCGAGAGCATCGTCTTTATGCCAAATTTTCTAAATGTGAATTCTGGTTGTCAGAAGTGACCTATCTGGGTCATGTAATATCTGGTAAAGGTATTGCTGTTAACCCTGAGCGAGTTCAAGCCGTCCTTAACTGGACTCCACCTGAATCGGTCAAGCAAGTTCAGAGTTTTCTAGGCTTAGCAAGCTATTGTCGTCGCTTTGTCGAGAACTTCTCCAAGGTTGCTAAACCTCTAACCGAACTCCTCAAGAAAGATAAGAAGTTCGAATGGACTCCACAATGTGAGCACAGCTTTCAGGAACTGAAAAGACGCCTGACTTCTGCTCCCGTACTGGTACCGCCAGACTTCTCCAAGGACTTTGTTATCTACTGCGACGCCTCGCGACAAGGACTAGGTTGCATTCTCATGCAAGATCGACACGTAATTGCCTACGCTTCACGTCAATTGCACCCACATGAGGAGAATTATCCTACTCATGATCTAGAGCTTGCAGCCGTAGTCTATGCACTTAAGACCTGGCGACATTACCTCCTCGGTAACCGTTGCGAAATATTCACTGATCACCAAAGTCTGAAGTACATTTTCACCCAACCGGATCTGAATCTCAGGCAAAGACGTTGGGTTGAGTTGATCACAGACTTCGACTTAGGAATAACCTACACCCCAGGGAAAGCCAACGTCATGGCTGATGCGCTAAGTCGTAAATCTTATTGTAACAACCTGATGTTACAACAAAGTCAACCGCTTCTCCATGAGGAATTTCGGAAGCTTAACCTTCACATTGTTCCTCAAGGTTTTCTTTCCACCTTGGTAGCAAAACCTACTCTTACGGATCAAATCATCGCTGCCCAAAAGCGAGATAAGGGAATATCTAAAATCAAAGAGAACATTGCTAGCGGAGGTGCTAGTTGTTTCTCCACAAATGATCATGGTGTTGTGTACTTTGAGAACCGTCTAGTGGTTCCCAAGAACCAGCATCTACGGCAGTTGATCCTTAAGGAAGCTCATGAATCCCCTCTCACCATTCATCCCGGTAGTACTAAGATGTATCAGGACCTACGCCAGAGGTTCTGGTGGACTAGGATGAAGAGAGAAATTGCTCAGTATATTGCTAATTGCGACGTCTGTCGTCGTGTAAAAGCAGAGCATCAACGGCCTGCTGGCACCCTTCAACCCTTAGCTATTCCTGAATGGAAATGGGATAAAATTGGTATGGATTTCATTACCGGTTTTCCCAGGACCAAGAGAGGGAATAATGCTATTTTCGTCGGGGTCGATCGTCTTTCCAAAGTAGCCCATTTCTTACCTGTTCGTGAGAGTATAACCGCTAGCCAGCTGGCAGACTTATACATCTCCCGAATAGTGTCCCTCCATGGTGTTCCTTTGGAAATTAACTCGGATCGAGGAAGTCTTTTCACCTCTCGATTTTGGGAAAGCTTCCAAAATGCTATGGGAACCCGTCTCTCCTTTAGCACCGCCTTCCACCCTCAGTCGAGTGGTCAAGTGGAACGCGTCAACCAGATTCTAGAAGACATGCTTCGAGCCTCTGTTATCTCATTCGGAATGGACTGGGAGAAGTGCCTTCCATTTGCCGAATTCGCTTACAACAACAGCTATCAATCTAGCTTGTGTAAAGCCCCTTTTGAAGTTCTCTATGGACGACGGTGTCGAACACCCCTTAACTGGTCAGAGACCGGGGAAAGACAATTCTTTGGCCCGGATATGATTCAGGAAGCAGAAGAACAAGTTCGTATCGTTCGTGAAAAGTTGAAAACAGCCCAATCTCGTCAAAAGAGTCAATATGACCGAAAACATAAGGCTATGACTTTCGAGGTTGACGAGAAGGCTTATCTTCGGGTCACCCCTCTGAAGGGAACCCATCGTTTCGGTATCAAAGGCAAATTGGCTCCTCGTTACATTGGACCTTTTCGCATTCTCGCCAAACAAGGAGAAGTTGCCTACCAGTTGGAACTACCTCCGCACCTCTCCAGAGTCCACGATGTCTTCCACGTTTCTCAACTCAGGCGTTGCTTCTCGGATCCTATCCGTGAAGTGGACCACGAAACGCTTGATCTCCAAGATAATCTTACATATCGAGAGTACCCCATTCGTATCCTCGATCAGGCCGAACGTACCACCCGACGTCATAATATCAAGTTTCTCAAAGTTCAATGGTCGCACCATTCTGAGGATGAAGCAACTTGGGAAAGGGAGGATCGTCTTCGACTTGAGTACCCCGCCTTCTTCCCGGAGGAACCCAAATCTCGGGACGAGATTCTTTTGAGTGGGGGTGAGTTGTCACACCCTAGCTAGTCATGCATTAGAGTGTGTGCATCATGTTTAAAATTCCATTTAATTTGAAATTGGGATTTGTGAAACCCTCAGAATCATTTTTGAAAATGATCCAAATAAAAATTTCTCCAAAAAGGTCCAAGAAAATGCTCATGTTGCTCTCTGAAAATATTGGACAGAGATAAAAATCAAACCAATATTTTTAAGAGCTCATAGGTATTTATTTTGGGCATTTGGAATTAATGCATAAATATTTGCATTGGAAATATATTATTTATATATATTAATATATGTCCAAATATTATGCCAATTATAAAGGAGCTCTGGAATAATATATCTAGCTCCTGCAAAAATTGGCATGAGGTAAATAAATGATTTAATATTTTATTTAAATCAAAACAAATGTCAGAAATTAGAAAACAGAAATAATTAAAAAGGAGGAGCTTACCTGGGCTCCTCCCTGTGCAGCCCAGCCCGCTGGCCGGCCCAACCAGCAGGCGGCCCAGCCCGCCTCCCTCCTCTGTCGTCTTCGTCCTCGACAGAGGGAGGGGAGTGTGGCCGGCGCGCGCGCGCGCCACCGCGCCACGCCACCTGCTCGCCTGCCTGCCTGCCCTCCCCTCCTCGTCTCGATGCCCCGGACGACGCCACGCCCTCCCCTGCTCTCTCTCACTCTCCCTCGGTTCTTCCCCTCCTCTCCCTCGCTCTCTCTCTCACGGCCGAACACCACCATCGCCGCTGTTCGCCATAGCAGCCGTCACCGGCCACCCCTCGCCCCTCCGCTAAGCTCAGGAGCTCCACCGCGACCCCCTCTTCCTCCCCACCAAGCCAAGCCCCTCCGGAAGCCCTGCATCGCCGCCCACGTCGCTGTTCCCCTCCTCGGCCACCGGAGATCGTCGCCGTCGAATCGAGAGCTACCGGACGTCCCCGAGCCCGCTAACCATCCCTGCAGCTCCGCGGTGAGCCGCTGAACCGATTCCCCCTTGCCCCGTCGTCCCTAGCATCCTGTAGTTGCCGTCCCCTTGAGCTCCGTAGCTCGCCGCCGCCGTGCCTCGTCGCCGCCGTGGCTGGAGCCGTTGTAGCTCGAAGCCGAGCACACCATCGTGCTCCACACCTCACCAGGAGCACGTAGCACGCACCAACGCCTCCCCTAGCGCCCTGCATCGCCTAACCCGCCGTTGGCCGAACTCCGGCCGCCGCTCGCGAGCTCGCCGTCGTCGGTACCGGCCACCTCAGGCACGGCCACCACCACCGTTCGACGCGCGGGAGCAAGGGCTCTCCAACGAGCCCAAGCACGGCCTCGCCCGTGCCCTGTAGCGTGTTTCCGCATCGCGCCGCCGTCTCGGGCCTCGCCGGCGTCATGTCGCCGGTGGGTTTGACCCACCTTGACCACGGCAGGACCCCCCCTGTGTCCCTGACAGGTGGGCCCAGCCCTGTTAGCTAATTAGGATTAGCACTAACCGAATTAGTTAAACTAACTACCCCCCTGACACTGACCAGTGGGCCCCAGCGCCACTAATTCCTAATTAGGATTAAATTAACCCTGTTAAACCCCCCTGTCACTGACGTGTGGACCCCACACGTCAGGTTTGACCCCAGCCAGCCGCAGTTGACCACTGATGTCATGCTGACGTCATGCTGGCGCAATATATATATTTCTGGATTTAATTTAAATCAGGAAATTCCAGAATATTATTTAAACTTCAAAAATTCATAACTTTTATTCTGTAACTCCAAATTAGACAAATTATATATGAAAAATGATCAGAAAAATCCAATCTATCCATCTGTACTATTTTCATGCATGATCAAACAAGTTAAGTTGATGTTTTAAGCAGAACAAGGAAAAGCACTTTAAAAGGCCATGTTTGAGTTTGAAATTTGAATCTTTGATTCAAATTGGTTCAAACCCTTCTAGTTTTAGTTGCATTAGCCCAACACACTCATATTGCCATGTTTCATGCATGCATCATATTGTTGCACATTGTTTGGTGATGGTTGTGTATCGGTGTCCTTTGCGACAGGTTCTGCCTCCGAGGAGTACCGTGATTACCCTAACGAAGAACCGTATCAGTGCATCGAACCATCAGGCAAGCAACCAACCATTTGATCATATCGATACAATCCCATGTTCTCGCTCCTGCTCTCTTTTACTGCATTAAGACAACGCGTTTCAAACTGCTGTGTGCTACGGTAGTTGAACCCATTTCCTCTGCATGACCTGTCATTGCCACAGTAACTAGATGAAACCCACTAGCATGGGTAGGAGTTGATTGAGCCATATGTATGTGTTGTTCCTACCTTGCTATGCCTGCTATGCTTAGAGTCGTGTCAGGTCTGGTTCATCTGGGTGATGGGCTAGAGTGAAATGATTATGTCGGTAATGAGAGTGGTGTGGTGAACACGATTTGGTAAAGGTATCGATGAGAGGCCATGTAGGAGTACATGGTGGGTTGTTTCATTGAAGCCGACCTTAAGCACTGAGATCTGTATGTGTGATTTAAGATACAGCTACTACCATGCATTGGGCCCTGAAATATGACCCCGCTCGACTTCTTATTCACCCTAGCTCTCTGTCCAGGAGTTGCAAGTAGTTTCTGGTGTTTGTAGCCTACTGGAGGCCGTGGACAGCGCTGACCGTAGGGGTGGGCTGTGATGCGGTAGGTACGTGGCCGTGTGTACCGAATACCCGTTAGGTATCTCGGGAACCCTGTTCACATCGTTCGGGGCCGTATGGGAAACCTCGGCCGGACTCCCTGCGGATGGAACCTGAATAGGCGATAAACCTGGACTAGAGGCTTAAGTGTTTAGGTAGGTCGTGGTCTACACCCACGTCGGCTTTCGCTTGAAGTCTGCCGAGCACATGTCGTGTGCAGACGCTAAGTGGTGGAAACATGTATGAAGAAGTACACCCCTGCAGGGTTATCATAATCTATTCGAATAGCCGTGTCCGCGGTAAAGGACTACTTGGTTGCCTATACAGTTCATAGACAAGTAAATGGAAACTGTTAAAAGCCTCAAGATAAGTGTGAGTGCCGAGGATGGCTCTTCCGTAGGAAGACGGAGGTGGATCCTCGGTAGTGTATTGAAGTGGTGAGTAGTGGACTCGTGTGCGCAAAACCATTTCAAGTTGGAGTATCGTAGGATAGTCTAGCCAAGAGTCAAAGCTGGCTTGCTGCAATAACTCCACCAACCCTTCTTGATAATATGCATGTATGTAGGATCTGTTGTAAGTCTTGCTGAGTACCTTTGTACTCATGTTGCTATAATCTACATTTTTTACAGAAGACGCTGCAACCCCTTCTGATGGGTTCTATGTAGACGTTGACATCAACGAGTAGGCTAATGACCCAGGTGGTGACCCTGAGCTTGTGAAGGACCACGTAGTATAGCTAGGCTTTCCAAGCCTCTTTTATTTTACTAGTTGTCTGTACCCAGACAAGTTACTTCCGCTGCTGGTTTGTATGACTGTATGACTTGTATGTTGGGTCGTGAGACCCGTACCTTTGTGTATGTTATGTATGGCTCCCTGAGCCTTAAATAAAGTACTTGTGTCGTAGAGTCATGTTGTGATGCTTCGTTGTATTTGCATATTGTGTGTATGATTGAAATGCTTGGTATGTGTGGGATCTGACTATCTAGTTGTTTATCTTTAGTAGCCTCTCTTACCGGGAAATGTCTCCTAGTGTTACCGCTGAGCCATGGTAGCTTGCTACAGCTCTGGAACACTTAGGCTGTCCGGCATGTGTCCTTCTTCGTTCCTGTGTCTGTCCCTTCGGGGAAATGTCACGCTTTGAGTACCGGAGTCCTGTTAGCCCGCTACAGCCCGGTTTACCGGAGTCCTGCTAGCCCAGTGCTACAGCCCGGACCCACTTGCTGATGACCGACACGTTCGAAGCTGGGTCATGGATGCCTGTCCCTGTAAGTCTGTGCCACTTTGGGTTTACGACTAGTCATGTCAGCCCGGGCTCCTTATCATATGGATGCTAGCGACACTATCATATACGTGAGCCAAAAGGCGCAAACGGTCCCGGGCAAAGGTAAGGCGACACCCGTGGGGATACCGTGCGTGAGGCCGCAAAGTGATATGAGGTGTTACCGGCTAGATCGATGTGACATCGAGTCGGGGTCCTGACATCAATGACCCGATTCTACTTCTATCATGTTCTACCTTCGAGTATTACCCCCTGGTATCTCGAAGATGTCTTGCGATTGCACCACATCTTACTAATTTTGTTGAAGTAATGTCTTTCCTTGTCGTAAACACTCTACGGGTTCTGGGTTGTTGTCAATCGAGGACACCGACTAGTGAAATTATTCCGCACTACAAATCAAATTTTTACTAGGAAATTCTAAACTCAATCTGGTCATTCCTAGACTATTGGCTGCATCCTGGTCTTGCTACCTTTGATTGTGCTACCTCGTCCTTCTATGGTGCACGAATTCTTCAGTGTGTGAGCACGACTTACGTCGAGCTTTCAACATCTTGTTGGTTGTCTTGAAAGGCAACTTTGATTCCGACCTTGCATCTTATAACTCGCCACTTTGTCGTTTCCTTGCTTGTTGCCGTTGTTGATTGGTTGTATCCTCTTGAAACCTCCCGACAAATGTGTCGGATCACCTTCAACACTTTGACTTCTTTCGAGATGCCAACTGTGTTCATGATGGGAAATACCCTCCTTGCCCTCGATGATTTTTATTATCATCGACAGCACCCTTGACTTCCTTTCATCGTGAACTTGTCCACATTATGAATACAACGTGCTCTCCAGCTAGTGTTGTGTTCTGCCTTGAAGTATTACTGTCTTTTTTGTCGAGAATGTTGTGGGGTTTGCTCCACCTCTTAGAAATTCTTGGTATGATGATACTTCTCATCGTCACCATTCTTCCTTGGTCCCCGTGTTGTTTTTAACCAGGATACCAATATGCTAACAATTCTGTTTGAATTCTGCACTTCTAGCAACCCTACAGCTTTGGAGTTAACGATCGGCAGTTCGTTCTTTGACTGTTGGTTATTGAATCGTCATTCCAACATTGATCTTGCTGCCTAAGGCCATATTACGGGCACACCTTTCAACTAATGGTTGATGGTGTATGTTTACTAATGGTTGATGGTGTATGTTTTCCTCAAGCATACAACATTATATCACTTGAATTAACAAGTGTCATCTTCTTGTTCACATTACTGTGGAAATCCATCCGTTTGGAATTTCTTGATGAATTGTCGCTGAGCCCATCAGTCACCTCCTCATCCCCTCCTTGGTTTAATGATGAACTATTGTTTCAGGAACCCGCTCCCATAGTTCATTTCCCAAGAATCTTGTAATGTCATTTCATCGATTTGTGTTGCACCTTTTCTTCTCGGACATCCTGAGTCTGAGGTATCATGACACCAATCGGATCTGAATCTCGGTCAGATATGATGGTTGGGACAACTTTCCAGGAGTTATGATGTTGGTCCTTTGATGACCCGGTAATATGATGTCATGCCTAGCACCCCCTGGCTGGAGGACCTATCATTATAATTTCTTTTGCAAGGATAACCATTCTTCCTGGAGGAAATTATAAGACTTATTTTATAAGTTGCTCCTGATGGATCATTTGTGTATCCAAAGTCTGGCCCTTGATTGAAACACCATATCATTGCTACCTCGAAGCATGACTATGATACCCCGCTCATCAACAAGAACATTGGAGGCGCGATGCTAAATGTTTCTTGGTCAGTTATCCAAACACCGTTGTATGGGTAACATCTTGATTAATCCTTGCTTCTTATCTGAATGGTTGGGTACTTGCTCTCCTACCCTGTATGCCATGTTCTGCTGGTACATGGGAGGGATATACTCTTAATAATTGTGTGTAAACACAATTTTCCTTCCATTATTCTGTTTAATCTGCTAATCATGTTTTCCTTTCCATTCTTTTGTTTAACCTTTCCTGAATCTGAATTAACTGAGCAGAGATAATTCCCTACTTAGGTAGGCACCTTGTTGTACCACTCTGTCTGTAAGGCCCAGTTACTATTGTTGATGACATTTTGATAGCCACCGATGGGTGATAACTTTGCCAACTGGTCCACCTCTTTCAACGAGTAGGAAAATGGTTCTCTTTGTCCCTCGCCCTTGGTACCGATGTTGTTGCCGACATAACTGACAGACTATTCTCTGACATACCTTGCTTACAAGATCGTGCAAGATGTCACCGACCGTCCTACTTTTAACCCACATGGTGGGCCCATAACCCACAGTGCCACAGGATCGGAACCTGACTCTCCTGTACACCTTGTTGTCAATGTTATCCCTTGCTCTTGGTTTCGTAGGTAATTCACGAAACACCTTCCTAGTGATCTATTCTAGTATCAGTCGCAATACTTATTCTCGTTGCTCTGAACCCATGTTCACTCCCCGTTTCAGGCATCCAACAATTCCTACCCGCTTGAAACTTCCCATGATACCTTCTTACTTTGCCCTCGATATTTTCTTAAGATTCAATTAGAGAGTTACTTTCCGCCACCTTTCCTGATGTTATCTACCCGATACGCAACATTGTAGCAGGTCCGTTCTTCTAAAGTTACCCCTTGTCCTTCGTACTTACGATGGAGTTCTCGAAGAAAGGAGGATGACTTCATCATGATGACCCGGAGCAGAGGAATTAAAGCATCAATGTATCGGGTTGACTTCTTCGAGAAGAGCAACCAAACACCGAGAAGACCCGTTAGAATTTCGTAACCAAATCCCTTCCCCCTTGATCCCCTCTTAAATCTCGGGACGAGATTTCTTGTAGTGGGGGAGAATTGTGACGCCCGGATAATTAAGCTACAGTAACCCTCTTCTAATGACGCCACGTCACCTTGATTACTGTTTCTCGCGTTAGTTCAAAACCGATTCGAATTCAAATTCAAAATCAAGCAAACAATAAAAGATTTCAAATATTAAATCTAAAATGTTCGACGTGTGCAAATAAATGCCTAGGTATTTGAGGTGAGTGGACCATGCTTTTATAAAAGACCTAAAAACTTAAAATCAATTAAAACAGAAAAGAAAATAAAGAAAAAGAAAAAGCAAAAACAAAATCAGAAAACTAAAAAAAAAGAGGAAAAGGAGCCCCCCACCCCACTGGGCCAACATGCCCAGCTGGCCACCAGGCCGCCCGACCGGCCCACCCCACTTCCTTAACCCCCCCACTCCCCCGAAACCATAACCCCCCACTCTTCCCCCGATCCCCCATTCTCTCCTCGCGCCCCCTCCTTTCGGTCCCGATCTGGATCGGGGGCAGGCGACCCCGTCGCCCCACTTCTACCTCACCGACGCCGCCTCCTCGTCCTACTTCCTGCCAGAAACGCCCCGAGCCCGAAGCCGCTCGACCCTGACGCAGGCACCTCCCCCGAACGATGCTGCCCTGTGTTGGGCTTCCTCCTCGGCCCCGCTGTCGCCGACCACCGTCGCCGCCCGGAGCCCCACACCTCGTCGGACCTCCCCGACCGCCTCCCCGCCGTCATGTCCGCCGCTCGTCACCGTCCTCCTCCTCAACCCCCACTGCCCCGTTCCCTACGAATCGTGGTGAGACCCCGGCCTCTCTTTCTCTTCCCCTGTCCCCGTGCACGTCGACCACGCTCACCACGACCCCACCGCACCCACGACCGCGCCTCCGCGCGCGCGCCCGCGTGCCGGAGCTCATGCTCTAGGCAGCACGCGCTCACCCCACGCCCGGTCCTGCTCCCGTGCGCCCACAACCACGACCGCGTCGCCCTGCTCCGCCTCCACCTTCCACTCTCTTGGCTTCACCCCTCCCCCAGCGGCCATCTGACCCGCGGCCCTCCTCCTCATCGTATTGCCGCGGCTCCGTCGCCCCAACCGTGCTGCTGCGGCTTGCGGTGCGGTCCCTCCTGTTCCCTCTTGCCGCGCTCCGGAGACCACCTCGCCTCTGCCGCCTCGCGCGAGGCCGCAGCGCGCCTGCTGCTTCCTCTGGCGCCCACTCCTGCGCCGGCTTCCTTCGTTGGAAACGGCGGGCTGGTGAGCCCCAACCTGGCCGCCGGCGCCAGTGCCCCGGTGGCGGCTCGGTTCGCCCCTTGTTCGTGTGCCCGGCCGTAACCGCTAGTGCCAGCGCCTGCTAAGACCCCCCCCCCCCCGTGACAATGACAGATGGGGCCCACGCCCTTAGAACGTTAAAAAAAGAATAAAATAATAATTAAGAAAATAATAAATTAATTAATTAAGTTAATTAATTAACATAATTAATTAGCTAACCTAACTAATCTGTTAATTAAACTAATTAATTTGGTTAATTAGTTAAAAGAGTATGACATGCGGGACCCACACGTCCGTTTGACTAAGTCAACGCCCAGTTGACTGCTGACATCATGCTGACGTCATGATGATGTCAAAATACACTATTCTGGATAATGTTGATTTAAAATAATTAAATAAATTCTAAAACAGATTAAGTCTTTTAAAATTAATATAAAATAAACCGTAGCTCGGATGGAAAAACTTTGTACATGGAAGTTGCTCAGAACGACAAGACAAATTCGGATACGCAGCCCGTTTTTCCGCCACACATCCCTAGCATAGCGAACACGCAACTTTCCCCCTTCGGTTCATCTGCCCGAAAACGCGAAACACCGGGGATACTTTCCCGGATGTCCCCCCCCCTTCACCGGTATCACCTACTACCGTGTTAGGGCACACCGAACACCGCGTATTGTCTTGTTACACTTTGTGATGCTTTGATTGCTCTGTTATTTATTGTGTTCCCTCTCCGTTACTTCTTTCCATTAGACCCCAAGACTGCCGGCGACCCCCAGTTCGACTACGGTGTTGACGACCCCTCCCCCCCCCCTTGATCACCAGATATCGCTTATTCTTCTCTCTATTGCTTGCATTAGAGTAGTATAGCATGTTACTGTTTCGATTGATCCTATTTTGTTGCATAGCCTGTCATTGTTGCTACAGTTGTTGATACCTTACGCGCAATCCTAAATGCTTAGTATAGGATGCTAGTTTATTATCATTGGCCCAACATTCTTGTCAGTCTGCCTTGCTATACTATTAGGTCATGATCACTCGGGAGGTGATCACAGATATATACTATACATATGTACATACTATACAGATGGTGACTAAAGTCGGGTCTGCTCGTTGAGTACCCGCAAGTGATTCTAATGTGGGGGCTGGAAGGACAGGTGGCTCCATCCCGATAGAGGTGGGCCTGGTTTCCCGACGACCCCCGACTCTTACCTTGAGGCAGAGCGACAGGGCAGGTTGAGAAAACCTAGGTGAGAGGTGGGCCTGGCCTTGGTCGACGTTCGCGGTTACTTCATAATAACACGCTTAACGAGATCTTGGTATTTGATCTGAGTCTGGCCACTGGCCTATACGCCTAACCAACTGTGCGGGAAACATATGGGCACTCGACGTCGTGGTATCAGCTGAAGCCTTCTTGACGTCAGCGACTGAGCGGCGCGCGCCGGATTGGACCGTAAGCCTGCTCTTGTATTAAGGGGGCTAGGTCTGCTTCCGGCCGTGTACGCAACATGCATGTGTGCAATGGGCGATGGGCCCAGACCCCTGCGCGCATAGGAGTTAGACTGGCGTGCTGACCTCTCTATTGTGCCTAGGTAGGGCTGCGACGTGTTGATCTTCCGAGGCCGAGCATGACCCAGGAAAGTGTGTCCAGCCAAATGGGATCGAGCGTGTTGGGTTATGTGGTGCACCCCTGCAGGGAAGTTTATCTATTCGAATAGTCGTGTCCCTCGGTAAAAGGATGACCCGGAGTGGTACCTAGACCTTATGACAACTATAACCGGATACTTAATAAAACACACCCAGACAAGTTCCACAGACAACCCGGTGATCGCTTTTCCACAGGGTGATGAGGGGAGGATCGCCGGGTAGGATTATGCTATGTGATGCTACTTGGAGGACTTCAATCTACTCTCTTCTACATGCTGCAAGACGGAGGCTGCCAAAAGCGTAGTCTTCGATAGGACTAGCTATCCCCCTCTTATTTTGGCATTCTGCAGTTCAGTCCACCGATATTGCCTCTTTACACATATAACCATGCATATGTAGTGTAGATCCTTGCTTGCGAGTACTTTGGATGAGTAGTCACGGTTGCCTTTCTCCCCCTTTTCCCCCTTTCCTTTCTTCCTGGTTGTCGCAACCAGATGCCAGAGCCCAGGAGCCAGATGCCACCGTCGACGACGACTCTTACTACACTGGAGGTTCCTACTACTACGTGGAGGCCGCTGACAATGACCGGGAGTAGTTTAGGAGGATCCCAGGCAGGAGGCATGTGCCTCTTTTTATCTGTATCCCAGTTTGTGCTAGCCATCTTATGGAAACTTGTTTAACTTATGTCTGTACTCAGATTTTGTTGCTTCCACTGACTCGTCTATGGTCGAGCACTTGTATTCGATCCCTCGAGGGCCCTGGCTTGTAATATGATGCTTGTATGGCTTATTTTATTTGTAGAGTTGTGTTGTGATATCTTCCCGTGAGTCCCTGATCTTGATCGTACATGTTTGCGTGTATGATTAGTGTACGATTAAATCTGGGGCATTACAAGATGGCAGTCATGCACCGAAGACCATCACCAGCATCAATATGTACTACTAGAAAGCATAAGCATATGAAAGGAATACTAGCAACTAGCAGATCATGATATCCAGGTGCAAAACAACATAGCACGAGAGTTAACATAAACCTCTAAGCATCACCGGAACAACGGTAACCAAGTTTTAAACAGACAAACATTTAATAAATATTCAATTTTAAAACCATGGCTACTGCATGACTATCATGCATGTGGGTATTGTGGCTTTCCTGGGGATGAAGAAGACATCACGAGAAGTGCGGTGAAGCCACAGAAAGATTTGCCGGAAACAGTTCTCTCTCGGAGGGGCTGTTTACGTGCAAGGGAAAAAAGGTCATTTTCAAAATGTTAACATGTGGAAGAAAGTGTGACCAACAGAATGGGCTCAACGAAACAAAGAAATGGGCTTTGGAATCACCTCATTTGGAGTTAGGACCAAGAAGTTATGATAGTTTTTCTGTTAGGGACCTATTTGTAACAAAATCATCACAAACTGACCTTCGGCTGGAAAAATAGAAAGGGCACTCAACGCAATCCACTTTCGGTCAGCGAAAATTTATTCTGCAGAATATATTTCCATGAATCCACGTCAGCAAGGGCGGGTCAACGGGCTGAGGGGCTGACGCGCACGGCCCGCAGCCAGCTGGCAGGGAGGGGCGTTGTCGGTGTCAAAACCGGCAGATCTCGGGTAGGGGGTCCCAAGCTGTGCATCTTAGGATCAATGGTAACATGAACACGGGATTTTACCCAGCTTCAGGCTCTCTTGATGAGATAATACCCTACATGCTGCTTGATTGACTATAATGAGTATAGGGGTTACAAGAGTTGATCTACCTCAAGATCATATGTTGTGGTCTAAACCCTAGAGGTATGATGAGTAATGTCATAATCATCTGTCGACTAGCCTGGCCTCGGTTTATATAATGTACCAGAGGCCTAGGGTAACAAGAGTCCTAGCCGAATACGCCAGTGGGGGATGAGTCCTTGTCTTGATCACCAAGTCTTGTGGAATCTTCCTTGTATGCGGCAACTGTCCGAACTGGCCCATGAGTATACGGCCATGGGGGTCCTCGGCCCAATCTAACTGATCGGGGGACGACGTGGTGAGTACCCCCTAGTCTAGGACACTGTCAGTAGCCCCCTGAACCGGTCTTCAAGTTGGGGACGCTCCTCTATTCTTCCAAACTGTTCTTCATCTTCGGTCGTCGGTCTTGAAAATTAGTTCAACAAATCTTCTCATCTTCGATCTTGAGGCTCGCGAAGTAAATCCGAAGAGTTTATATGTCGGGTATCCGTGGAGCCCCTTTAAGTTTCCGGCCTTTATCAATGCCTTGTTGTTACTATGCCACACCTCAGGTTAGAAGTTATTCTCGTGCGGCAGTGTCCTCTTGCGTCCGAGCTCCAACGCCGGATTGCATTCGAGGTATCTTTTGCAGCCGAGCACCAACGTCGGACTGCTTCCGAGCTCCAACACCGGAATGTATCCAAGCTCTAACGCCGGACTGTACCCGAGCTCCAATGCCGGACTATATCCGAGATGTCATAGATCATCTGGGTTCAAAAAGTTGAAGGAGTTTAGCCGAGCTTAATGCCGGAAATGCCCTCTATGGAGCCAGCCACTGGCGCCCAAGCTTAATGTCGGACTGCTTTCGAGGTGGTGCACCACCCCTGACCGCGGGCTGATTTTTTGATTGGCGCAATTTATTCTCTGCGGAGATATATAGCCAGTAGCCCTCAAGGTATGTGCGTTGGTCTAAAACCCGAGATGCACCTGAAGGAAAACATGAAACCGCTGATCCTAGTTGCCCCTGAGACTCAGGTCGATGCGCGAAATCGGCTTGAGGATCACTTCCTAGCTCGGCAGCATACATAGGAATAGAAACGCGGTGTGCAAAGTCTTCGAGACTCAGGTTGGGTGCGTCCGACCATCCTGAGGATAATAATCTCCTCGAAAACTATACTGCACTTTAAATTTTTTGCATTGGATTGTCAATGCAGTAGCCCCCGAGACACTGGTCGGGTGGCGACACTAGATCAGGGGATCAATGTACCGCTTTAATATTTGTAAATAATAAGCACGAAGCCCAGTAGCCCCCGAGCCTTAATGTGGGCACGGGTGGCCAAATTAAGGATCGATATCCAAAGTAAAATCACAAATTATGTGTAATGATTCTATGTATCCAAGTACTTTGCATCATCAATGCTCGCATCCGCATTGTACAAAACCTTGTCGACCGGCCATCGGCTTCAACCTCCTCGGCCAATAGCCAGGGAGTGTTTGTCCCACTTTATAAAGCTTTATGAGGGCAAAGATTTGTGGCACACAAGGCAATCCGGCCATATGGTTTTATAAACAAAGGTACGCAGAGAGACATGTTATATTATTGTTTAACATAAGAAACATCGTCCAAAGAAAATAGTCCCACTATCGGTTCCTTTCTTTGGGCTGTCATGCTAAGCATGATCATGAAACCTCAGTTCCAATCAATGTGGGAGGAAAATACTAAGGATTTTAGTTTGGTAAAAGCTTCCAAACTCTATGGTCTAGATGAACCCAAAATTTCACTTCCGTTGTGACCGTTTATAATCTGAAAGTGGCCCATCGTCGGCTTCTACCCCCTTGTAGATGCTACGCAGGGTGTTTCCGAAATAACAAAACAACCCTTAGCCGACGTCTCGGTGCCCGAAGGCGGTTGTGTTGGCGGAAACAAGGCAATCAGATATACAGGCTTTATAACTTTCACTTAGTCATAGGAGCTTAAAGTTGGGAGGCCAGCAAGTAGCCCCCCGCTTAGTGTTCGGCGACAGCTGAGGTCAAGCCGTAAACACTTAGGCCAATGTTATGAACGGCCCATCATTTAACATAGTCATCGAATCGCTGACCGGTTTATGCTTTATTGTGACAGTCAGTTTTCGGCTTTCTCCACCGAGGTGGTTAACCATACGAGTTGGAAGCACAATCGCAGTGGTTCTCCTTTTGCACACCTAACCGAACAAAGCGGAATGTAGGAAGCAAGCACAGGAGCCGGGCAACCCAACTATCGACCGAAGACACAATTTGAAATCGATGCATATATAGCAATATCCGAGAATTTTTGCCGAATCTCTAAAGGTGTCCGGCGTTGCACCGCGAGACTTATGCGGAAAACACACAAATAGTTGAAAAGTGCCATAGGATTGGGAAACCAAAAAACGTCAGTAAAAACTTGACATCCGAACAAGATCAAGTGTTCGGTGCCAATCCAAAAATTGTAAAAATTGTGCTTCTGTCGTGCTTTAACATGACACATCCTATCTCAAGACTTCAAGCGGGTTAGCCTACGACTTCAACCTCCTATCTCGAAGGTGGATGAGAGGGAATTCGGGCTATTGACCGCACACTCCCATCGAAAAAAGAAGTGATAGAAAAAAGACTTTGCAACGACTAAGAAGAAGAACACTTATTATAGAACAACTCACATAAATTTAAGAGCCCCCAAGTAATTTGGGTAAAAGAATTTTATGTTATAATGATTGTACGTACCAAAGTACCTATATCATATTTGTGTTCACCCAAACTTTAAACGCGTCTTAACCGACCGTCAGCTTCTCCCTCTTCGGTCAAGGACCGAAAAGTGTTATGTACTCCACCTGTCTAGAATATCAACGGTGTTTCCGATAACCAGGAAATCAGGTCATAAGGTTGTAACAGACAAAGAGCACTCAGGGAACTTATGTTATATTACTGACAAAGTGTAAGAAGCATCTTCGAAGAAAATAGTACCCCCACCGATACCTTTCTTTAGTGCTCATTGTTAATATGAGACTTGTGCAATAGATTTTTTGTACTCATGAGTTCCGTTGTGTGCCGACCATAATTGAATAACAATAAGAGCGCTAGCTTTCGGCATCACCTAGTCTAAGGTCAGAGCTCGGAAGAACCGGTCGTGACAATCGCAGAGGTGCTCCCTTTACTCCCTAGCCGAACAATCGGGAACGTAGGGGTAAGCACAGGAGCCAGGCAACCCAGCTAGCAAATCACTTAGGTAAATATGGTGCATATTATGGCGTAATACATGAAGAAGGAACAAAGCCGTACAAGTATAATCATATGCAAGAGAAAAAGCTCCATCAAGGGAGCCCCCAAATAAATGGGGTATTTGAATATGTGTGTCACAAACAAAGTTTGGACAGGGAAGTTTTTCACAAGCAACTTTTTGCCAAAAAAGTATAATGCTTGTTCAAACCGAACAAAATTTAAGACTCAAGTTTCTGAGCATGAAAGCAACTTAGATGGTTGATATGTTCGGCATTGATGATGCGGTCCGAGCTTGATGTGGGAGAGGGTTCCAGCCCCTAGGCTGGTCCCAAGGTGGCCGAGTAGAGAGTCCGGCACTCCGAGAAGATTAAGCCCCCAGTCCAGCCGCGGTAATGGAGCAGGTCGGCGCGCCAAGGTGACAACACGGCTCGGTCTGAGTCGATTGGCTGCACAGGTAAAATAGTGCAAACCAAAAGAAATGACAAATAAAGATAATAATGTATATATAAAAAAATTCTTTTACTTATTTAATACAAGTGAAGTAATAATGAAAGAGATATGGCCTGAGCGTCGAGGTCAATGTCAATGCAGGGCGTGACGTGGTAAAGGCGTGGCGTAGTGAAGGCGTAACAAAGCCCGAATTCGCAGGTCGGTCCGAGTTCCGGATACGGCGTTCGCCGAACTATGCACGGAAACTGACCGGACCACCATGTGACCGTCGTTAATGCGGCCACCATTTGATAGGCCTGTGTATAGATGATGGAACAAACCAGAGTAATAATTCCTTGGGAAAAATAAACCCAAACAAGCAAAAATTGCTAGGATTAATAGCACCTGGTTTGTTTGTTGTAGCGATTCGAAGAAAGGTTACTCCCAAAATTGGGACTCGATCCGCACACCCATTGCTTGATCGGTGATGAGGCGATGGCATCGCAATCCTGGCAAAGGTTGGCTCACCACGGCAAAGCCCGTGGTCCAGCTAATGTGATGAAGCTGGTCGGCTGGTGACGCCGAAGTCTCCAGAGTAAGTTGATGAAGAGATGGCGAAGTCCTCGGTCTAGCCAAGGTGATGGAGTAGGTCGATAAGGAGACATTGCAGCTGCCTGTCAGCCTAGGTGTTGAAGTAGTTCGGCGTGATGGACATCGGCTTGAAGAAGCAACAGTGTGGCTATACCGACGCAGGTCTTAACATGTGACGCGGTCGATGCTGGCTTGATGAAGTGATCGCGCGGCAATGCCGGTGTGCCTGCTCCGTGTAATCCATGGGGTGGCGATGTTGGTGAAGATTTATCCTTCATGATGCCGAACTATTGTTCGGCTGGCCGAGATGATGATCCGAAGAAATTGAGCTCGGCTCAACGAAGCGACGACGTGTCTAACGCAGGTCAGCCGCCGTGGAGTGATGTTGTCGGGCTGGTTTGACACCGGCACGATGGTGAAGTTCGTATTGTAAGAATACTTTTAATAATAGTGGGATGTGTTTTAGAATAAAACACAATACCCCATACGGAAACGTCCTTCAGAAAGGATGTCCGAAATCCCGTTCGTAAAGAAGATGAACTTGGGTCGGATTCGTTCTCGCGTAGAAAACATATCCGAAAAGTGATGCACTAATCGGAAGGTTCCCGGAGTTTGGACGGTCGGATCGAGCTGAATTTTTCGCAGGTGATAGATATGGGAATTCCACAGCCGATCAACGGTTGGATCTTCCAAAGGACGTCCGAACTAGATGCTGGACACCCTGCTCCAAAATCGTCCGGATTCTCGTCCAGATTCAACACGGCTCCGGTATATCAGAGATTGCCGGAGATTCCTGTATCGGACCTCGACGAAATTTTTGCAGGGTTGTTGTAGACTTAATTCCGCATAATTCCACTGAAGCAATCGTTTAGGCGACACTCAAGGAGGCGGTGGCGGCGGATAAGAGTTTGCTGTCCAGA
Source organism: Triticum dicoccoides (assembly GCF_002162155.2). Classification (NCBI taxonomy): domain Eukaryota; kingdom Viridiplantae; phylum Streptophyta; class Magnoliopsida; order Poales; family Poaceae; genus Triticum; species Triticum dicoccoides. Next base: position 94,504,003 of record NC_041389.1, on the reverse strand, counting down.
AAAACAACACGATCGCCCGAGGGCAATGTTGACGTTGAGCCCCCGAGCTCCATGGATGGCTCCTCCATGATCTTGATAGAGATCGGAGTTGATATTGATGAAGGACCTCATCCGAACATGACGATCGGAGGTAGGGCACAGACCTCGGTCAAGCCAAGGTGACCAGTCGAGCTGGTGACGAAGAAACCAACGTCGCAGTTGACCTGCAGTCAAGCCATTGATCCTTTCGCCGATCACACAGCGGAACTCTCAATGAAAGCACCAATGTCGGTGTGAAAACCGGCGGATCTCGAGTAGGGGGTCCCAAGCTGTGCATCTTAGGATCAATGGTAACATCAACACGGAATGTTACCCAGCTGCAGGCTCTCTTGATGAGATAATACCCTACATGCTGCTTGATTGACTATAATGAGTATAGGGGTTACAAGAGTTGATCTACCTCGAGATCATATGTTGTGGTCTAAACCCTAGAGGTATGATGAGTAATGTCATAATCATCTATCGACTAGCCTGGCCTCGGTTTATATAATGTACCAGAGGCCTAGGGTAACAAGAGTCCTAGCCGAATATGCCGGTGGGGGAGGAGTCCTTGTCTTGATCACCAAGTCTTGTGCAATCTTCCTTGTATGCGGCAACTGTCAGAACTGACCCATGAGTATACGACCATGGGGGTCCTCTAACTGATCGGGGGACGACGTGGTGAGTACCCCCTAGTCCAGGACACCGTCAGGCGTCATCTCCTTCCTCTCCTTGCTCGCGCCCGCGCCTGGCCGAGGCAGAACCGGCGCCCGACGGCGACTGCGGGCAGCTCCGACCACCTCCCGCACCACGTAACCTAGCGGAGTAATCAGCGCGATGAGGCAGATCCATCCAGACAGGACACAGCCACCGAGGAGCTTGGGGTTGGGCGAGGCACTGGCCACAACGGACGACGACGACGGTGAAGATGGGCTCGGTTCTAGGGTCACGGGAAAGAGGGGTGGAGGCACGGGTCGATCTGGAGTGGTGGGGTAGGGCTCTAGTGACGGCCAAGAGGATAGGGAGGGCTTGGTTGCCGCAAATTTAGGTGGACACTGACGGCGGCCATGGTGGCCATAGGAGGGCTCGGGAGCTCCTAGAGCTTGTTTGAGAGGCTGGGCAGGACCAGAGGAGGGTGGTGAGGTTGCTGGAGTGCTCAGGCTGCGCGGGGAGGGGCTACTTATAGCCATGGCCAAGGAGGCCGAGCTGGCTGCGTCGCAGACCTATATCTAGCGCCGCAGACGCGTGCGCGCGCGCTCGAGCTCGGGGGAAGGCGACGGGGGGACACAGAGAGGAGCCCACGGGGTAGAGGGAGCCCACAAAGCACAGGGAAGAAGAAGACGGCGATGAACAGAGCCAAATGGCCACTGTTCGCCCGTGGTCACGTGGCGGCGAGCATCGGTGAGCAAGCGGACGGAGGGTGAGAGGGGTCCAAAGGAACGATGACGACGAGATGAAGCCAAGGGACATGCTTACGCGTGCTAAGAGGATGAGAGGGGGAGGGGCCCGAGAAAGAAGCCATTCTAGACGCGGCCATTGCACGCCAAAGCGGTGGTCACCTCGCAGACTTGCGTTAATAAGAGCCAAATGGCTCGCAATTGTTGTCTAGGGGTAAGTCCTTCGAAGGGAGGTTTCAACTGTGGTGGTAGCTCGGTTAAAGGTGAAGTGGTTAAATGGTAAATGAGCTCTTAAGTTTACTGCATCAAATTGAATCATGAAACAATAACCAACTGAGGTGGAATTAGAGGCCAATGAGTTGTCTTGGGTGATTAGCTTAGGAAGGACTATAGTGCTAGAGAGTTTGGCAGGAAATGGACCAAGATTTAATGCACTTGCTTTGCAACTTCATAATCTGGTCCAGAAACTTGATTAGGAAGGTGCAGTCACATAGTGTATCAACTTGAGCTCACATTGGGCAAAGTAGAGTAATTTTCTCACATGGAGATGCTCAAAAACTCTCATACCATTTGGCAAAGCCAAAATGGTACTTGCTTCACAAACATCTCCTTTGGATAGAAACTTGCAAAAATTCTAGAGGAATAATGGCTTGATGAAATATGCCCAAAATGGGTGGAGATAAGTTATATGGATACTAGAAGGCCTAGAAAAATTTACAGCCATAATGGAGCAAGATACAATATACTTGCTTCAAAAACTGAAATTTTGACCAGAAACTAAGAATTGAAGATGCGCTCACATGGAGGCATGACATGATCTCTACTTTGGTGGAGGGATATGATATGATGATATGAAGGATCTTGCAAAATGGCAACTCATTTGGATAAGCCTAGCTTGTACCTCCTTCACAAAGCTTCTTTCTGGACAGAAACTTTGGAAAATCATAATTAAATAATTACTAGGAAAATAAGGTTGCATTTTGGCATCTGGCAATTATATGGACATTAAAAGATGTCCAAGGAGTTTGAGGTCAATTGGGAAAAGGAAAATAGCACTTGCTTCACAATGTGCCATTTAGGGCAGAATAGGAAATGAATTATTGGAGTATTATTTTTGAACATGTCAATGAAAAGTTTTGCCATATTTGAGAAATATATGACCCAAACAATTTATGAGAATTATTTGGGAATTGTAGGAGTGAGGGAAATATATGTTGCTTCACAACCTAGGGCAATTTGAGTTATTCCTTTAATAGAAAAGGAATATTCTCAATAAAAGAATATTGGGATTTGGGCTAGGATGAAAATGACAGGGTCTAGGGAAGGATTTGGGAATGACAAGCCACTCTGGAAACAAAGAAGAGGGCATCTTCTTTGGTTTCCAGACCACAAAGCCACAGAGAAAGAAAACTCGGAGAAACAAAAGAAAAAGAAAAGGCCAAAAATCAGGCTGTCGCACCACCGCCGCCGCCTCCCTCGCGCAGACACTCGCCTCCTCGCTGCTCCCCAGCAGCACCTGCTGTAGCCGCGTGCGCGTGGCTGTGGCACCGAAGCGGTGGAGGAGGGGTAGGGCGGTGCTCGCCGCGGCGGCCTCGACGGGCAACTACATGGTGCTGCTGGACCCCGCGCTGTCGGGGATAACGCGCCCGCTCGTCGAGATCCTGCGCGACCTCAACAAGCGCGTCAAGATCCTCCAGGGCAGCGAGGCGATCCCCTGCTCGTCAGCAGCGTGGCGGCTGACTCCTCCAGAGAGGTGAGGCGGACTCGTCGTATAGATGCTGGAGGCGCCATGGAGGAGCCCCGTGGAGCCCAGGGCGGCGTACAGGCTAGTCATGCGGGCTGCAGCGGCTGACGACGCTGGTTGACCTGCTCCTGTGCGTGTAGGGCAACATCAACGCTGGACCAGATGGATGAGCTGCAGTGCCAAACTAGTACCTCTGAATTTTGCTTCAGTTTTGCCTCCTGCTAATCTGAATTTAGGGGAAGCTCTCAATTTTGTTATGTTTTGTAGGGAGAGGAATAGACGCTCCAGCAGCAGTGGTATTCTCTATGCAATCAAACAAGAAGCATTTAGTGTTGTTTCACCAAATCAAAAGAGACCAAAATCAGACCACATATGATTGCAGATTATGCGTGTGTATGTGGAGAAGATAACTGGGTCGATTGATTTGATGTTAATTTGTTTGCTTCATGATACGCCTCCAACGTATCTATAATTTTTGATTGCTCCATGCTACTTTATCTATTGTTTTGGACTATATTGGGCTTTATTTTCCACTTTAATATTATTTTTGGGACTAACCTATTAACCAGAGGCCCAGCCCAGAATTGCTGTTTTTTTGCCTATTTTAGTGTTTCGAAGAAACAGAATATCAAACGGAGTCCAAACGGAATGAAACCTTCGGGAACGTGATTTTCTCACCGAACGTGATCCAGGAGACTTGGACCCTGCTCCAAGGAACAACTGAGGCGGTCACGAGGGTGGGGGGCACGCCCTCCTACCTCGTGGGCCCCCTGTTGCTCCACCGACGTACTCCTTCCTCCTATATATACCTAAGTACCCCCGACAGATCATAGACGGAGCCAAAAACCTAAATCCACCGCTGCAACCTTCTGTATCCACGAGATCCCATCTTCGGGCCTGTTCTCAAGCTCCGCCGGAGGGGGCATCCACCATGGAGGGCTTCTACATCAACACCATAGCCTCTCCGATGAAGTGTGAGTAGTTTACCTCAGACCTTCGGGTCCATATTAGTAGCTAGATGGCTTCTTCTCTCTTTTTGGATCTCAATACAATGTTCTCCCCCTCTCTTGTGGAGATCTATTCGATGTAATCTTCTTTTTGCGGTGTGTTTGTTGAGACCGATGAATTGTGGGTTTATGATCCAGATTATCTATGAATAATATTTGAATCTTCTCTGAATTCTTTTATGTATGATTGAGTTATCTTTGCAAGTCTCTTCGAATTATCTGTTTGGTTTGGCCAACTAGATTGGTAGTTCTTGCAATGGGAGAAGTGTTTAACTTTGGGTTCAATCTTGCGGTGTCCTTTCCCAGTGACAGTAGGGGCAGCAAGGCACGTATTGTATTGTTGCCATCGAGGATAACAAGATGGTTTTTTTTATCATATTGCATGAATTTATCCCTCTACATCATGTCATTTTGCTTAAGGCGTTACTCTGTTTTTAACTTAATACTCTAGATGCATGCAGCATAGCGGTCGATGAGTGGAGTAATAGTAGTAGATGCAGAATCGTTTCAGTTTACTTGTCTCGGACATGATGCCTATATACATGATCATACCTAGATATACTCATAACTATGCTCAATTCTATCAATTGCTCAACAGTAATTTGTTCACCCACCGTAGAATACTTATGCTCTTGAGAGAAGCCACTAGTGAAATCTATGGCCCCCGGGTCTATTCTCATCATATCAATCTCCATTACTTTAATACATGCTTTGTTTTTACTTTGCCTTTTACTTTTCACTTTGCATCTCTATATCAAAAATACCAAAAATATTATTTATCATCTCTATCAGATCTCACCCTCGTAAGTGACCGTGAAGGGATTGACAACCCCTAATCGTGTTGGTTGCGAGTAGCTATAGTTTTGTGCAGGTACGAGGGACTTGTGCGTGATCTCCTACTGGATTGATACCTTGGTTCTCAAAAACTGAGGGAAATACTTATGCTACTTTACTGCATCATCCTCTCCTCTTCGGGGAAATCCAACGCAATGCTCAAGAGGTAGCAAGAAGAATTTCTGGCGCCGTTGCCGGGGAGTTTGTGCAAAAGTCAACCATACCAAGTACCCATCACAATCCCTATCTCTCGCATTACATTATTTGCCTCTCATTTTCATCTCCCCCACTTCACCCTTGCCATTTTATTCGCCCTCTCTTTCCCAATCTCCTCCTCTCGTTCCCATTTGCCTTTTTCCGTTGCCTTGCTGTTTGCTTGTGTGTTGGATTAATTGTTGCCATGGCGCAAGATAATACCAAATTGTGTGACTTCTCGAATACCAATAATAATGATTTCCTTAGTACTCCGATTGCTCCTCTTAATAATGATGAGTCATGTGAAATCAATACCGCTTTGCTGAATCTTGTTATGAAAGATCAATTTGCCGGCCTTCCTAGTGAAGATGCCGCTACTCATCTAAACAATTTTGTTGATTTGTGTGATATGCAAAAGAAGAAAGATACGGATAATAATATTGTCAAATTGAAGTTATTTCTGTTTTCACTTAGAGATCATGCTAAAGTTTGGTTTTCGTCTTTGCCTAAAAATAGTATTGATTCTTGGAACAAGTGCAAAGATGCTTTTATCTCTAAGTATTTTCCTCCCGCTAAGATCATCACTCTTAGGAACGATATTATGAATTTTAAACAACTTGATCATGATCATGTTGCCCAATCTTGGGAAAGAATGAAATTGATGCTTCGCAATTGCCCTACTCATGGTTTGAATTTATGGATGATCATACAAAAAATTTATGCCGGATTGAATTTTGCTTCTAGAAATCTCTTAGATTCGGCCGCGGGAGGCACGTTTATGGAAATTACGTTAGGAGATGCTACAAAATTGCTTGATAATATTATGGCTAATTATTCTCAATGGCACACCGAAAGATCTTCTAGTAAAAAAGTGCATGCTATAGAAGAAATCAATGTTTTGAGTGAAAAGATGGATGAACTTATGAAGATGTTTGCTACTAAAAATACTTCTTTTGATCCCAATGATATGCCTTTGTCTACCTTGATTGAGAATAATAATGAATCTATGGATGTGAATTTTGTTGGTAGGAATAGTTTTGGAAATAACGCGTATAGAGGGAATTTCAATCCTAGGCCTTATCCTAGTAATCCTTCTAATAATTATGGAAATTCCTACAATAACTCTTATGGAAATTTTAATAAGATGCCCTCTTAATTTGAGAGTAGTGTTAAAGAGTTTATGAATTCACAAAAGAATTTTAATGCTTTGCTTGAGGAGAAATTTCTTAAGGTTGATGATTTGGCTAGGAATGTTGATAGAATTTCTCTTGAAATTGATTCTTTAAAGCTTAGATCTATTCCTCCTAAACATGCTATCAATGAGTCTCTCAAAGCTATGAGAATTTCCATTGATGAGTGCAAGGAAAGAACCGCTAGGATGCGTGCTTCCAAAGATGCCTTTATTAAAGCATGTTCTTCCAATTCCTATGAAAATCAAGATGAAGATCTAAAAGTTATTGATGTGTCCCCCATTAAATCTTTGTTTTGCAATATGAATCTTGATGAAACTGAATATGATCTTCCCTTACCTAGAATGCGTTCTAAGAATTTGGAGTTTCTAGATCTTGATGATGAAATTAATGAAAGTGGGATTGAAAGAAATAAAAACCTAGATGTTGCTAAACCCACTATTTTGTATCTCAAGGAATTTAATTATGAAAATTGCTCTCTAATTGATTGTATTTCCTTGTTGCAATCCGTGCTAAATTCTCCTCATGCTTATAGTCAAAATAAGGCCTTTACCGAACACATTGTTGATGCCTTGATGCAATCTTATGAAGAAAAACTTGAGTTGAAAGTTTCTATCCCTAGAAAACTCTATGATGAGTGGGAACCTACTATTAAAATTAAAATTAAAGATTATGAGTTTCATGCCTTGTGTGATTTGGGTGCTAGTGTCTCCACTATTCCCAAAACTTTGTGTGATTTGCTAGATTTCCGTGACTTTGAAAATTGCTCTCTAAACTTGCATCTTGCGGATTCCACTATTAAAAAGCCTATGGGAAGAATTAATGATGTTCTTATTGTTGCAAATAGGAATTATGAGCCCTTAGATTTTATCGTTCTTGATATAGATTGCAATCCTTCATGTCCTATTATTCTTGGTAGACCTTTCCTTAGAACGATTGGTGCGATTATTGATATGAAGGAAGGGAATATTAGATTCCAATTTCCCTTAAAGAAGGGCATGGAACACTTCCCTAGAAGGAAAATAAAATTACCTTGTGAATCTATCATTAGAGCCACTTATGGATTGCCTACCAAAGATGGCAAAACCTAGATCTATCCTTGCTTTTATGCCTAGCTAGGGGTGTTAAACGATAGTGCTTGTTGGGAGGCAACCCAATTTTATTTTTTGTTTTTCGTTTTTGCTTCTGTTTAGGAATAAATAATCCATCTAGCCTCTGGTTAGATGCAGTTTTATGTTTTAATTAGTGTTTGTGCCAAGTAGAACCTATAGGATAAGCTATGATGATAGTTGATTTGATTCTGCTGAAAACAGAAACTTTGCGTTCACGAGAAAAAAATCAATAAATCACAGAAAAGTGCTTTTGCATTGTTTCTCTTTCCTCCTGATCAATAGACAAATTTTCCAGTACGTCCTATTTTGGTAGAAGTTTTAGAGTTCCAAAAGTATTCGTTAGTTACAGATTTCTACAGACTATTCTGTTTTTGACAGATTCTGTTTTTCGTGTGTTGTTTGCTTATTTCAATGCATCTATGGATAATAAATTAGTTTTATAAACCATAAGGAAGTTGGAATACAGTAGGTTTAACACCAATATAAATAAAGAATGAGTTCATTACAGTACCTTAAAGTAGTCTTTTGTTTTCTTTCACTAACAGAGCTCACGAGATTTCTACTGAGTTTTGTGTTGTGAAGTTTTCAAGTTTTGGGTGAATTGTTTTGATGGATTATGGAACATGGAGTGGCAAGAGACTAAGCTTGGGGATGCCCATGGCACCCCCAAGATAATCCAAGGACACCAAAAAGTCAAAGCTTGGGGATGCCTCGGAAGGCATCCCCTCTTTCGTCTAATTCCATCGGTAATGTACTTGGAGCTATATTTTTATTCACCACAGGTTATGTGTTTTGCTTGGAGCGTCTTGTATTATTTGCGTCTTTGCTTGTTAGTTTACCACAATCATCCTTGCTGTACACACCTTTTGATAGAGCCATACACAAATTGGAATTTGCTAGAATACTCTATATGCTTCACTTATATCTTTTGAGCTTGATAGTTTTGCTCATAGTGCTTCACTTATAACTTTTGAGCGTGATAATTTTTGCTCTAGTGCTTCACACAGATCTTTTAGAGCACGGTGGTGGATTTGTTTTAAAGAAACTATTGATCTCTCATGCTTCACTTAGATTATTTTGAGAGTCGTTAATAGCACGGTAATTTGCTTAATGTTAATATACTTGGTATTCAAGATATGTGAAACTTTCTTTTGAGTACGTTGAATACTAAGATAAGTTTGATGCTTGATAATTGTTTTGAGATATGGAGGTGATAATATCAAAGTAATGCTAGTTGGGGTGATTATGAATTTAAAGAATGCTTGTGTTGAAGCTTGTGATTCCCGTAGCATGCACGTATGGTGAACAACTTTGTGATGAAGTTGGAGCACAATTTTATTTATTGATTGCCTTCCTTATGAGTGGCGGTCGGGGACGAGCGATGGTCTTTTCCTACCAATCTATCCCCCTAGGAGCATGCATGTAGTGCTTTGGTTTTTGATGACTTCTAAATTTTTGCAACAAGTGCATGAGTTCTTTTGATTAATGTTGAGTCCATGGATTATACGCACCCTTTCACCCTTCCACCATTGCTAGCCTCTCTAATACCACCCACTTTTCGCCAGTATCATACACCCACCATATACCTTCCTCAAAACAGCCACCATACCTACCTATCATGGCATTTCCATAGCCATTCCGAGATATATTGCCATGCAACTTTCCACCGTTCCGTTCATATGACACACATTACTTTTGTCATATTGCTTTTTGCATGAACATGTAGTTGACATTGTATTTGTGGCAAAGACATCATTCATAATTCTTTCATACATGTCACTCTTGATTCATTGCATATCCCGGTACACCGCCGGATGCATTCATATAGAGTCATATTTTGTTCTAAGTATCGAGTTGTAATTGTTGAGTTGTAAGAAAAATAAAAGTGTGATGATCCTCATTATTAGAGCATTGTCCCAGTGAGGAAAGGATGATGGAGACTATGATTCCCCCATAAGTCGGGATGAGACTCCGGATGAAAAAAAGGGGGCCAAAAAAATGCCCAAATAAAAAAATGAGAGAAAAAGAGAGAAGGGACAATGCTACTATCCTTTTACCACACTTGTGCTTCAAAGTAGCACCATGATCTTCATGATAGAGAGTCTCATATGTTGTCACTTTCATATACTAGTGGGAATTTTTCATTATAGAACTTGGCTTGTATATTCCAATGATGGGCTTCCTCAAAAGTGCCCTAGGTCTTCGTGAGCAAGCAAGTTGGATGCACACCCACTTAGTTTCTTTTGCTGAGCTTTCATATATTTATAGCTCTAGTGCATCCGTTGCATGGCAATCCCTACTCACTCACATTGATATCTATTAATGTGCATCTCCATAGCCCGTTGATACGCTCCTTTTTGTCTTCTCCACAACCACCATTCTATTCCACATATAGTACTATGTCCATGGCTCACGCTCATGTATTGCGTGAAAGTTGAAAGAGTTTGAGATTACTAAAGTATGAAACAATTGCTTGGCTTGTCATCGGGGTTGTGCATGATTAAATACTTTGTGTGATGAAGATAGAGAAACAGCCAGACTATATGATTTTGTAGGGATCACTTTCTTTAGCCATGCTATTTTGAGAAGACATGATTGCTTTGATTAGTATGCTTGAAGTATTATTACTTTTATGTCAATATGAACTTTTGTCTAGAATATTTCGGATCTGCATATTCATACCACAATTAAGAAGATTTACATTGAAATTATGCCAAAGTATCACTCCGCATCAAAAATTCTTTTTTTATCATTTACCTACTCGAGGACGAGCAGGAATTAAGCTTGGGGATGCCTGATACGTCTCCAACATATCTATAATTTTTTCTTGCTCCATGCTACTTTATCTATTGTTTTTGGACTATATTAGGCTTTATTCTCCACTTATATATTATTTTTGGGACTAACCTATTAACCGGAGGCCCAGCCCAGAATTGCTACCTATTTCAGTGTTTCGAAGAAACAGAATATCAAACGGACTCCAAACGGAATGAAACCTTCAGGAATGTGATTTTCTCACCGAACGTGATCCAGGAGACTTGGACCCTGCTCCAAGGAACAACCGAGGTGGTCACGAGGATGGGGGGCGCGCCCTCCCCCCTGGGCGCACCCCCTACCTCGTGGGCCCCCTATTGCTCCACCGACGTACTCCTTCCTCCTATATATACCTACGTACCCCCGACAGATCAAAGGTGGAGCCAAAAACCTAATTCCACCGCCGCAACCTTCTGTATCCACGAGATCCCATCTTGGGGCCTGTTCTGGAGCTCCACCGGAGGGGGCATGTCCTGGATTAGGGGGTGTCCGGATAGCCGGACTCCTGGACTATGAAGATACAAGATTGAAGACTTCGTCCCGTGTCCGGATGGAACTTTCCTTGGCGTGGAAGGCAAGCTTGGCGATACGGATATGTAGATCTCCTCCCATTGTAACCGACTCTGTGTAACCCTAGCCCTCTCCGATGTCTATATAAACCAGAGGGTTTTAGTCCGTAGGACGAACAACAATCATACCATAGGCTAGCTCATAGGGTTCAGCCTCTCTGGTCTCGTGGTAGATCTACTCTTGTACTACCCATATCATCAATATTAATCAAGGAGGAGTAGGGTTTTACCTCCATCGAGAGGGCCCGAACCTGGGTAAAAACATCGTGTCCCTTGTCTCCTGTTACCATCCGCCTAGATGCACAGTTCGGGACCCCCTACCCAAGATCCGCCGGTTTTGACACCGACATTGGTGCTTTCATTGAGAGTTCCGTTGTGCCGTCAGGAAGGATGCCTTATCCCGTCTTTAAAGATGGCACTGTTGCTAAAGGAGCTTTGGCTATCGGCCAAACTCTCCGGCTAGGCAGTTTTCTTATGACCGCCTGTTCAGCCGCCGCGTCAACGATGACTTCTTGGGTCATCGAAAGCAATCTCCACGTCAACTCGGAACTCGCCGAGCAGCTAGATCTGATGGAGCTCTCTTCCTTAAACGAGCTCTTGGATCGCATCGCCGCCCTGGGAGTCGCTATAGACTACGATCAGATTGGGCTTAGACCCGATCTGAGAGAGATTAACTCTCCCCAGGTCACCCACCATGTTGCAGTGGTGGAGGAACAATGCGGCAAGCCTTCATCTATCTTAAGGACTAGTTATGTCCGGATTCCCGATCCCTCCAAGCCAGATACCCGCAGAGGGGAGGACGTCACTCAAGCCCTGAACCTAAAGTCAGGCAGCGGGCTAGATTCATTGGACGACATCCAAGAACCCAAGCTTCTGAGTTCCGAAACTCCTTGGACCCTGAGTCTCGGATTGGGCGAGGTTCCAGATTTTATTCCACCCGCCCACCCAAATATAAGGGATCTATCCCAAATTCGGCAAGAGCCTGCTGAAACAGTACACCATTACTGGGCCAGATTCCTCCTGGTTATGAACAGGATAGAGGACTGCCGCGAGGAGGATGCAATTTCATTCTTCTGCAATAATTGCACGGACAACAGAATCCTCAACACCATAAGTCGTCGTGAAATTACACGCTTCGCCGACTTGGCATCCATAGTACGAAAGTACTGTGTGATGGAAAGCGCCTGGAAAACCGAAGTAAAATTTTGGGACAATCCGGCCCTGAATACAACCCCAGTCCGAAATAAAAAGGTGCATTATCGCCAGGCACCTGGGTTGAACACCAAAAAGCAAAAACCCTCTACAGGGCATGGAACCGTACTGTAGGGATGGCTCAATGGACCCTGTAAAATTCATAGTACAGAGGGCGCCACACCAACTCATAGCCTTAGAGCATGTTGGATACTCCGGCAGGTGGCCAGAAGTGGCGAGGACCTTCTAACTCTAGAATTCACAGAGCACCAGCCCAGGGATACCAGTACGGTATTAACAGTCTTCGAGACTTTCGCATCAAATAATATGTGGAAACAAACACTCCGCAGCCTTGCCGAAGTCTACCAAGTAGCAACAATAAACCCATGGAGTGACACGGCTATTACCTTTAATGCCAGTGATGAACCTAAATTTCGAACAGCCCGAGCACCAGCCGCATTGGTCCTCAGTCCAATAATGGACGGCTTTCGCCTTACCAAGGTACTCATGGACGGTGGCAGCGGATTAAACCTCATTTATGAGGAAACCCTTCAAAAAATGGAAATAAACTGGAGCCGCATTGAGCGAAGCAACACAACCTTTAGAGGAATAATCCCCAGTCGGGAAGTGTGTTGTACAGGAAAAATCACACTGGATGTGGTGTTCGGCACGCCGGATAATTACAGGTCCGAGGAGGTCACGTTTCAAGTGGCCCCATTCAGCAGTGGATACCACGCTCTATTAGGGCGACATGCATTCACAATTTTTCAAGCTATACCCCGTTACGGGTACATGAAGCCAAAATGCCCAGACCCAATGGAATAATCACTCTTGCTAGTGACCCGGACATAGCACTCCGCGCCGAAAATAAGACAGCCGCACTGGCCCTTGAGGCACTATCCGAAGCCCTAGCGGCCGAGGAACTGACTGCGCTGCGCTCCACGGTGAACAGGGATGACGTGATACTCGATAAAAGATCCAAGTCCACCTCCTTTAAACCGGCGAACGAAATAGTCAAATTCCAAGTCCATCCAACGGACCCTACAAAAACGGTCTCCATCGGGGCACAATTAAACCCTGATGTAGACGCCGCACTACGAGAATTCCTACGCGAAAATTGGGACATTTTTGCCTGGCACCCTTCAGACATGCCAGGAATCCCACGCAGGCTGGCCGAGCACAGCCTAAACATCCTAAAAGGATTCAAGCCTGTCAAGCAGGCTCTTCGGCATTTCTCCGAACCCAAGAGACAAGCCATGGGAGAGGAGCTAGCCAAACTACTGGAGGCCAGATTCATCACAGACATAAAACATTTGGACTGGCTAGCAAACCTGGTGATGGTACCAAAGAAGGACAAATCCTGGCACCTATGCGTCGATTTCAAGGACCTCAACAAGGCTTGCCCAAAGGATCCCTTCCCCCTCCCCCGCATCGATCAAATTATCAACGCTACCGCAGGACACGATTCATTGTGTTTCCTCGACGCATACTCCGGCTACCATCAAATTAAGATGGCAGAGCCGGACCAAGACGCAACGACATTCATCACCCCATACGGCCCATTCTGCTTCAACACAATGCCCTTCGGGCTCAAAAACGCTGACGCAACATATCAGCGCATGATTCAGACATGTCTGGCAAACCAGATCGGCAAAACAGTGGAAGCATACGTAGATGATGTGGTCGTCAAAACCAAGCATGTCGAAACTCTGGTAGACGACTTGAGGCTCACATTCGATAACCTCCAAACATATGACATCAAGCTTAACCTGGAAAAATGCGTTTTCGGCGTACCAGCCGGAAAGCTCTTGGGCTTCATTGTATCCGGTAGAGGAATTGAAGCAAACCCAGCCAAGATCCGAGCTCTATCACAATTGGATATTCCAAAGAACCTCAAATAAATACAAAAATTGACTGGATGCGTGGCGGCTCTAAGCCGCTTTATCTCCCGCTTGGGAGAAAAGGAATTAGCCCTTTATCGCCTCCTCCGGCGCACCGAACACTTCGAGTGGACGGATGCCGCCATGGTCGGACTCGAAGAAATAAAAGCCATATTGGCAACAAACCCGGTCCTGGCCGCGCCTAACATCGGCGAACCAATGTTGTTATACATTGCAGCAACTTATCAAGTTGTAAGCACAGTGCTCGTTGTCGAACGAGAAACGGACGGACACAAATTCCCCCTTCAAAAACCAGTTTACTATGTGTCCACTGTCCTCACTCCATGCAAGTCACGGTACCCGCATTATCAAAATATAGCGTACGCAGTGTTTATGGCATCCCGGAAGCTGCGACACTACTTTCAAGAGTGTTCGATAACAGTAGCCTCCGAAGTACCTCTTCACGATATTATAAACAACCGCGACGCGACGGGACATATTGACAAATGGGACATTGAGCTCCTCCCGTTCGACATAACCTACAAGCCACAGCGAGCTATCAAGTCGCAAGTTCTGGCCGACTTCATCGCCGAATGGACTGAAGCCGAACTCCCTAAAGAGTACAACACATATTCCAACTGGATCATGCACTTCAACGGCTCCAAAATGTTAGCTGGTCTAGGGGCTAGCATCGTCCTGATATCCCCAACAGGAGATACAGTTCAATACGTACTCCAGATAATGTATACGGACTCCAACAACGCAGCCGAATACGAGGCCCTTCTACATGGTCTCCGGATGGTAGTCTCCATGGGCATCCAACGCCTAGAGGTGTGTGGGGATTCGAACCTCGCGATATCCCAAATAAATGGAGACTTTGATGCCAAGGATCCGAAAATGGCAGCTTATCGCAACACCGTCCTAAAAATGTCAGCTCGGTTCGAGGGGCTCGAATTTCATCATATAGCCCGGGAAAACAATCAGGCAGCAGACGTCTTGGCACGCATCGGCGCAAAGCGCAATGCAGTCCCCCCCCCCCCCAACATTTTCTTGGAGAGGCTATTCAAGCCATCCGTATTATGGGAAGGGGAATCCGGAAATAACAGCCCGGACCCAACCGCACCGCCCAACACCGAACATTCTGACACAACGGGAGGCTCTGCCAACGAAGTAACATCCTCAGCCCACATAATAATGGCAGTCATTGCCCCGTGGACAGAACCATTCCTAGCCTACCTAACTAGGCAGGAACTTCCCGAGGACCAAAACGAGGCACGCTGCATAGTGTGGCGATCTAAAGCCTATAAAGTCCATGAAGGAGAGCTTTATAAGAAAAGCACCACCGGAGTCCTTCAAAAGTGTATCTCTGAAGAGGAAGGGCGGAATCTTCTGGCTGAAATTCATGCCGGACTCGGCGGGCACCACGCCGTAGCCCGGGCCCTTGTAAGCAAGGCCTTCCGTACAGGATTTTATTGGCCGACGGCCCGGGCAAATGCTCAGGACTTAGTCCAACGATGCATCGGTTGCCAACTCTTTGCTAACCAAAGCCATATGCCACCCACCGCCCTCCAAACTATACCCATCACCTGGCCCTTCGCGGTCTGGGGGCTTGACATGGTTGGACCCCTTAAAGGAGGAACCCACAAGCAAAAATACCTACTGGTCATGGTGGACAAATTCACCAAATGGATAGAGGCCAAGCTTGTTAAGACGGCCGAATCCGGACCGGTGATGGACTTCATATTAGGGGTTGTACACCATTACGGCATCCCCCACAGCATCATCACTGATAACGGCACGAACTTTACGGCTGACGAGGTCAAACTCTGGTGCAAAAACATGGGCATCAAGCTCGACTATGCTTCAGTCTATCACCCACAAACTAACGGTCAAGTCGAGCGAGCAAATGGTCTAATCATGAGCGGCATCAAACCCAGGTTAGTGCGGTCCCTCAAGGAATCTAACACACACTGGGTAGAGGAGCTCGACTCCGTACTCTGGGGGCTGCGGACCACGCCGAATCGCACCACCGGATTCACACCATTTTTTATGGTATACGACACAGAGGTAGTTCTGCCCTGCGACATAATTCATGACTCACCTCGCATGTGCATGTACGAAGAAAGAGAAGCCGAACTCGATCGGCAGGACAGTTTGGACACCTTGGAGGAGGAGCGTGACGTGGCAAAAGCCCGCTCCGCATTCTATCAACAGCAGGCTCGAAGATATCAAAGCAGAGAAGTACGGGCGAAAACTTACAATGTTGGCGAGTTAGTTCTACGCCTGCCGGACAAGAAAAAGGACAAACTCAAGCCCAAATGGGAAGGTCCCTTCATCATTGACCAAGTCCTGACTGGTGGAGCGTACCGTCTGCAAGACACATCGGATAACCGACTCGAGCCGAACCCCTGGAACACAGCCCGTCTCTGAAGATTCTAAGCCTAGCGCCGGACTCTGTGTTCGTCTCCTTCCTCTGTCTATTTTTTACACATCAGCTGTCTTATATTTCTCTCCTTCTCCCTCCTTTTCTCTTACATCCTTTAAGGGCTCGTTCGCGCCTTGTTCGCAAACAATTGACGCGCTATCCGCGCTCATTGTACCTGGGGGCTTCTTTAACAGAAGCTTGATTATACGGGCCTCATGCCCAGCACATGTGTCACACTTCCGCATGTACCTTTTATTCACCATTATATGCATCGATATGACTTAAGTTTTAGCCAAGCTGGGTTGCCTGGCTCCTGTGCTTACCCCTACGTTCCCGATTGTTCGGCTAGGCGGTAAAGGGAGCACCTCTGCGATTGTTACTGCCGGGTCAGCCGGATGTGTACCTCAGGCTGGGTGAAGCCGAAAGCTAGCGTTCTTAAGGGAATATTCGGTCGGTGAACTAAAGATGATTTCCCACTCATTTATTTATCCGCCCCCAGATGCTTTTCTGCTTTTTTCGCAGTCCGGACATGCACTTTAGGGCATACCTCCCAGGGAAAGGAACCCCTAACGGAACTATTCTCCCTGGAAGATGTTTCTTACTAACCATGTAATATAACATAACTAGTTGGGCACTTGTATGTTCAAGCACCAATGACCCCTACGTCTGGTATCCATGCATGCCCCAGTTCTTACATAACTGAGAGGGTATTCGGACACACCCCGGACTATCGGGTCCCCAGGTTGAAGCGAAAAGGTCCGCCATGACAAACGATCTACAATCCGGCTAGAAGGCATTTTAAATGTCATCTTAAATTACATAGTCAATTTGACTGGGTATATTCCTCTTCAATACCATCCAACAGGCTGTCTAGTTTACAGTCCTGTTGGGAATATTTGGCGGCTAACTCTACCTGGCCGTACACTAAACTCACAGGGATCTCCTTCCCATCGGGCCCCACAGGTCCGATCTCGGCCATGTGGTTTGGGTCAGCCTTCGTGTACCGTGTCTTCACCATGGCCCAGGCCTCCCTGGCGCCTTGACGGCAGGCTGATATCTTCCATAATCGGAAGCGCCGCCGTGCTCCCTTCAGCTTCTCTGCAAGCTCTCCAAGGCCTTCGGGCATGGAGACGGATGGCCACAAGGCCTAGGCGACGCCTTGCATTACCTGTCGAACTCGTTCGTGCAGTTGTGAGAGCTCGGGAAGAAGGTCACCCGTAGAACCGGGCATTTCCTCTGCAGGCCGACCTGTCAGCATACCTAGAGACATAACTCTATCAATTGAATTCCTCGCCGAACTCTTTTTCGAAGTTTGTTCAAGCACTTACTAAAAATGTCGCGTCGAAGCCACCGATTCTCCTTCACGGAGTCCGATAGCTGAGCATGAACATCCTTTAGTTCCTCGCCCAGCTGGGTGTTTGCATCTTGGAGATTATTCTTCTCTTAGCTCACCCTCGTAAGCACGCTCTCGCCGGCCTTTAACCGGCGCAAGAGTTGTTGCTTGTCTGGATCCACTCCGGTGCCATCTACAATGTTATTGTCAGATTTGCACACATGCCGCACTTCACAAACATACTTATCTTTCGAAGCATATATTACCAGAGGGGGTCTCCTTGGCCTCCCCTACCGCGGCTAGTGCGGCCTCAAGTTGGGTTTTGCACTCTTCTAGCTCCTGGGACAGTTGGGTATTCTTTTCTATAAGATCCTGCATAACAAATGATCCTTAAATCAGTTATTCTAACTGTTTCAAGTCTCGGGGGCGACTGACATATATAACCATCAAATTTTCTCACCCGTATGTCTTTTACATACTACTCTGTGGCTCTGGCTAGACCATTTTTAGCGGCACGGAGGTACGCATCTCCCGTATTGAAGGCATCCAATGCCTCTTGGGAGAAACAAATGTCACGAAGAACTGTCCGGCGACGCATGTGGTTCATGGTACTCTCCACCTCGAAATTGGTGGGAGACTGCCCGTCCGCATCCTCTGTCGGAGGAGCGTCCAGTGCATGCCTCGTGTTCGCCTCTGCTTCTGGACCCGGCCTTGCAGCCTGGCTGGTGGAGGCGCGATTGGCAACCTCTCCGGATATAGTTCGGCGAGCGCTCTTTTTCCTGAAGAGAGCACGAGCGTTAGTATGCCTTGAGGGAATAAAACCTGGGAATAAAATGGCACGCCATACCGTTGCGCCGGCATCTCACTCCGGACCGCACTTCTTTTCAGCCTGCCGGGCCTTGATGCCCCTTGTTGGCTAGCCGCCGAAAGCTCGGTCCTCCGCCTCAAGGACTTCCCCTGCAAAAACGCCATTGGTATACGGTGATCAAAAATAAGCACAGATGGATCATCCTAAAAGTACTGGGACTTTGGTCTCGATTACTTGTGAGGCTGGAACACTACTAGGAAAAGGGCTATAGATAGGATTGATACTAATGGTGCACCAGGTAAGTAGTGCGCCACTACTATATACTAATGGCGCACCGGTGGGTGATGCGCCATTAGTGTGGAAGACACTAATGGCACACCAGACACACGGTGCGCCACTAGTATTAATTTTTTTTCCATTTTTCCATACATACTAATGGCGCATCAGGTCGAAGTGCGCCATTACTAGTTCTAACTAGTAATGGCGCACCAGGCAGATAGTGCGCCATTACTGTATTTTTTTTCTTTTTTTGCAAAACTACTAATGGCGCACTATTACCCGGTGCGCCATTAGTATATATATTTATTTTTTTTACTTTTTTGTGAAACTACTAATGGCGCCCTCCCCGGCCCGCGCTCCACCGCCGCCGAGCACCCCCCGCACCCTCCCTCGCTCCACCGCCGCCGACGACCCACCACACCCTCC
>NC_041389.1:94452838-94484004 GCF_002162155.2 Triticum dicoccoides | reverse complement strand
AAGTCCGAAGCTCCCCGCCTCCCCACCGTCCGCCTTGCAGCCACCCGCCGCGCTCCCTCCTCCAAAGCCCGCGCCTTCCACGCCCCCCACCACCAGCCCTAATTGCTGCTGCCGGTCGCTTGCGTGTTCATTTTACTCTACTTGTTTGACTAAAAACCCAACGGTTATGACAGAATTTCCAAACTAGCTTGTAGTAGTGGAATGTTGGAGTCGCTCTTACTATGCGTCTCAAAACTGAATATGGTTTTCCATGAGGTTATCGAGGAGCTGCCGGCCTGTGTTCATTCTGGTGGGGAGAATGCAGTAGATGATCTTTTTTTGGCCTGCATTGCGCTCCGCTACTATGAACTTTTGAAAGGACCGCGCGACGGAAGCCACTGCAAGCTATTGTGTGTTTCTCTAAATGTTGTGTTTCTTCAATTCTTTATCCATTCTTCGTTCCTGCTGAATGTCATGCTAATTTAGTTTGTTTTTGTTTTGCACATCGGTAGGCAAAGCCTAGTGTTTGTTTCAAACATTTACTGAAACTGAACCAAGGAAATTTGGATTTCATAGTTACAGTTGCAGGAAAAGGTCATATTATGAGTGAAATATATTTAAAATGTCTATTTAGTTCTATTTTCAGATATAACCTTGTAAGTAGAAACATGTATAACTCAAGTAAACCATACATCTAGTTAATATTGCACAGGAAGCAATGTTAAGTCTTACTATGAACCTAGCAATAAAAATGATGAAGCTCCTGTCAATTTTTGACATTTCTTAAGTTCTTAACAAGACATGTTTGTCGTATTTTAGCTAGTGTGATGAGATTTTGGTACCTGTCAACTTAGGCAAATAATAATTTATTTGTTTTTGTGACAGTTGGTTGAGCACATCTTCTAGCCTCTTGTGAATACATCTGGGACAACGCTTCACATCAGTCAGGTATATACTGCTTCAGTTTTGAGTGAAATCCTCTGCCGTAGCCCCTGACCCAGATGAAGTGAGCTATATATGTGTATGATGATCCTCCTTTCCTAAAAGTGAGGTTGCCATATGTAGTTCAGAACTGACCTGGCTAAGGTTGTTTTCCTACTGAATGATGATATTATTATGATGATATTTTCCTACTGATTATAATTTGTACCTATGTACTAGCACTGTGTCATATTCTTCCATTACAAGTAGTACAAGGCTAGTACTAGTAGTGCGACTCTCTTACTGCCAGTGACAATCTATCGAGGTCATTAACTCCAACTCAAGTGGGCATAATTCTCTGCAGTAGTATAGCACTTGCAGTAGTATGGCACTTGCAGTAGTATGGCACTTGCAGTAGTGCGGGATAACAGTAGTTTAGTGCAAGTTTCAGTTAATTAGCTGGATTAAAAAAGATGCTTGGTGATCTGCAGGAGTAGGACAAGCAAATCTGCTTGAATATTTGTTTATTCAAAGTAAATGAACATTTTACTGCTAGTGTACTGATAGTGTAATCTAGCTATTGTACTAATATTTATGTCTCTTTGAACATTTTACTATCAATAAAAATGATGTACTGCTTCTTTTAGTTAATTCAAATTAGCTAAAACCTTTTACTGTCAAATAGTGCTAATGTTTACTCGATGTCATGTGCTTTGCTCCATGTCAAATAAACCTTGCTAGGTGAATCTTGTTTGCATTAGGAGTAGTTGCTGGAAATTTACTGAATTTTGTTATGTGCTTTGCTAAACTATTGATTATTTTTTGTTGGGTGACCTATTAGATCTGGAATGGAAGCTCACATAAGTTGAGCTGATTTTTGTCCATATGAAAGCAGAGGACCATATGGTCTGTGGCCTTTTCATCCATATGAAAGTAGAGGCACATTGTGGTGCTAGTTTGCTGGGTTTTGTCTCCGACCATTGTGTCGTGATGAATTTGCAGGTACCCCAAGAGGCCCTTGAGTTTGCCGGAATGTCGATTAACTTCCGTTCCGGCAAATTCGGGTACTCCATATGTCCTATTTTCAGCAAAGGTAATGCTGAAATTTTCCGTGAATTTTAGCATGACTTTGCTAAAAAATAGGACATATGGGGTACTTGTGACTAATGCCTGTTATCATGCATGTTTTATGATCTATTGTAAGGGTACAAACTGGTCTCTTCTGCTGCTTATCAGAGATGGCGGGAAGCAGCCACCGCTGCTCTGCGACACCGTAGTGCGAGTTGGATGCTTCCGAGTTCTTCACTATCATACTTGAGACTTCAGTATCATCCATGACGCAGGTATATAAAACGAGAGATCTCCCCTTCACCCATCTCATTATGATATATGTTGTTTGCTACATCACTCATTGTCCCAAACTGCAGAGGCTGCCTGACAGTTTTATGAACATGCTGATGGGTGAAGATCCGCCAAATAATGTGAAGCTGCGACAGGCCGGCAGCGGGTTTCGCCGGTAGTGGGATGTGGAGTTGGTGATCAAGGAGGCCCACATGTACTTGTATCGTGGGTGGGAGAAGTTCTACCGTGCCTAAGACCTGCGGCTGGGGTACTTCCTTCTCTTCAGGTACGACGACACGACCATGCTCATCGTGAAGGTGTTCAACACGACTATGTGTCGCATGCGCTATGCTGACGATGATGATGCCGGTACGTTCTGCCTCTTCTTATTCCTCTACATTTGGATTTGTCTCACATCGATTGTTAACGATCATTGTTGCATTTTGGATAGGTAATGGGAGCAGCAGCAGCGACACTGGCTACAGCCAAAGCAGTAGCGACTATGGCTGTAGCGAAAGCAGCAGCGATTTTGTCTGTAGTGAAAGCAGCAGCAATTCTGGCAGCAGCATAGACAACAAGAAGGATGATCCAGACTGGAGTGCGGGAGAAGAGGAGCAGAGTGGGGATGAGGAGCTGCAGGATGACGATGGGCATCAGGCTAAGGATGACCTAGCGCTGGTGGTGGCTGACCAAGGGCAAGAGATGGTGGTGGCTGACCATGGGCAAGAGATGGAGGTGGCTGAGGATGACCTAGCGATAGTCGTGCCTGAAGGTGGCCTCACGATGGTGGTGGTGCCTGACAATGACCACGCACCGGTGGTGGCACCGGCGATCCCACAGCTGGGCGACATGACCACGCCAATTGTGGTAGAAGACTACATCCCACTGCCTCCACTGCCTCCACCGCCTCGCCGCTCTTGGCGCATCACGATGAGGAAGGAGAAGGAGAAGGAGAAGAACAATGCACGAGAACTGAACTTTGTCAGGTATGTCAGATCTCCAAAATGATATATATATACTTAGTTACCTATGTTATCTCTAATATGCTTAGTTTCCTATAGGTTAGCTTCATTTTTACCTAAGTTGGCTCTAATATGCTAACTTAGAGCTTATATGCTTAGTTTCCTATAGGTTAGCTCCAAAATAACTTATGTTAGCACAAAATGATCAAGTTTACATAATAAGCTTATAGTCTTTTTCTTATTCTTCTTCTTTTCCAAAATGACATAGGTTAGCTTCATTTTACCTAAGTTGGCTCTAATATACTAACTTAGAGCTTATATGCTTAGTTTCCTATAGGTTAGCTCCAAAATAACTTATGTTAGCACAAAATGATCAAGTTTACATAATAAGATTATAGTCTTCTTCTTATTCTTCTTCTTTTCCAAAATTCTTCTTATTCTTCTTCTAGTGTTCTTCTTATTCTAGTATTCTTCTTCTTCTAGTATTCTTCGAGTCTTCTTCTTTTTCTTCTTCTAACTTCTTGTTTATCATTTTGCAGATTTGATTTAATTCACGGAAGCTTGGATGGATGGAGTGCTTCTTTTCCATTTGTGTTTTTATTTTGTATCAATGTGAAACTTTTGTGAATTGATGGATAACGGTGTTGGATGAACAATGTGAAACTGTAATATGTAACGATGGAACTATGTGTTGGCTATGTATGTATATATGATGGAACTTGTGTGTTGGCTATGTATGTATATATGATGGAACTTGTGTGTTGGCTATGATTGTTATATTGATGCTTGTTGTATATATATGTGTTGGATATCTCAGAGGTGAAATAGTGACCTGAGATTAAGAAAAAAAAATTAATTTTTTTTACTAATGGTGCACTACCAGGTGGTGCGCCATTAGTATAGAAGACACTAGTGGCGCACTATGGGCAAAACTAATGGCGCACTGCATGATGCGCCATTAGTATACCAGATACTAATGGCGCACCAGTGGTGCGCCATTAGTAAAAAATACTAGTGGCGTGATACTAATGGCGCACCAGTAGTGCGCCATTAGTAGGCAAAACCGGTGTGCCATTAGTAGGCCTTTTCCTAGTAGTGGAAGTAGTCCAGGATAATCGGCAGTAATGGCCACTAAGGCGTTGTCCTTGCTCAATTGATGAAACAACCCATCGATCAGCTCCACAGATAAGTACAGGTCCTCTTGGGAGTCCGGGTCGAAGGACAGTTCTGGGTCCTCGGGTTGTGGAGGAGAGCTGTTTATCTCCTTTACAGCCTGGCGTAGCTCCTGCATTGAAATTGCTAGACAGAATACTTATCTATGGGAATATGAAACGGATGGGCGAGTGAAAGTGTCCGCTTAACCAGCTTGGA
The DNA here is from genome assembly GCF_002162155.2 of Triticum dicoccoides. Classification (NCBI taxonomy): domain Eukaryota; kingdom Viridiplantae; phylum Streptophyta; class Magnoliopsida; order Poales; family Poaceae; genus Triticum; species Triticum dicoccoides. The sequence goes on along the minus strand of NC_041389.1, from coordinate 94,479,430 downwards.
GGATTGTACATAGAAAATCCGTCCCGTGGGTTGACGCGGAGGAATTCCTCCTCTTCTCCCTTGTACAAAGTGGACAAGATCTTTATTAGAGCGGCAACCAATTTCGGCCCCCTTACGGCCGCGCCGGGTGGCGTCGTCCTCCCCGTTGGAATCCCACATGGGGTGGCCTCTATACTGAAGCGGCTACACCCCCCGCATAATGCATGTGGTCGTGACCCCGATCATGGTCAGTCCGAATTGAGCTAACAACCTTATCCAGCTCATCAGGTAAAGGACGTCCTTGTCATTTTCCTTATGAGGGCTCCGTGGACGCCAGCTTAGGCGCTTCTTCAAAGGAGCATTGTCAAACTCAGGGAGGCCGATTCGAACAGGGTCCAGCAGGGGGACATCTTCTATATAAAACCATTCCGAGGGCCAGTCTTCGGACGCCTTCTTTGGGGTTCTGGATAGATATCCGGTCTCGGTGATGCGCCATAGTTCGGCTCTGCCCACTCGATATATCGACCCCTCCTGAGAACGGGGCACAAGGCAGAACAGCTTCTTTGACAGCGCGAAATGGGCCTCGATGCCCAAAAACAGCTCGCAAAGGGTTACGAAGCCCGCAATATGCAATATGGAGGCAGGTGTAAGGTTGTGCAACTGGAGGCCGTAGAACTCCAGGAGCCCCCGGAGAAACCAATGAATTGGAAATCCGAGCCCTCTTATCAAATAAGGGACAAGGCATACCCGCTCTCCTTTGGAGGGATTGGGGACGCTCTCCGCTTGCTCTCCGCCATTATAGGTGGCAAGCCCGGCTCGAACCGGGACCATGTAGGCTGGGGGGAGAAACCCCTTGGCTTGGAGCGCCACTAGCTCGCTATGCGGGACGGAACATCTCTCCAATCTCCAGGCTGAGGGCTAGGGGGCGAGAGGAGGAGCTGCATCGACTGGCCATGATGGAATGGATCTTTGTCGAATGCGCTTCGATGAATGCTCGCGGAGGGAAGATGGTGTGATTCGGATCTAAATCCTCATCTCCTTTATAGGCGGCTCATTTGTGCAGCTAGGGGGGTAAATGAAAAAACACCCTGGCTTTTTGCATTCGTTTGACACGTGGAAGATGGCCATTATTGGGCGCAGAAGCCAAGGAGCGCAATGGTCACCAGAAGCCGGACACTATTCAACAGGTATATGGAATTTGGAGAAGAACCCACCTTGCAATGCCGAAGACAAATCTATGCGCCGGACTCATCGTCATTGAAGCCTGGTTCGGGGGCTACTAAGGGAATCCTGGATTAGGGGGTGTCCGGGTAGCCGGACTATAACCTTTGGCCAGACTCCTGGACTATGAAGATACAAGATTGAAGACTTCGTCCCGTGTCCGGATGGAACTTTCCTTGGCATGGAAGGCAAGCTTGGCGATAAGGATATGTAGATCTCCTCCCATTGTAACCGACTCTGTGTAACCCTAGCCCTCTCCGATGTCTGTATAAACCGGAGGGTTTTAGTCCGTAGGACGAACAACAATCATACCATAGGCTAGCTTCTAGGGTTTAGCCTCTCTAATCTCGTGGTAGATATACTCTTGTACTACCCATATCATCAATATTAATCAAGCAGGAGTAGGGTTTTACCTCCATCGAGAGGGCCCGAACCTGGGTAAAAACATCTTGTCCCTTGTCTCCTGTTACCATCCGCCTAGATGCACAGTTCGGGACCCCCTACCCAAGATCCGCCGGTTTTGACACCGACAGAGGCCTTCTACATCAACACCATAGCCTCTCCGATGAAGTGTGATTAGTTTACCTCAGACCTTCGGGCCCATAGTTAGTAGCTAGATGGCTTCTTCTCTCTTTTTGGATCTCAATATAATGTTCTCCCCCTCTCTTGTGGAGATCTATTCGATGTAATCTTCTTTTTGCGGTGTGTTTGTTGAGACCGATAAATTGTGGGTTTATGATCCAGATTATCTATGAATAATATTTGAATCTTCTCTGAATTCTTTTATGTATGATTGAGTTATCTTTGCAAGTCTCTTCGAATTATCCATTTGGTTTGGCCAACTAGATTGGTAGTTCTTGCAATGGGAGAAGTGTTTAGCTTTGGGTTCAATCTTGCGGTGTCCTTTCCCAGTGACAGTAGGGGCAACAAGGCACGTATTGTATTGTTGCCATCGAGGATAACAAGATGTTTTTTTATCATATTGCATGAATTTATCCCTCTACATCATGTCATCTTGCTTAAGGCGTTACTCTGTTTTTAACTTAATACTCTAGATGCATGCTGGATAGCGGTCGATGAGTGGAGTAATAGTAGTAGATGCAGAATCGTTTCAGTTTACTTGTCTCAGATGTGATACCTATATACATGATCATACCTAGATATACTCATAACTATGCTCAATTCTATCAATTGCTCAACAGTAATTTGTTCACCCACCGTAGAATACTTATGCTCTTGAGAGAAGCCACTAGTGAAACCTATGGCCCCCGGGTCTATTCTCATCATATCAATCTCCATTACTTTAATACTTGCTTTGTTTTTACTTTGCCTTTTAATTTTCACTTTGCATCTCTATATCAAAAATACCAAAAATATCATTTATCATCTCTATCATATCTCACCCTCGTATGTGACCGTGAAGGGATTGATAACCCCTAATCGCGTTGGTTGCGAGCAGCTATCGTTTTGTGCAGGTACGAGGGACTTGTGCGTGATCTCCTACTGGATTGATACTTTGGTTCTCAAAAACTGAGGGAAATACTTACGCTACTTTACTGCATCATCCTCTCCTCTTCGGGGAAATCCAACGCAGTGCTCAAGAGGTAGCAGGTAGCACTTCACTTTGTTTTTTATGGCTACGACGGCGGCAGCACACAAGGTAAATTAAACCCAGCCCCCCTTCGCGTTCTCGTCCGTTCTGCCGCCTACCTTGTGCTCCTAGCTGACGAACCCCTTTCCTGCTCCCCCTTTCCAGCGATTAAAGATGAGGCGCAGGTGGGCGCCGAGGGGGAGAGCCAGCAGCCGGCCGCTAGAGTACGAGGAGAGGATCCACAAGTTCCCCCGTGTGGTAAAATTACCAACCTAACTCTGAATCCTAGTTAATTTCGCTACTGTGCTAATCACTCTGCGAACAAGCAGATCGGCCAGAAACCTTATGTTTGCTGTCCAGTGTCAATGGTGGAGCTCGAAACCCTGGAAGCACGCTGAACCTCATCAATAGACCTGAATATTTGTTTTAGGTAGATGCTTGACCATTATGCTTTGGAAGAGTGCACACGAGTCTACCATCTGAAACTGTAGTTGACCAATCTAATTTGGCATGACTAGTTGTAGCGTATCGGTGATAAAAGGGTTAACAATATCGAGGGATTTTGTTCGACCTTTGCATTTTCCGTAGGTTGCAATTCGTGTAGCACAAAGTAGTATATTCATTGGTCCATATGTTTGTAGATAATAATGGGTCTAAATGTCTGAATGTCACATTATGTCACTATAAATGTCGTTTTGGACTTTGATACGGTCTTCCAGTGTACAATTTGACATCATTTTTCTTGAAACCATGCTTTGTCGAATAAAATAGGCACATATAAGCAGAGTACATTTCATTAGGCTTGTTTTATCGGTTTGGTGTTATAGATGGTTGACGGGGAGAGATGACACTGCCGGTTTGCTGAAGTGTAGGTTGCCATTCAGGTCAGTCCCCAATACTCTTCTTCCCCGGGCTCCAGAATTTACTTGCATTAGGGAGTTAGCCGAGCCACATTTAACCTGGTGAAGACAAGATTACGACTTTAGTACATTGATAGTCAATAGAAGAACACAACTAAAATATGCGCAGAAGTTAGTTAGGCTATAGCCAGAAGCTGTAGAGACTGTTTGTATGTGATTCCTGTCGGTGGACTAATGAAATTTTTGTTAGAGAAATTCAGGCATGTAGTTGGATGGATGAATATACCTTGCATACATCTCTAGGATTTACATAATGAAGCTAACAATTGCTTGAGCCTACTATGTTATATATGTTAGGAGTATCCTTGGCCAGGGTTAATTACTAATGATCTGAATTGCTCGAATAGCTGCAAACTTGTGGCCACACAAGTTAACTTTTATATTTTACCTAATGACTTTTATACTAGCTAGCGTTTCTCATATCACAAAAGTTGTTGTTTCACTTCATATCTTCCACCTTTTTTATCTGGTTTCAAGAAGTTAACATTGGTCGTTGCCTCGTTTACATCTATTTTTAAGATGCATTTATCTACTAATTGCCCATGTGCAGCCTAGGAACAGGCCGGTGATGTCTTCGGTTGTCATGATGCTGGCCGGTGAGAATGCCATGTTGCCGGAGCCAAATGAGCCCGGCGTAAACCTGGGGAGGAACATGACAGATACAGGATTTTCTGAAAATGAAAGCGAGTTCACCATGACTACGACAGATACTAGGTAGTTTAGCTTGGGATATAATACAATGCACAGGTTACAACAGAAGTTATTTCTTGTCTCACAATTACTGATTGCTCTTTGTTCTCATTTTCCTTTGTTAGCTGAAACTATTCCTTGTCTACAGATAAGCGGAAGCCTGGTTCGGAGCCACCGACGGTGTCTTCCTTGGATTCGTTCATGCAATAAGGAGGGGACTCGGCCTTCTTCACGTGTCGAGCAACAAGTAAGGACCAGCCTTCGGCTGTTACTATTGATTCATGTGCATGCAAAATAAAGAAAGAAAATACAATACTATATTTGGACATAGGACATGAACCAACAAGTTTTCACTTTCCTGACGTGGGTGCAGGAGTGATCGAGGAGGATTACCGTGGCCCGGTGGGTGTTGTGCTGTTCAACCACTTGGAGGTGGACTTCACCGTGAAGCCCGGTGACTACTGCACACAGATGATCATCCAGGTGATCGCGCTGTCGAAGGTCGCCGAGGTGGAGGTCCTCGACGCCATCGTCCGAGGGGAGGTCCACCGGCGTCTGAACTCCAAGCCTTGTAGATACATCTAGAGAAGTGGTTTGTTTAGGTTGGTGGTGGAATGCTAGGGATGGTACCCACCTTCAAGATGATGGTTGCGTTCGTCTGATGTTAAATGGGATGTCGTGATTTCTTTCTGTTGAAATGTTGTTCCTTGACATGAGTTTATTTTGCATCGGGCATGTCTATTTCTATCCAGGAAAAATGCATCTAAATTTTATTTTTTAATTCCTAATTAGCTAGTAGTAGCGTGGGAGAAAAAGTGCACGCTACTACTACTTAGGATAGTAGTAGCGCTCGTTGATATAGTAGTAGCGTGGTGCCATCCACGCTACTACTAATAGACGTAGTAGTAGCGTGGGTTGCATCCGCGCTACTGCTATCTACTTAGCTGTAGCGCGATACTAGTAGCACGGGTACCCGCTGCTAGTAGCCAGTTTACCCGCGTTGCTAGCCTTTTCTCTAGTAGTGCTATTCCTTTTTATTTTCTCTTTTTGCAAGCATCATGTGGTGAGGAAACATCTAGGCACATATATCCAGTTGGATATGAGTGAACATGAGTTAGTGTTGTTGACATCACCCTTGAGGTGAATACGTTGGGAGGCGAAACTATAAGCCCCTATCTTTCTATGTGCCCGGTTGAAACTTTTCACTCATGGGTATGCTGTGAGTGTTGGCAATCATAGAAGGTTAAATGATGGTTGAGTATGTGGACTTGCCAAAAGGCTCTGATATGTGACCCTTCCTGAAAATATGATGAATTGTAGTTGCAGAGTTGACTAAGAACATAGTTTGTTGGTTTCAATAGAGTTTATGCTTTATACTTCAATGTTGTGATGAATTGTTACTTGTTCATGAGAAGTTATATGATAAAGTTTGTTGTTGTTATATAATAATAAGCATGATGCTTCTATGTTCGTATTTTGTTTTATCGACACGTCTCTCTCTAAGCATGTGGACATGTTTTCCGATATCGGTTTTTTGCTTGAGGACAAGCGAGGTCTAAGCTTGGGGGAGTTGATACGTCCATTTGGCATCATGATTTCCTACTGTTATTTATAATGTTTTTATGCATAATAATGCTTGGTGGAGTAATTCTAATGCCTTTTCTATCATAGTATGCAAGGTTTACGCAAAGAGGGAGAATGCCGGCAGCTGGAATTCTGGACCTGAAAAAGGTATGTCAGAGTTACCTATTCTGCACATCTCCAAATGAGCTAAAAATTTACGGAGAATTATTTTGGAATATATATATATATATATATATATATATATATATATATATATATATATATATATATATATAATGCTAGAGCAAATAACAATCGGAGGGGGCCCACCTCGTGAGCACAAGATACCAGGGCGCGCCAGGCCCCCCAGGCGCGCCCTGGTGGGTTGTGCTAAGCCCAGCCCACCTCTGGTGCCCATCTTCTGGTATATAGGTCATTTTGACCGAGAACAAAAAAAAGGAGAGAACTTTCGGGACGGAGTGCCGCCGTCTCAAGGCGTAACTTGGGTAGGAGCACTTTTGCCCTCTGGTGGAGCGATTCCGCCGGGGAGGGGGGAATCATGGCCATCGTCATAATCAACAACACTCTCATCTTTGGGAGGCCAATCTCCATCAACATCTTCAGCAACACAATCTCCTCTCAAACCCTAGTTCATCTCTTGTGTTCAATCTTTGTATCGGAACCTCAGATTGGTACATGTGGGTGACTAGTAGTGTTGATTACATCTTGTAGTTGATTACTATATGGTTTATTTGGTGGAAGATTATATGTTCAGATCCATTATACTATTTAATACTCCTCCGATCTTAAGCATGATTATCATTTGTGAGAAGTTACTTTTGTTCTTGAGGTCACGGGAGAAGTCATGTTGCAATAATCATGTTAACTTGATATGTGTTTGATATTTTAATGATATGTATGTTGTGATTCCCTTAGTGGTATCATGTGAACGTCGACTAAATGGCACTTCACCATATTTGGGCCTAAGGGAATGCATTGTGGAGTAGTTATTAGATGATGGGTTGCTAGAGTGACAAAAGTTTAAACCCTAGTTTATGCGCTACTTCGTAACGGACCGATTTGGACCCAAATGTTTAATGTTGTGGTTAAATTTTATCACAATACTTTTCTCGTAGTTACAGATGCTTGCGAGGGTGTTAATCATAAGTGGATGGTTTGTTCAAGTAAGAACAGCACCCAAGCACCGTTCTACCCACATATCAAATTATCAAAGTAGCGAACACAAATCAAACCAACATGATGAAAGCGACTAGATGAAATTCCCGTCTACCCTCAAAAACGTTTTGCTCATTATAAGTGACCGTTTTGGCTTGTCCTTTGCCACAAAAGGATTGGGCTACCTTGCTGCACTTTTATTTACCGCTATCGTTATTTGCTCGTTAGAAATTATCTTGCTATCAAACCTTGCTTGCAGACATTACCTTGCTGAAAACCACTTGTCATTTCCTTCTACTCCTCGTTAGATTCGACACTCTTACTTATCGAAAGGACTAAAGTTGATCCCCTATACTTGTGGGTCATCAAAGGATAAATGACATGCTCCTAGTCTATGGAGGAGATGAATAACTCCTTGTAAATGGTTACACTAATGCAAGCTTCATGACCGATATAGATGACTATAAATCTTAATCGAGTCATGTTTTCACCCTTAATGGTCATGTGGTGGTTTGGAAGAGTTCCAAGCAAAACAATGTTGTGGATTCTATGACAGAAGCAGAATACATTGTGGCTTCAGAAGCTCCAAAGGAGGCAGTCTGGATCAAGAAGTTTCTTGAAGAAGTTGGTGTGGTCCCAAGTGCGATGAACCTAATGGCACTCTATTGTGATAATAGTGGTGTCGTTTCTCAAGCAAAGGAACAAAGATCACACATGGAGACCAGACATATCGAGCACAAGTATCACATTATCCGACAGTATGTCGAGAAGGGTTTTGTGAAGGTCCTCAAGGTTTACACGAACTTGATTGTGTCAGACCCAATGACGAAGGCTCTACCACGAGCAAAGCATGAGCAACACCAGGTAGCAATAGGTGTTAAAGAGACTATGTAAACTAGAATATTAACTCTAGTGCTAGTGGGAAACTGTTGGAAATATGCCGTAGATGCAATGATATTGTATTATTGTATTTCCACTATTCATAATTAAGAGTTTATATTTCATGCTATAACTGCTATGATCCTAGAATATGCGATTCAGTTGGAAACTCATATGCACGTGTGAAATGATAAACGATAAACAATAGGTTCCTAGTGTTGCCTCTAAGACTGGCTCAAGTGTTGTTGGTGATCACATTTACCGGATCTTAGGATATCGTAAAGTGTAACAATAGACCTAAAACAACATTGATGGTATGATGTTAGGAGAACGATCATATTGAATTGAGATCCAAAACTTGTCAGTTATACTTTGTGATTATATCATCTGAAATCATTTGTAATAACATAGAGTGTTACCATGTGTTTTAGTTCCTAAGACCATGAGAGTGTCTTGGTCACTTCCTACCAGAGGTAGACTTTGGGGTTGCTCAAACGTGATTTGTAACAAGATAATCATAAGAACAACTTTTAGGCTCACCAGAAAGTTTGACAAGTGACCGGATAGCTCGAGAGTGGGATTTGCTCCTCCGACGATGCAGAGATATTCATAGGTCCCTCCCGGTGTGACGGAATCCATCATCATCTAGCTAGACACAGGTGACTACGTCAGTGGGGGTGTCGGAACACGTTAACGAGAAAGAAGAAGAAGAAAACCGGTAACAGGAGCAACGGTATAGTGAGCATGGTGATGACTCGGGAGGATACCAATGCACACTGGGTGTTGTAAAGTATCACGAAGCAAAGGGAACATCACATGATAACCAAAGGTTCACTCAAAAATCATTCATGCAATCATAGGGACCGATATGGATGTCCATGGTTCCGCTATCGGTCATTGAATGAATGGGTTTCGTTCATGTTTATGATTTACCGAACCTACAGAGTCACAAGCTTAAGGTAATCACGATCTGTTGAGTGTTAGTGGCCAGGAGTGATGAGAATATATTTGTGTAATTGTTTCATTAATATCTGGAATAGTTTCGAGAGGTTCCAGAAGCGTTCCGGGTCACCGGAAGGGTTTCGATGAATATTGGGTAATGCCGGGTATACCGATTAATTATATATAGGTGGAAAATGTTTCCATGAATGTTAAATTATATATATATATATATATATATATAATGCTCTGGAAAGGTTTAAAACAAATTGTTGGGGATATAACTATTAGGTATGACCTGCCCAGGAGGGGCCGGGTTATACCTATGGCGATTCATCATATGAAGCCCACGAGGATATTAAAGATGGCGATTCAAGATAAGGGCCCAAGGCCCAAGGGCGACTTAAGGCCCATAGAGATAAACCACCATATATATGTAAGACTTGTATCATAAGGCATGTATAGATAGTCACTGAGCCGGACACGTTGTCTATGAGCCGGTCGGGACACCGTGGGCTGCTGGGCGTCGACCTGTGTATATAAAGGGACGACCCGGCGGCGGTTCAGGACAAGAAAGAACAGATCGAAATCTAGGTCAAGCGGATTCGCTCCCTGGTAAACGAGACATAAGCAATACCACCTCAAACTAGATTAGGCCTTTACCTTCACCGCAAGGGGCCGAACCAGTATAAACTCTCGTGTCCTTTGTCCTGTTTTTAACCCCTTTAAGCTACCTAGTTTCGATGGCTCCACGACTAAGTCCTTTTGCTAAGACATCTGCCATGACTATTCCACGATAGTTGGTGCCCACCGTTGGGCCAGCGCACAGTGGTTTCGAGTTCTTAAAGGGTAGCTTCGAAGGGCTCCAGGAATACACTATGGGCCGGATGACCAAGAGTCGTCGCGGCAAGCTCTACATCGACGATGCAGGCTGGGGCCCCGACGCCGGCTCAATTGAGTACAGTTACCGGGTCCCCTTCGGTGGAATCCACGTCTTCATCGGCAAGATAGGCGAGCCGGGCCCTGAGTCGGACATCTGCACCGACATAATCGAGACGGCTCAGCGTGCTAGACCCACCCGAGCTCAGCCCGCCGTGAAACGTGCCTTCATGGGATGCATCCATGGAGCGGAATTTGATGAGCATATATGTCTGGCGGTGAGACGGCCATCTACTCTTATGGTGAGTCATCCACGTGCGAGACTACTTTGTTGTATCAACTGCAAGATGGTGGGCTTGGGGGCTGTTCCGATGGCGACAGTATTCCGGACCCCTATGAGCCACCAAACAGAGTCGGGATCTTCATGGATGGCATGCAGCCTAGGCAAAACTCTTCAACCACAGCAGCAATTACTTCCGGGTCAGTGGCGGTGACGGCAGCCGGGGCAGGTGGCCCTTTGCGCCCGCCGGCTTAGGTTTTGATGGCTTTAATGGATAAGCTGACAGAGCTGTTGACAGCAGTGGTCAACCCGACGAATCAAGCTCAGCATAGCGGAGGTTGCAAAGTTACATGATGAGGTAGCACTAGCCAAGGAAGACCTGGCGGCAGAGGACGTCAGGATAGCCGCAGAACAGGCTGCTCTGGATGCTCAGGCCCAACAAATTCAGTCAGAGGCTTTCCGGCTTACGATGGATCAAAACGCTTCAAATGAAATCATGAGGAGGAGGCACCAGTCCCATCTACCTTCGGTTTACGAGGCTAGAAATCTCTTCCGCACTCCTGGTGCGGGGACTAGTAACCCGCTAGAGAAAAACCGGGCTGCGGCACCGGGGGCTGGGACACCGGTTCAACCACGCATGACGGAACCCCCTCGTCTGAATACGCTCTGCGTCAGCATGTACCAACACCACCGGGTCATTATTCTAATCCTTTGGAGAACATGATTGCCACGGCGGCACGATTGGCGGCTCTCCCGGTGGATGGCGACTCTCCAATGGCGGTTGAAACACGGAGGGTCAGAGAACTTCTTCAAATAGCATTGGCGCAGCAGGAGGCATATTCTTACAGTCGAGATAGGATTCACTAGACCCCTCGCCCAAGCTAGAGTTATAGCAGGCACATGGATTCACCAGCTGTTTCAAGCAACGCCCAGCACCGTGACCAGCCGTGTGGGCATGACCCGGCGCATGATGGAGCTCTTAACTTGCTTGATTAGGACAGAGTGCATCAAGAAGCCGAGCAGGCGGCTCAGCGGGTGGCTCACCATCCCCTTCCGATTTATCCAACGACTTCGGTTGAGGCAGGCGTGACCTCTACATCTACAGGTGTACCCTATTTGGTGCCAGCTCTGCGTAATGAGTGTTTTCCCAAGGATTTCAAAGGACCTCGAAAGGTGCCTAATAACACAGCCGACTTACCCCCTGAGGCATGGATTGAAAGTTATGAGATGGCCATGGAATTATTGGAAGTCAGTGACGTTGCGTGTGACAAGTATTTCACCATGATGCTGGATGGAACGGCCCATACTTGGTTAAAGGGGATGCCGGCTAATTCCATCGGGTCATGGGCTAAGTTAAAGGCCCGGTTTATTCAGAACTTTAAACACACATGCAAGCAGCCCATGTCAATTGTGGACTTAGCTACTTGCGCCCAAGAGGAGGGTGAATCAACGACCCATTGGGTGCATCGGGTCAAAGCTATCATACATTCATCTGATAACATGAATGCCGGCTCTGCGGTCTTAATGTTGGAGAAAAATTGCCGTTTTTTGCCTCTTAAACAGAAGCTGGGGCGGCTCAAGCGCGATTGTAATGATATGGGGCAGATGATGGCGGCTCTAATCAAATATGCCAACTCTAATAGTACCAAGGGCCCCGAGTCTGACGATCAAAAGACAGAGAAGGGAAAAAAGAACGGCAACGCCAAGTGTCAGTAGCATAACCTAGCAAATCAGGGGGGCAACGGTAAACGCAAGGTTGATGGTAGCTCGGAGTTTGTGGGTAACACCAATGCACAGGGCAATAATCAACGTTGTAAGGGGAGGCCGCCTCCTCGGAATAGTGGAGCAGGTCCTACTCTTGAGCGGTTGCTGAATGAGCCCTGTCCAAAGCATGGCACGCAGGAGAAACCAGCTACTCACCTCTGGAAGGATTGTTCCATTATGAGGGCTTTCAAAAATTCTGACTCGTTTCACAACAATCATGGGCCGGGCGGCGGCTTAGGCGGCAGTGGTTCTCATGGCCCGGTTTATGGAGGAGGCGGTTCTAATTCTGGCTTCCACGGCTGCCAAGGTAATCAAGTTGGTTATAATCAAGGTAATCAGGGTGGTTACAATCAGCAATCCGGCCAGGGGGTCAGCAACAGTAGCAATCCGGATATCAGAGTAATCCGAAGCAGTTAAATAGTGGGCAGTATCATGTTTTCACCATGAGTTTATGCAAGCGGGACCAGAAGCTCCACAAGCGGGTCGTGAACGCCATTGAATCGGCAGTTCCTCATTACTTGCGATGGTCTGAGAAGCCCATTATGTGGAGTCAGGCGGATCACCCTCCCTGGGTCGATAACCCGGGTCACTTAGCTTTCGTGGTGGCGCCACAAGTTGGTGGATACAAATTCACTAAGGTACTCATGGATGGATGTAGTAGCATTAACATCCTTTATTATGAGACTTTCCGTCACATGGGGTTAACTGATAAAAATCTTAAGACATCCAATACTGTTTTCCATTGAGTGGTGCCTGGTAAGTCGACATACCCTGTGGGCAAGATTGAGCTGGAAGTGGCCTTTGGAGATGAGCATGATTCCAGGGCTGATAAGTTAACCTTTGAAGTGGTCAAAATCAGGAGCCCGTACTGCGCTCTATTTGGACGGCCGGCTTATGCCAAGTTCGTGGCACACCGTGTTATGTTTATCTATAGCTCAAGATGCCGGGTTACAAAGGGACCATCACAGTGCATGGGAGTCAGAAGATAGCCCTGGAGTGTGAAGAAGGTGATGCTGCTTATGCTGAGTCTTTCTGCGCGACAGAGGAATTGAAGTTTTACAAGGACAATGTTTACCCGGTGGATATGGCATCTTTGAAAAAGCCAACTATAGAGCATGATCCGGTGCTGAAGTTTAAGTCGGGCGATGACACCAAGCTGGTTGATTTTGTTCCTGGAGACTCATCCAAGCAGTTCATTATCAGTGCTAACTTGGATCCAAAATAGGAAATCACGCTCATCGAGTTCATCCGTGAGAACCGGGACATCTTTGCATGGAAACCTTCTGACATGTCGGGTGTATCGAGGGAACTCGATGAGCACACTCTCAATATTGATCCAAAATTTAAGTCGGTCAAGCAATTCCTTCGTCGTTTCAATGAGAGGCGTAATGCCATTGGTGAAGAAGTGGCCCGGCTCTTGGCGGCTGGGTTCATTGTTGAAGTTTTTCATCCAGAGTGGTTGGCTAACCCGGTGCTGGTGCTTAAGAAGAATGACACTTAGTGCATGTGTGTGGATTACACGGACTTAAACAAGGCTTGTCTGGCTGATCCTTTTGCTCTCCCTCGTATTGATCAAATCATTGATGCTACGGTGGGTTGTGAGCGTTTGAGTTTTTTGGATGCTTATTCTGGTTATCATCAGATCAAGATGGCAGTTAAGGACCAGGAGAAGACAACTTTGATTACTCCCTTTGGAGTCTTCTACTATGTGTCTATGCCTTTTGGGCTCAAGAGTGGCCAGGCGACTTATCAGCGATGTATGCAGAATTGTCTTCACAGTCAGATTGGGCGCAATGTTCATGCTTATGTGGACGACATTGTGGTGAAATCCAGAGAGAAGGAAACTTTGATAGATGATTTGAAAGAAACCTTCGATAATCTCCGGGTCTACAAGATGATACTTAACCTGGCCAAGTGTGTTTTTGGTGTGCCAGCAGGCAATCTTTTGGGTTTTCTGGTTTCTAACAGAGGCATTGAGGCTAACCCGGAGAAGATCAAGGCCAGCACCTCCCTGGCAAAGCCGGCATGTATCAATGATGTTCAGCGTCTGGAGGGTCGTATTGCTCCCTTAAGCCGGTTCATAAGCTGGTTGGGTGAGAAGGCTGTACCGCTGTATCAGATGATGAAGAAAACATATAACTTTGTCTGGAGTGATGCTGCTAACGACGTGTTTGAAAATTTGAAGAGGCAGCTAGTTGAGCCGCCAGTCCTTGCTGCTCCCATTGATAAGGAGCCATTATTGTTATATGTGGCCGCTAACACCCATGCCGTTAGTGTAGCCATTGTTATGGAATGGAAGGAGGCTAGCAAGGACTATCCGGTTCAACGTCCGATTCATTATATCAGTGAAGTGCTTATTGATTCCAAGCAGAGATATCCACATTGGTAGAAGCTCGTTTATGGGGTGTTCATGGCCAGCCGGAAGCTTAAGCAATATTTTCTGGGTCATCCCATCATTGTGGTTAGTTCTACTCCTTTATGAGATATTATTCAAAACAGAGAAGACATAGGACGAGTCGCCAAGTGGGCCATCGAGCTTGGGCCTCATGGTTTAAAATATATCCCTCGCACTGCCATCAAGTCTCAAGCACTGGTGGATTTCATCAACGACTGGACAGAGCTACAGATGCCTGAAGAAAAGCCAGATAACACATATTGGACTATTCACTTTGATGGGTCCAGGCAATTGGAGGCACTACAAAAAAATACACTTCCGTGATGATACATGTTTGTCACAGTAGGTCGCGTTTTTTGTCATGCATGTACATCCATGACAAATTTATGACAGAATCAAGATAGTCATACCTGTGCTGTCGTCGAAGTGTTCCATGACATTACCAAAATTATCATCATGGAAGTGTCCACTTCCATGACGATAAATCGCGCGTCACAGAAATGCTTTCGTCAAGGGTGACCGACACGTGGCATCCACCGTAACGGAACGCCGTTAAGCTATCGGGTTGGGTTTTGGATCCGATAACACGTTAACAGCCCCGACCAATGGGGATTTTCCACGTGTAAAATCATCATTGGCTGGAGGAGACACGTGTCAGGTCCGCACTGGCACAGGTGTCACTCATCCAATGGGCGAGACGCGCCTATGATATGTTGACACGTGGACCGGCCCATCAAGTTTAAATGGGTCAGCCCAACTAAAGGCCCACAAGATTTTGCGGACCATAATGGGCCGGCCCAGCTAAAGGCCCACGAGATTTTGCGGGCCATAATGGGCTGGCCCAGCTAACGGCCCACAAGATTTCGCGGGCTATAATGGGCCGGCCTAGGTAAGGGCCCACAAGATTTTTGTTTGCCATAATGGGCCGGCCCAGGTAAAGGCCCACAAGATTCTTGCGGATCATAATGGGTCGGCTCGGTTAAAGGCCCACAAGATTTCGCCGACATTAACGGGCTGGCCCAGCTGTAGGCCCACAAGAATTTGAGGGCCCTAGTAGGCCGGCCCATTAACTGGCTGCCATGTTTTGGGCCAAATGATGGCCCATATTTGATCCGGTCCATTAATGGCCTGCCACGTTCCGGGCCTAATAATGGCCCATATGAGATCCGGCCCGTTAAAAGCCTACCACGTTCTGGGCCAAATTACGGCCCAGATCAGGTACGGCCCTTTAAGAGGCTATGGGCTCAATTATGGTCCATATCAGATTCGGCTCGTCAACTGGACACTATGCTTTTGGGCCCACTTGCTAGAGGCCCACTTAGTAATTCGACCTGACATTAGTTTTGGCCTCTTAAGGACCCATTTAACATTTCGGCCCTATATTAATTTCCGCCTGTTAAATGCCCGTCATATAGTTGGGCCTAACTACGACCCGGTTTGCATCCGGCCTGCTCGCAGCCGATATCTGATTCGGCCAAACAAGGACCGAGACAATTTTGGCCTGTTAAAAGCCCATGATTTGATTCGCACAATCATGGACCGGGGTTCATTTCGGGCTGCTGCCGGCCCGTTAGCTATCCGGCACGTTTCAGGCCCAACCTACATCGTGATTGCATAACGGCCCAATTATGTACCGTAATTTTACGGTTTGTCCGGTTTACTACGAAGACAGTAAAATAACTGCAGCATCGTGAATAAGGAAAAACCTAGACTATACAATAAAGAAATTACAGCATATTACATCCACTGGGCATCAAAGTTCGCCACTATGATAATAAAGCACAAGCAGATAGCATATTACATACACTGGGCATCAAAGATCGCCACCAGTGCAAATAAACACGCCGACAAAATAATATACAAAACCGACAGCACTTCAATAGAGTTCAAGAAAGGTTAGCCCTACCGGGGAGCTGCAGCGCAAGCAGCTGAGCAAGATGATGAGACTGCGCTTGCTCAACACTTAAATCTTCCTCACTCTGAAAGATAAACAAGCAAACAGATGACAGGTTTTGCACATAAAAGTATCAGTGGTGACAATTCATCACATTTCTTACTGACGAATAAAGTGACACAGTTTAAAATTGCATTAACACAATATGGTATTGTTCAGGTCAAGACATGGCAGGAAATGACATTGTGAAGGAGTTGGCAGCTTCACAACACCACTGGATTACAGATCAAGAACGCATAAGTATCAATGGTTAGTGTGCTGTCAATTTATCCCATTTCAGATTGGCAAATAAAGAGATGGTTTAAATAATACTCCCTCCGTCCGGAATTACTTGTCATCAAAATGGATGTGTTTAGAACTAAAATACATCTAGATACATCCATTTCAATGACAAGTATTTTCGGATGGAGGGAGTAGTAGAATGACATGACATTGTTCATAGTTAAGACATTGCAGAATATGACATTGTGCTATAGTGGGTAGGTTCACCACACCACTGGATTAAGGATGAAGAACAGAAGCATACATGCAGTGCAAAAGAAGATCACTTGCTCTGTATACTTTAATTTACATGGTATGAATAAGGAACTTGGTTGTACAACTGAAAACTTAAATTGAGAAAGGACAAACTTTTGTTTATGAACTACTCCCTCCGTTCTAAAATAGACGACCCAACTTTATACTAACTTCAGTACAAAATTGGGTCATCTATTTTGGAACGGAGGGAGTACATAATAAACTTTAAACATGCAATTTGATGCAAACACCAAAAATAAACAGCTGTTGCAGTCATGCCTAACCAAATATATACAACAAAGTTTGAAGGCTTGAGATGGACAAACTTACATTATTGGTGAAGACATGCTCTATAAAGGCCTTGTCCATGCTGATGGGGGGGCAATTCAAGAAGTTTACCACAGAATCTTCTTCATAAGCATTGCCTTTATTCTACATTTTGTTAATAGTAAATATAGGTGTGATAATATACAAAAAAATGGAGAATATTTAAGATAAGCTGAAGAGTGATGCTACATAACCAAGTAGCTATAAATGTAAGTGCAGCGATACAGGCAAAAGGTACAGCCAAGAGCAATGCACAGCTAAACTTCTTAAGTACCAACCTTATGGTAAGAGTAAATATAGATCTGATGTGTAGAAAATGGAGGGCAAAGGAAAATAAGCTACAGAGTGATGGTACATGAACAACTACCTGTCATTATAAGTACACTAATAAAGGACAGCATGTTCTTACAAGAACAATGCAAAGCTAAAAAAACATTGGCATTGGATACTGAAGAATTTGGAGCGAACAATTGATAAGCAAGCTATCATGCATACTGCTGTCACATAATGAACCAGGTATGTATGCAAGTATAGTGATACAGGACAACAGGTACTAACAAGAGCAAAGCAGCGGGCAACATATTTGTGATATCCTGTCGTTCTTTTCAAACCGGAATTCTTCTTTGAGCAGATTTCCTGCCAACAAGATCCGTAAGGCACATGCGGAAAAGTAGAAGTTCAAATTGTCATGTGATTTCATAGACAGTACCTCATCCTAGGAACGAGACCAGTGCATAACAATGTTTTTCCATTCAATGTCTTCTAAATTTAGCACAGGAGACTTCACCGGAAATTCGTTTATAGATTTGACACCAAAGTGTGATTTCCTCAGGTAACACCGATACTGCTGCAATGCTTCCTTGAAAAGCACAAGCAAGCTTTCCTCATCATGTCTATCCATGTTGACCCTCGCCTAGTTACAACAATGTAATGTAAATCATTGATGTGTTCAATCAGCAGAAAACAGGAAAATAATAACCATGAATAATAGCACTTACACGTAAGTTGGACAGGAAGATGTGAAAATGGTGTTTGTCTTCACAATAATCTTCCCATGATGGGAATAAATGCACGTAGTCCCTAACAACATTGAAAGCATTGTCTTTTCAACTGGGAATAAATGGAATGGGGTTCCAATCTGCAGGAATTGGCCGTCTCTGCAGTTGGGATAGGTCTTCGACCGGTGGACTTGATGTACTTTTTGCTGGAGTGGGATTTTTCTGTGGTACAGCTGGTGCTATGGCAAATGAAATCGGTATACCTTTTGCTGGAGTGCAGGTCCTGTGTGGTGGGGCTAGTGGTGTGGCCAGTGAAGTATGGGTACAGTCTGCTGGAGTCGGTCCTACGTTTTGTGTCACAGCTCTATCGAACATGGTAAAGAAGAGCAAGCAGATTTTGGATAATAAAATGCTGGTTGCGCAGTGCCCACACAAGATGAACCAGAGCACATTAAGAATGCAACTCCCAGTTGTCTCTCGACCATTTCAGGCGGTTGGATGAAGATCCTACGTCTCCTAACCCTTCTTCTTCCTCGTTTGTGATTCTTCCAATACAGAACACCACACGGGCCGCCGGCCGGACCACCGGCCCCCATCGCCTGTGTTCCTCCGCCACCCCCACCCCCCACCCGCGTCGAGTTTTCTTCGTTCGGCGAGGCCCCACAACCACCCGAGCCCCTTGGATCGCACCGGTGAACTCCGGCGAGCTCTGAAAAATCGACTGACCCAATTTTGGAATTTAGTCTACTGTGATTTAACTAGTGTGGAATATAAAAGGGGAAAACCATAAGCATTGGGAGTATAGTGTTGAGCGTGCCATGGCGGATCTGGAGGTGCAAACCGGACAAAGGCAACTTCGCAACCAAAACAAGAAATCATAGTAAAGCAGTGGCGATCTATTTTCTTGCTGCGATAAATAAGTTGAGCAAATACGAAAGAGTACCGCCTCTGGTGCGGCGCCGTGTACGCATCTGGTGAGAATTTGAAGGTGTTGTGGTAGCGATGGCTGTCGGCGGCGTGGAAGCAGATCTAGGAGGGTAGACGGTGGCAGCGGGGCGCGGTGGACAAGACGGTCGTAGGAGCGGCGCCGGCAAGGTGGACAACGGCGGGGATGAAGCGAGAGGACGGGATGCAAGGATCCCGGTCCGAAGGCGTGGATGAGAGAGGTCGATCTCTTGTAATGGACGGCAGCGTCGGGGTATCAGCTCCGGCATGGTGGAGGAGGACGATGGTGGATGGGGTGGCGGACGGCGGCGTACGGAGGAGGATGGGGTGGAGAGGGTGTTTTGGCGCCCACGGAGTACGAATGGGGAAAAGGGAGGTAGAGAGGAAGGGGGGAACCATGTAGTCAGGGCACGCTTGTCTCAAATGCAAGGAAATTTACAAACTTAGCCCCTGTTTCAAATTTCTACTACATCACAGCAACATTAATCGGTTGGGGATAGGACGGTAATCTCGCATACAACGAATATTTGCTGACGAGAGTTTGTTTTTGGCGCCCACCGTGTATGAATATGAATCGGGGGGGAGTCGATTTCAGCCAAGGGCACACTGTGTTTTGGCGCCCACCGTGTATGAATCCGGGTGAGAGGCGGATACAGCACGTTTGGGTGAAATTACAAACCTACCCCTATCGAAACCTATAGAAATCCAGCAGATAGGCTTTGTGCGGCAGGGATAGGCAGTAGTGATTTCCATCTCGCAGATTTTGGTTTCGGGCGGTTACTGTGACTTTCCCCGCTTCGTTCAAATTTTGCACAGTGCATGTTTACCGTGCCAACTCAATTCGAATCCCGTTTGTATTCTACTATTTTTTTTCGGGCGGGATCCATTTTCAATTGGAATTACATTCTATATACATCATTTTTTACATATATACTTTCAAAAGCACAACAAAGAATTCTGCTCCTTTATATGTATAATATGATTTACAAATACAACGATCTCGAAATCTTAAGGTTGAATTTGAAAAAAATTAACCAAATTATGTTCTACTAAAATGTATGGGTTAGTA
Source organism: Triticum dicoccoides (assembly GCF_002162155.2). Classification (NCBI taxonomy): domain Eukaryota; kingdom Viridiplantae; phylum Streptophyta; class Magnoliopsida; order Poales; family Poaceae; genus Triticum; species Triticum dicoccoides. The sequence goes on along the minus strand of NC_041389.1, from coordinate 94,459,345 downwards.
ATATCTACATATTAAATAACATAGATGTGCGTGAATTCATATGAGTATGCATGTTTGATAGATCAATTTTGGTTCGAGTATGGATTACATGTATCATCATCTCGAATTCAAATATTTGAATCCCTTTTTTTTTCACTCCTTTCACGCCCATCTCTCTCGCATGCATGCTCCTTCAGGTAGCCATCACTCTCTTTTATCCAGCTCACCCGCACGCTCACTTCATGTTTCTCCTATCCTCGCAAACATGGTCTCTCGATGTCTCCCTTGAGAGGTGTCACACTCTCCCTATCATTATACGTTACACGGTTTTCATTATCTCTCATGTCTCTACTGTTCTCTGGTATCACTCCGTACCTAAGCTTTCTTTTTCACCGCCACACACACACAGTCTCCACTCGTCTTTCACTTTGTCTTTCTCTCTATGGGATTCTCTCACACACCCTATATGTCTCTACATATGACTCATACCACTAAAATTACTCTCTCTCTCTCCTATAGACACAACATTTGTTGCGGTATCCTTTTCGTCTCCATCCCAGACTGACACCGATCAGACAACCCCGACTACCGTCTCCTCTCTCTCTCTCTCTCTCACAGACACACACACAGAACTCCCGCTTCCACCACCCTTCCCAACTACCGTCTCTCTCTCACACACACAAAACTCTCGCTTTCGCACCCCGACTCGTATTTCTCTCACAAGCATTTATCGACTAGCTAGCCTCTAGATAGGTTTATACACCCGCACACTCATGTTTCCACCATCACATACATGTGTCTCTCTCGCTCCTTGCATCTATGCAGCTTTTCTTCCCTTCTTGAGACACGCCCTCTCGATCATGCACACACACACTATCACCTCATTCTAAGCTGATACCTGTCGCACACACACTACTTGTGTCCTTGTCACACATGCACTCCGTCCTCCTCCACTCTCCCTCTCTCTCACACACACATGGGCTTTTTGCAACAACTAGCAAGATGCCATGCGTTGCACGGAACATCAAGATGCATTTGTATGAGTAGTTTATCTTGTGGGGGAAAAGGATGAATGAGGGAAGACCTTATTTGCAAATATGGAGAGGGGTGTGGGTATCTTTTTGCAAAATTGCCATAGTATCCTTCCTATCCGTCAGATATAGATCGGACGGCCTATATTGCAGGATGCCAGGCACACGATCATCACCGACAGTGCTTTTTATAAGAGTAGGGATAAAAAATAGAGTTGGTGATGATGGTGGGCCTGCCATCCTACAATGTAGGTCATCCGATTTATATCTGACGGATAGGAAGGAAAATATGGCAATTTACCCACACTCTTCACCACATTTGCAGATAAGGCCTTCCCTCGTTCATCATTTTCTCCCACGAGATTTTGATGTTCCGTGCAACGCACGGGCATCTTGCTAGTAAGAGTAGAAATTAGACATATACCACTTCTCGAATCTTGAAACCAACAACATGCCTCCCTTATCTCATCAAAACCGCCAAAGGAATATATTTTGAGTGAAACATAACATATTTTTAGTGATATACGTATTTCAAAACTATACTTTTTTTCTATCAAATCGGTGAATATGTATTAATCTACTTTGATCGTGTGGCAACGCATTGGCACATTGCTAGTAGTTATTATATTTTTTTGGACACCAGACAAACGGTGGAGTACATATATGAAGAGAAGAGGCGCACACACGCAGTCGGCCTCTCGTTGTCTCGCACACATGAGTGTTACGTAAAGGCGATGTCAACAAATAAACCCTAAAACCCTAGGTGCATGATTGCTGCATTCGCGGGTACCGGGTACGTGGTGGAGCACCTTTGTAGGAGTTGATGGTCAGGACCACAGGTGAACGACTTGGAGCGCGGTGGCTCACCAGTTGCCACAGACCGAGTAGCCACGTTTAAAATATCATTTTTTAGCGGGGTTAAGAGTTTCGATTTTAAATGGCACGTTATAAGTAGTAAGTAGTTTATAGATCAATTGGTATGGAGCGAAAATGGAATTCATAGTACTGCATACCTCCTTGGTGTATGGTTGTATGGGTTTATGTTACGAGATGTTGAACCTGGTAGTTCTAGGGCAAATACTATGGTTTAGATTTAGATGCTGGTTTTCAGTAATCGGAAGGGGAAACCCTTCTTTGATTAAAAAAACTACTACCTCCATTTTGGTTTACTAGTCCCCATCGTACTTTGGGTCAAAGTTTGTCCATGAATTTTACTTGTAAAATGTGAATGGAAAACGAGATTTTATTATACCCAAACAAAAAAGGACTGGAGGGAGTGATTGCTCTGACATGGACGCGACCTCTCATAGCGCAGGCATTGAACCGGCGCGCCGGCCAAGAGGGCCAAGAGGGCCGCACTCGCCGCGTGCAACCAGCTTAAGACTGCCCCGCCTGCCTTCATTGAATCCGCGCGTATGCCGGCAACACGTCCTTCCGCGAGCCGGCAGGCATTTTAGAACACTAAAATTTATAAAATATAATTAATTTACGCATGGTCTTGACTTATTGTGCTCGCACTGGTAGCAGGAACTAGTAGAGGTTTTTCTTTATTTATAACTCTCCTCACATTTTTTTTGGCTCTGAAGTGAATCATGGTTGTGGACATTATGTATGAATGTGAAGATATCTGTGAACATGAGTTTGATGTGGAAGTTGGACTTGGAATGCCGGGCTTGCGCGTGAACTATACCATGTCCAATGCTTCATCTGTTATTGTTTGGAAAGTAATTACTGTTATTACATGACCCAAAAAAAATTTGTGCCACAAAAGTAGATGCACAGACATCACAACAGGCATGCTGACTGGATAAACATTTGAACCTAGCTATTATGAAGGAAATTTTGTATTGATAACAGTTTTAGATAGCAGGAGACGCCTGGCCTGCTCTGCCTCTACTAGCTTATTTCTGGCTTCTTCCATCTCTTCTTTGGCTTGGGTGAAGAGAGAATCTGATTGCTCTTTTTGCTTCTTCAGGAACTCAGCTACATTCTCAAGGGCTGCTACACGCTTTCTTTCAGCCTTTACTAATGCCACGAGGACACGAACAACTGACGACTCCACCTGGCTTGTGTGTAATCCAGCATCATCTGGGAATTTGCACCTTGTGTCTAATCCAGCATCATTAGGGAACTGGCACCTTGTGTGTAATCCAGCCTCATTTTGGAAACATGATCTCCAGGTTGACCATACTTCCCTTCTCGCAGGAACTGCATCCTGACATGAAGTTACTTCTTTTTTAGATCAATACTTAGAGAAACCTAGATCCATTTAGTAGAAGCCAGATAAACAGAACTCGGAGAAGTGAATTCAAAAGGAAAATAAATATAAAAACAGACTACACGGTGAGAACACCCACTTCCTACATCAAGTTAAAAACGAAAGCATTAGGACGATTAAGACTCTTCTTATTACACATCGAAGAACACCATGCTTAAGAGAAACAGAAACTACATATACACATCGAAGAACACGATGCTAAACGTAAGTAATTAAAAGGGTCTTACTTACCAAAGCTCGTTTTACAGGTTCGGTGCAGCTCCTCTTTAACTTGCCACGCTCCTTGAAGATGTCCCGAATATCCCGTGTTTGGTCTTCATTGCTCCTCTGCATGTTCACACTCGTGGTTTCAAAATCTTAACATGGCAAGAAAAATACTACTAGTAATACTCACGCATCTTGTGGGCAACATTAAAGCACTCGTCTGCCATGTTAGAGCATCTCCAACAGAATCGCAACGCGTGGCGCTTTAAAAAATCGTTACAGTGCTGAGATCGAGAAGTAGATACTAGAGAGTAGAGGATAGTTCTCATCATAGATAGATACAAAAAAGATAATTCAACTACTCCTCGTCATCCGACTGCTCCTTGGTGATGTCCTCCTCCGACTTCTGACTGTAGGCGTGAAGATACCGATCGTCGTCGGATTCCCCGGGCGACGCTGCTCCTAGCCTCATGTTGAATTGAGCGTCCGCTTTTCACATACGCTTGTCCTCGCGATAGGTGGCTCACTCCGCCCTCCTCTTATCCCTCTCCGCCCTACTTCGCGCGTAGAACTCACGCTCGTTGATGATGTCCTACGGGAAGTGTTGGCACCATAGCGCAATGGCTTCCTCGTCCATCTCAGTGATGCCGAGATGGTGCTCCCGCCTCCGGTTGTCGCGACGATCCTCATCGGTGCTAAGCCGCGGCAGAGGCGCGAGCTCCTGCGCCCGCTCCCGCGTTGGCACGTTGGGGAAGTTCAATGTTCTATGAGGCCACCGGAGGCGCCACGCCGCCGCGTTGTACACGCGGGCGGCCTCGGTGGCGGTGTCGAAATTGCCGAGGCTAAGGCGCATCCCGCAGAACCGGATCTTGGCGGAGAAGCCGCCAGAGGGGCGAGCGCGGACGCCGCGGTATCCCCAAGTTTCCCGGCGATGCGGCGGCATGGTGGCGAGGCGAAAAAGAGTGGGGAGAGAGCGGTGGCGAGGCACAGAGCGGTGGGAGGGTGTTGGATTTTATAAAGCGCGCCGGACGCCGCGCGCCAAAACTAGCGCACACCCGGCCGCTTCTTCCCGCGCGCGCGCGATCCTTTCCCGACGTCTCTAATATCTCTACTCTCTTCTCTATGGTTATATTTATTTTATATTTAATATTTAATATTTATCTCTACTTCCTGTACTGTCTACTTTTTTTCTCTATGCTTTTTCTTCTTGCAATATAGGTCGTCCGATTTATATCTGACAGATAGGAAAGAAACAAATGGGAATTTTACAAAAAGATACCCATACCCCTCTCCAGATTTGCAAATAAGGCCTTCCCTCGTTCATCCTTTTCTCCCACAAGATAAACTACTCATACAAATGCATCTTGATGTGTACAACGCATGGGCATCTTGCTAGTTTAAAAACCTTTCCATCATTTGCCACACTGCTGGATGCAGATGAAAAACCTACCCAAGCACAACACAATACAGGAGCGACGCACAATTACAAGCTGATATTCTGTTGGACAATGGAGGCTATAACCAATTACTTTTACAGGAACAATAACACCCAGGAAAACTGAAGGGTAGGTATGAACAAAATTGGAACTGCACATATACTGCTAAGTGATTCAATACACACATTACCAATCGAGGAGGAGAACGATGGTCGCGGCGGCCTCTATGAGTCATGGTCGGCAACGGGAGTCAGTTCATTGTCCACGACGGTGGTACTTCTGCGCTTAGCGTCGGCTTCCAGGAAGCAGATCCGACACCATGGAAGATGATGCTGGGGAAGAGGCTCCATCTACGACGACGACGGTGGACCGGCTCCAATGCGGCGTACGAGGTCATCGATGAGGAAGATGCGCTGCGGTGGACGAGTGCGCCGATGTAAAGGGGAGGAGCACGAAGGCTGCGGTGCCGTGGAGAAGTCTATTTTGCGGTGGGGATAGAAAATGGGGAGTATTCAGGTGTACTACTCTGGGTGCCGGGGTGGGGCTGGCTGGGTAGGGTGAACCTGAAGTTACGAAAACAGACCCCTACCAAGCGTCGTACATAGGCATGTTCCGAATGCTATGATGGTAACTTCCCACTGCTCGAATCAGGGTCGCAGGAGATTTTCCCGCTGACCTCAAAATTTTGTGACACTGGACTCCCTGTGTGGCGTGTTGAGTGATTCGGCTAAGCAACTAGCGAGTAGTAGTAGTAAACTCTGCATATTAGGTTTGACCGAAGTCAAACTTCCTAAAGTTTGAGCAAGTTTATATAAAAATATAAACATTTACCATAACAAATATGTATGATGTGGAAGTACATTCAATAATGAATCTAATGGTATTTATTTGTTATTGTATATGTTAATATTTTTTGTTATAAGCTTTCTGAGAGTTTACAAAACTTGACTTTAACCAATGCTAATACGCGGACTTAAATAAAAACGGAGGGAGTACACATTTGTTTCTTAGTTTGTAGTGAACTAATCATTTGTTGAAATTGTGAAATAAATATATTAGGCTATTGACTTCGAATGTAATGGTCTATGCAATTCAATAGTTACAATCATTGTCGAATCCCAAGATGTATACAAGGTCTATAGTACTTCACAACATGCTCAAACTCACATAATCCCAGTCAAATGAGAATCTAAATGCATTTCATAGTTATTACTTTGTAGGATGCAACAAAAACAACCAAAACTCTACATCAGCCATTATAGAAGCAACATTTTGACATATCCCATTGTGTGAATGAAACATGCAGAGAGAGCTTTTGAAGATGGAGAAAATAGGGCGGTAAAGATTGTATGTATGTGGACGAGAGAGTAGGAGACAAACCTAACGAGACACACACACACACACACACACACACAGAGAGAGAGAGAGAGGAAGAAGTTAGGTCTGTGAGAAAGATGGAGACATGTAATATACATGATTATGTATACGTGGAAGGAGAAGAGACAACATGTCTAATGAGAGAGCTGGAAAAACATGGACGAGAGGGGAAGGATCTCATGGGTTGAGGGATTGAAAATTT
>NC_041389.1:94437970-94452454 GCF_002162155.2 Triticum dicoccoides | reverse complement strand
GATGGGGATGAATTGTGTGCTCGGGGGAGTGTGTGTGTTGTGCTGCGTGCGTGCGTGTGTGTGTGTGTGTGTGTGTGCGTGCGTGTGTGTCTGTGTGTGTGTGTGTGCACGCGTGTGTGTGTGTGTGTGTCAGATATTGAGCGAAAACAAACCTAAGGAGAGAAATGGGTATTCACGAAGAGATTGTGCGGGCCTTGAGGTGGGCAGGGGCCGAGTGAGGGTGTCAAAATGTGCGCGTTGATGCATATGTTGCATGCGATCATGCGAGGGACGGACGAATCGAGAGAGATGGTTGTTGTGTTACGGATGCTCCTCTCTCTCTCTCCCTCTCTCTCTCTCTCACACACACACACACACAAGTAAACTAGAAGACCGTTCTCTCATGTATACACAACGTATCGACATCTGTCTATGTCTCACTCATGCATGATCGTTTTCACATTCACACCTCTCTATGTCTGTATCACACGCACACCGTCTCCACATTGCCCTTCCGCCACAACACACATATGGACACATGCACACGTTCTCTCTCAGTCACACAAACAAAATAAGTATTAAAAAAACTAGGGCGCACCTAAAACGTCCAAATCCAAATAAACACAAACTGGAGCTAAATTCAAATATATGGAAATATTGCAGCGTCAAGAACTTTCCTAGGAAAAAAAGTTGAGTAATATTCGAGGATTGTTTTCACACACACAAAAAGGTTCGGTGGATGTCCTTCGAGCGCGACACGGTGACGCACCGTTCGATCGACCGCGCGGCCGCGGTTCACGCGCTTGCACAGGATTCCGTATCGTGGTTGTGGTACTAACTTCAAAAAAAGCGCTGCCTAAGTCTAATGTTTACGTGTACTAGTATGGTTTTCTTTTAAGTTTGACGAACCTCATATAAAACTAAAGTAAGCTCCCATACGTGCACTCATCAATATGCCGCCGCCGCCATTGCGCATGCCGGCGCCCGCCTGCTCTGGCCAACAATTTCTCGCCCATCACCGCCGTGTCGCCGCCATCCCTGTGCCATGAAGCCGAAGGCTCGCCCGCTCACATCGTCTGCAGTCCCTCCTCGCCATGCTGCCATGCTGCCAAGCACGCGAGCAGCTGGTAGAGCCGCGTCTATGCACGCAGCATACGAAGAGGAGGACGAGCGCGTGCTCCAGCACGCCGGCGAGGAGGAACTAGCGTGTCATTGTCGTCTCCGCCCGCGCGGAGGAGGCGCGCATGGTGGCTGTCGCGGTGGAAGCCGATCGCGCGCGCGTCGAGCCCGTAAACCGGGTGCGGACGCGAAATCTACCTTCAAGACCTTGAATGCCACGTGGATCCTGGAATCTGAAGGAGCAATTTGGGCCAGTCAACTCATGTGAGCTGTTTGATGCAACATGGATGGCTAGAAGGGCTTCTTCCACCTCTTCTGCCGTCTTCTTCCTTTGCTCCGTCGAACTTCTTTCACAAATCGATTGACCCAAAGTATACTACTAGTACGAACGTATTAAGTACAGTGGGAACACGAAGGTACGAGCAGTAGTACCAACTGCAAGAAGAACAGTAGTAAGACATAGTACTAGTACTACTCTACGTACTAAACAGTTCAAATAACGAGAAAGAACATAAACATAGTTCTGCTGGGGCCTCAGCACAACACACCCTTGAAAATAAACTAAGCAACTAGTCAGCTCGACACTGCAATAGAACCAGCATGAGCGACGGCACTGCCACCTACTCGGAGTCCGAGTCCACATCCTCGACTTCGTCCTTGTCCCTCTTCCTCTTCCTCTTCGCCGACGCTTCTTTGCTTGAACCGGACACCGGGCTCTGCTTCTTCATCCAACCCATGTAGATATTTAAACAAAGGTAGGCATCCATTGCTGCGTACAGGATGTGATCTTCATCTAATGTCTTCGACTCCCATGCATGATGATACTCGTGATGAGGTTTCTTCAGTTTAGCGTACGAAGGATCAATCATGGCTGCTGCCAGGGTCAGCATTGAAGGTTGAGAGGAGGACATCAGGCTTGCCTTCTGGAGATCGAAGGGCTGGCCTACAACGAGACCTATCCGACGCAGGACTTCTTTGTCGTTCTTAAAGCCTACAGTAACGAATTTCACTCTTTTGTCCTTGAGGAAGTTCTTAAAATCCTGGCACTCAATGTCAGCATGGCATATGTGGTAGACCAAGCAAACGTTATGTACGCAAACCTGGATCACGGCGGGCTTCTTCCTCTCTTTGTCCTTTAGATCCTTCTCTCGTCCCAGGAATGTGGTGTACTCAACATCTAGCCCAGCGACCCACTCATATGTTGAACTATTGAACATGCGTAGGAAGCGAGCAAGCCATGCTTTCATCGTCGCGGATCCACGTGTGTAGATGACGATGAACTGATCGCCGGTGATGGCTCTAACCTGGTACTCAGCGGCGACCATGGAGATTTGGGAGGACATGGATTTTGGAGGAGGGTTAGGAGAAGTTGAACTGTTGTACCCCGCAAAAACTGGGAGCGAACTGATGTGAAAGGACGGGACGACTGGGAGCGAATTGTTGTGAGGTAGAAGACAGGGACGAGTAGGGTTTCCGAACGGCGTGGGGTTCTGGCTTGCCCGGTGGATAAACGGCTGCAAGCCCCCAAAGAGTTCTCGAGAACTATGAGGGACCCACTAGATGTCATGTCTACTAGACCCATATCGTAGGCCTGACGATGTAACTTCTGCCTATTTGCACGCCATGCCGGCGCGTGGATGTAACTTCACTTAATTCCGTCAACCGTCGCACCTCCCACGACCTTCGCCTCCCTCGCGCGGTGGCGCCCTTTAAGACTTCGACCGGCTAAAAATGAGAAATTTTTTTTTGCCTACTCCGCATCATGGTACTCCCTCTGGTCCTTTTTACTCCCATCAACCGTTTGCAAAGTGTTTGAACAAATATATACTTTTTTTAAACACCACCTTATATTAATTAACCAGCCACACCAATACACTCATTCGATACAATATTCACCACACAGGGCGGTACGTTATTTACAAGAATACCATCTAATCTATTGTCAAAGCTATACTTAGCGATTAAGTGTGCCACCTTATTGGCCGAACGGCTAATCTTTGACAATTGAAGATTGTTGATCAACTTCGAGATGCTCAACGCTTTCATCTTCAGGTCACACATAACAGACCTGTCATAGTCCCCCGATGCAAGAGACGCTACCACAAAAGCGCAATCAGTCTCTAAAATTACATGATTATGAAGAGAAATACCTATGTAGAGACCGGCAATGCAAGCCCTAAGCTCCGCTTCGTCCACGCTTTGACAGGCATCAATGAAATCCCACGACCAAATTTATACTAAAAATATCAATATCTACAATACTGATTATAATGAGTATAGGAACTACGTATTATAATGAGTGTAAAAATATTGATTTGAGATTGTGAATGTTGATACTCCCTCCATCTAGGTGAGTAAGTCATCTTAGGCTCTGCACCGTGACCAAGGAGGAGGGGAAAACGAGAGACATTAATGTTTATTTGCTAATTAAATAGTATTGCATGCAATGAACTAACCACTGCATGTCATGTTTGATAGTCTCAGGTCATTAAAAGCATGCACACCCTCATCTCTTATTGGTTGATATGTCAAGAAACAAGAAACGAGGTAGAAGTTAATGCACCGCGCCTACGTGTTTTGGGATTATTTGGTTTTCGTAAGATTCCTTACACACCTAGCTATTAGAGTACCACTACCTCCCTTCTAGTTTAAAGGGCTCGACTCAAAAATTTCACCTACTCTTAGCAAGATAGTAGAGGCGGTGGAATAGTTTTTGAAGTCTACCAAAGTACTCAACTAATGTTGTCGTTCTTCACAAAAAATGTGTTTACCAATGCATGCCTGAACACTAGTTAGTCTAACCCCCCTCTCTTCTTTAATTCTTTGCCACATCAGCATGTTTGCTATTCCCGTGTACCAGCTAAGATACCACCATGATGGCCAGACTTAATCATCGCATGCAATAATTTAGTGCACCTTGAAATATGAACATGTGTGGGGCATGTATGTTTTTAATGACTTGAGACTATACCTAGCCCGGCATGTAAGATGACTTATTATGCACCGTTCCCCATACCTGCAGGAAGCCCGTTCGTCTCCAAATCTTTTCCTCTCCATGTGTGGAAACAATATGCCTGCCAAACTCTCCTTCTCCCTCCGGCGGTCTCACCACTCCACCCCGTGTGAAAAAATATGCATGCATGACTCTCCTCCCCCCACGCTCGTCCAATCCATCGTGACCAACAATATTTCCACCCCTTCGCTCCCCCGTAATTTACTCCAACAAATATGCCCACGTAGCCTTTACTTAACTTCAGGTGCATTGGGTCACTGACATACGGGCCAAGCAGTGTACTGGCCCACATGTTAGTGACGCAACTGGACCTGCAGTTAAGTCAGTGCAGCTCAGTCCATATCTTACGTAGGTGTGCCATTGCTCGCTATAAATATTGCGCCTCCCACGACATCGCTATCTCCTCCCCCTCACGTTCACGTTCATCGCTACCTCCTCCCGCTCCCTCTCACGTCGACCACCATGGCATCTCCCCTCCCAAGCCCTAGGAGCCCCTCGCTGCACCGCGCGGACGGTCACGCATTGCCTTTCCGTTCCTCGCCGCCACTAGTCGAGGAGGACGCATCGGCATTCCGCTCCTCGCCGCTACGCGATGCGTCGCCGTTCCGTTCCTCGCCGCCACTAGTCGAGGAGGACGCGTCGGTGTTCCGCTCCTCGCCGTGACGCGACGCGTCGCCGTTCCGTTCCTCGCTGCCACTAGTCGAGGAGGACGCGTCGGTGTTCCGCTCCTCCCGCAACGCGTCGAGGTGGATGCATCGGCGTTCTCAATCTCGTCGGCACGCGCGTCGGAGGACGCGTCAGCTCCCCGCTACAAGGAGAACGCCGCGTCGCCCGCCGAGCCCCCAGCGTTGAGGAGCTTTGGAAAGAAATGGATGCCGCCTTGTGGGAGGCTTTGCCTCCAGCAGAGCGTGCCAAAATAGAGGCGGAGAAGAAGGCCGAGGAAGAGAAGCACACCGCGCAACAAGCTTTCTGGGAGATCTATGTCGCGTCCGAGAGAGTCAAGCAATTGGTTCTTTGGCAGAAGACTCGTGCGAGGGCCATGAGGCTGGCGGAGGACGCCCGTGCCGACGCCCTGAGTGTAGTCGGGCCCAAGCGCCTCATCTACGCTTGGCGGTACGTCGACCAGGTGCACGCTTCCAGCTAGGAGGAGTAGCTGTTGGCGCCGGATCACCACACCGGTGAGATTGCGAACCCCCGCCGGCAAGCAGCCAATCATCACCTCGCGAGTTGCGAGGCTGAGGAAGAGGATTTGCGTCGGTGCACTGGGAAACGGCCGCGCACCAGGGCACTCATGGCGCGCCGCAAGCGTCGTGCCTTTTAGGAGGAGTATAATTTTTGTTTCGTAAGGCGATATCATTAGTTTTCGGACGCAAATGATAAATCCCTAACGTTCAGGAATTTTTAGCGTCCTTAATTAAGTATGTAAAAGGGAAAGTTTGGAAACATTGTGTATTATTACGCATTTTGCATGTACGTGCATATAGCACAAACTTTACTATATACTATCGGACTACATGTCTCTCTTGATATATGCTTGCAGACTGTGCTACTCCCTCCGTCCAGGTCAATAAGTCATCTTTGGTTGTGCACAGTGACCAAGAAGGAGGGAAGACTTGTACACCTAGACGGAGGGAGTACTACTATTACTTATGTACGTGCAAATGCACGTTTGAACATTATGATGCAGTTTTTGTAAAAGTGAAAAAACTGCACTAGTCAAGCTTGTGAAACGATTCAATGCAAAACAAATGCAAAAATGCTCGTTTGATTGTTTACTTTTAGCTTCCTTCTCTGTGGTTATTTCTCTGTGCACCGTGACCAAGGAGTAGGAGAAAACGAGAAATGTTAATGTTTATTTGCTAATTAATAGTATTGCATGCAATGAACTAACCACTGCATGTCATGTTTGATATCTCAAGTCATTAAAAGCATGCACACTCTTTATCTCTTATTGGTTAATATGTCAAGAAACAAGAAACGAGGTAGAAGTTAATGCACCACGCCTAAGTATTTTCGGATTATTTGGTTTTCGTAAGATGACTTACACACCTAGATGCACCGCGCCTAAGTGTTTTGAGTAACATTTTATCAGTTAAATCTTTGGTCAAAACTTAGCACAAATTACAATGGTGAGGAATAAACCAAGACGGAGTAGTAGTTTAGAAGCCCAAATAAATGAGTGAGGCGCCTTATTGTTACTCTCCACTGTGACTAGTCTTGTGGGAAAAGCTGGGGAAGCCGCCAAAAGAACTGTCCCTAGGAGTAGTAGCTAGGGATCGAGCGTGGTAGATGAACCGGAGAAAGTAAATGCAAAGAGATGAAATGAAAAAAAGACGGAGGGATGTGATGGTTGCTTGTCCGTTTATTTTACCAGGCCATTTATTATTGGGAGTGGTTAGGACGGGTTAGGATCCTCTGCAGTACTGTAAGGTGTTGTACAGTCACTGCTATGTGGGACCTGGCCCCACATGTCATCCACACTACAGCACCATACGGTACTGCAGAGGATGTCAACCCGGTTTTGTGATATGACGGCTTTACTGCCGCGCCACGAGCGGGGTGAGAGGTGAGACTCCTGTGCAGCGCCGCCCTCTACACTTGTACTACATCGCTCGTGGTTTATTAGTCCCCCATTGAATTTGACTGAAGATTTAACTAACAAAATGTTAGTGCATGTCAACAAAAACTATATCATTGGATTCATATTTGAACATAGTTTTGAATGATATAATTTTAGGTGACATGCATCAGTATTTATCGTACTATATATAATGTTAGTTCAATTTTTGGTCGTACTAATCTATAGTAGTAAGGTGCCCGTGCGTTGCACCGAAGAGTGAAATGCATTGATCGGGGAGTTGTTTATTTTGACAAAGGATGTGGGGGTCATCTCATGTGTAACGGGTATCGATAGGTTTCTTCGGATATTATCTCATCCCTAGAGCTCACAAACATCCGGGTGAAATAGATAAAAGGTATCTTTTGCAAACAAAAGCATTCAACTATTCAACCTGCATCCAAAACTTGTGAAGAAATAACACTTATTGTGCTTTGCAAGAAATGATCTTTAAGAATTAGTTTTTGAGTATTGATTGTTATACATGTTGGCTACAGATGACATGGCACTTTCTTATAGTCAACAGTTGGCTACACTATTAAGTAATATTAACCATGCCCTTATACACCTAGACGGAGGGATTAAATCAGGATACTTGCAAGGGGGCAGAGGAGATGTAAGAAATGGTTCATCGTAAGTCTTTCACCAGTACTGTAGTAAAATTTCATACATGGAAGATTCTAGACTAAACCATAAACGGATACGCTTTTATTCATGCGCGATACTCCAATAGAGCAAGATCCTGCATGGAAGTCTCCACATGCTTAGACATTGGATTACATTGAGCGAAGACTAATGATCAACATTTAACTTGATAATGCATATTTTTTTAGAAGAACAGGGAGGCTCCTCCCCGGTTCCATTATCAAATGAAACCCAAAGTGTCTTACATCAGCTCACAAAGTATTCAAAGGAAGGACTGCGGCGAAAGCCACTCAAGTTTAATGACAAGCTTACAGAATCAAAAGCGGCAAAGACACGGGCCATAAGCGCCCACACACACACTACATGTTTTCTAAGTGCACTTGATAATGCGTATGTCTAGGTGAACCTCCTTGGAGTCCCCGTGCACCGAGTCGCTGGGTAAATGATAGAACGGATGCCATGGGTTTTCAAAGTCCACATTGGCGGGATAGTCCCAGCTCCTCAGATTCCAAGTCTGTCTGATGAGGCCGGTTTCGCCGCCCACGTGACCCGGATGGGCAGTAACATTGACCTTGCACCCATTCATCTGCCTCGTGTCAGTGTCAGCGTCAGCGGCGACGCCCCTGACGCACGCTACAAAGACGGGGCGGCGGCCTACGCAGGCCTCGCCGGTGCTCACGATCAAGAGGAAGACGCTGCCGTCCTCATCCGAGACTAGCAGGCGGCGATGATCCTCCAGCGACTCCGGCATGGTGAACCGGTAGCACGTGTCGTACTTGATGTTCTCCGCCAAGGGCCAGCAGTGACCGTTGCACGCATCTATGAGGTGATGCACCATGTCCGCCGGCGAGCCACAAAACGGCATCGGGCACTCATAGTAGTGGACGAAGGGATCCTAGGAGGCATCAACCAGGCCGTAAATGAAATGGGAGTGGCTGTAGGGGATGTTGCGCCAGTCTCTATCTCTACAAGTACTTTTTTATAACAAATCGAATAGTGCTGCGCCGCCCGCTGCACGCCCGGCTGAACACGCCTCCTTGCCTCCATCATCACCAACTGAGTCTTTTATAGGAGTAGGAGTAGAGAAAAAACCGAGTTGGTGATGATGGTGTGTCGTGCAATGCACGGGCATCTTGCTATTTGTTTTGCATATAAGTCCAAACACCACGTAGACACGGTCTTTGAGCACGGTTCGTCGTTCCACGATCGGGCATCGAAGTTTGTAACTATTTTAGATTAGAATATACTACTCCTCTAGTGCTAGTAGTAGAACAGAGTCCTACTCTACTACTCTACTCTAGCAAGCTAGGGCATAGTACTGTAGTAGGTACTGTAGGGAGTGCCAGTATTGTGATCACTCAAGCAAGTTGTCTGGCATCGATATGACCCTACGCTGCTGGTATGTGTCTCGTAAGTCAAGCAGCGTGCTGTAGTCATCATCACCTGTCCACTTCCCGCAGCATATATTCGCTTCTCCATCTTTGTCCGCACATAATCTCGTCCAAGCTTCCATCCCCGCTAAGGCACCTCCCCCCCTCGTCCGAAACCCAAGCACTAATAATGGCAGAAGTGAGCAGCGTCCGCCGAAAGAGTGGCTGGAATTCGCTCCCCACAGAGGTAATCAAGATCATTGTTTCGCGTGTGGACAATCTCAGTACCATGTCACTCGCCGCGTGCTCGTCGGGGCTGTACCGTTTACTCAAAGCCCTCACGCCGGAGATTTTTAAGCCAGCTCCTTGCTTATTGATGCCCCCTGATCTTCAGAAATGGCGTGTCACGCAGCATAACGATCGTAGGGTGGCGAGCATCAACCCCCTTCACTGTGATCCGATCCCCGTCAGCCTCAGCTACATTAACGGTATGTACTGGGTCGGCATGAACACGTCTTGGATGGTGCTCATCGACGGTCGCGGCAGCTGGATGCTCGTGGAGGTCTACACCCGGCAATTGATCCCCCTTCCTTCGATTAACACTGCACTGCTTTGGCACCGCGGCCCAGAATACTCGGAATCTTATAGTAGCCAACATGATACCAAGTTTGATTTGCTCAAGGTTGTAATCTGCCAAGTGCCCACAAGATCTGGGAATTATAAAATTTCAGACTAATTGCGTTCTTCAACCGCGGTCTCGCCTATCTGACAGGTCACTGCGGTAAGTGGATAAATCTGCACGTCCATCGCAGGATCATACATCCTCCATGGTTCTCTGATGCCATTAAACACAAGGGCTTCATTTACGCTGTCGACTCCTTCTATGGTTGGACGTATTGCTGGCCTACTCCAGTCATCACTACAAACGGCTGTTACAGCAGTATGTTACTTTCCTATGATATCATAATGGCTTGCTTATATTACTGTCAACATTTACTAAAAAAATATTCATGCTCATAACATGCTGTTCTTAAGATTGACTAAATCAAGAGCCCTTTTTTATTTGACTCCAACTTGATATGATGTTGTAGGCCGCCTGGTATCCCTACCCTTCCTAATCCCATAACCTTTCAAAGAAAAGCGGCATGGCAGTTGTAGGTGGTTCCTGGCTCGATCAGACGACAGCGAAAGATTGATGATCGTTCGCATGTACCGGACGTGTTGTTTCGCGGAATACAATCACAGTCACTGCAAGGTCTTTGAGCAGGACCCCAGCTTCTCTGGGCCTTCAGGAATTTTTTACTGGAGGCTGGTAAGTAGCCTTGGCACACGCTCTCTATTTGTCGGATTGAATTATCCGATTAACCAGGAGATAACTGACGGCAAGGATCATGATGGCAGCGCGGTTTCGTTCATCAGGCAAAACTGTGTGTACACACCGTACCATGCATCTCTGCATGCACCATACCCTGATATGTGCCACCACGCTCTGTAGCCCAAAGTAGGAGAGAGGGTCGCAAGTATCAGACTTCGACCTGCTGGCTGGAGTTTCCCCCGTCAGGCACCCATCTGGTTCAAGCCGTCAGCCAATCTCCACAGCTTAATAAATAGTAACGTCTAACTGAGCCAGTTAGTTAGATGCATACACTTGGTGTAGTAGGATCTTTATTTAGTTTGATGCATACACTTATTCTTTTTTGGTAGCCCTTTTGTAATGATGGCATATGTTTGGTTTGGAAGAGAGAGCTGCGTCTTCACTCCTCTGGCATGCTTACTGCTTCTATTGCACCCCCAGCCCTGGTTGCTACTGCTGCTATTTTCAATGTACAATCAGTAGTATATTTTGTCTGTTGGTTGAATATAAATGTGTTGTTAGAACGAAAAACACAATGTTTTGGAAGTCGTTGCACTGTTCGATCCTTTAATGCCCCGTACCGTACGTAGCTCATACTATTTTTCGTACGGAACACATTTTCCACTTTTTGATAACATGCAGCCCACTGATGAAGGCCCAATAGAGAAGCCCGTAATTAACTGGAAGGGACGCTCTCACATGAATCCGGCCTAGGTACATGCTCATGGTCCCCTAAACATAAATAAGTAAATAAATAAATAAAGCTAAATGCTCATGCACCATTTCTTTGCGAAAATAGGTAGCCCAATATTTCTTTTTGAAGAATACCTAAGCTAGGCCTATTTGTTTTCTCCGAATTACTAGGCTGCAAATCTTTCAAGACCAGCAAATGGGATATTAGTTTTTTTTTTAATTTTGTTCTTCACTGATATCTTATATGTATTTCATTGGATTTAACATGACATAGTACTAACTTATTTTTAAATTTGTTTTAGTATGGCTATTAATTTTTGGATTAAGAATATTTCGTTCCCCAGCAAAAATTTCCCACATATTTAGTTAATTTTTTGACCCTGGTACTGACCAGAAAATGGCCTGCAATTCAAAAAATGGAAAACGGGCTGCAATAAATTCCATATGAATTATAAAATGAGTAAAAATTATAAAAATAATAGCAAATGAGCTGTACACGCCACAGATTTCGAGGCTGACTTGTTTACGCAAGGCTTTGTCAGTGAACACACGATTCTAGCCGCCGTGCTTCTTCAATATCTGATCTTCCTGCTCCAGCCGCCTAAACTTGTGCCGGCGGGACTGCCTGCTCCCTCCTCTTGTGGCCCGCTGTGATGCCGTGCAGGCTTTCCAAGGCCCACCCTACTCCCTCCGCTGGCCTGGCCGCACGCAATCAACTGCCTCCTTATCACACAAAAAAAAATGATTCCTCCCACTGACATCTGGGGCGCACCGGTTGGGAGGCTGACCTGTGGGCCTACTACATTGACGCGTACGCGGGGCTAGTCAACTTAGTCAACAAACGATTCTAGCAGCAGTAACCGTTGGATTTGAATCGAACGGTCCTGCTGCTTCTTCAATCGCTGCTCTTCTTGCACCAGCCGCCCAAACCAGCGCCGGGGAGACCGCCTGCTCCTGCCTCCAGTGGCCGGCTGTGCTGTCGTTGAGGCCTCATCGCCTCCAGTGGCTAGCCAGGCCCTGTGGCGACGGCAGCCTCACACCGTAGCCGAAGCAGTGAACCTTGGTACTCCTCTTTGCATGGGCATCCACTGCCGCGTCTTCCCCGGCTCCACATCGTCCCCTTCCTAGGCCTCGCCGTCGTCCACCGCCTTGGTGCTCTCGGCGCGGCGTGGTCAATGTCGTCAACGACATTCCATCGGGAGAGTATTGTACGTGTAGAGGCTGGCAGCCGGGTCCATGGCCACAGCCCAGTTTTTTGTGATTTGCCAAGTAAGTCGCTTTGTTAGGCCTGTTGGGCTGCAAATCTTTCAAGACGAGAAGAGCATTCATTCGGCTGGCCGAGAAAATGGCCCATCAGTAATGAGAAATGGGCTGTACATTTTTAAAACACATCAAACCGGCAGTTAGTTTCAAATATCTTTTTTTCATTTCGAGATTTTAAATTACATTAATTTTTATGCATGGAGAATTTGTTGGATTTTATATTGATATACATTTATTTTTAAAATCAGTTTGAATGTGAGTCGAAATTTCGGGATTAAAAACAGTTCGGACCGCACCGTAATATGCAAAATTTCGTATAAGTTTTTAACCGTGGCCACAATATGGGCTGTAATGCTAACAAAAAGAATATGGGCTCCAAAAAAACCTTAAGAATTAGCAAAAGGGCTGTAAATTATTAAAAATAATGGCAGATGGGTTGTATGCTTTTTTCCATAGATTTGAGGCTTTCCTAAAAAAAGGTTGACGCACAAGCAGTGACTGTTGGATGGCCATCCAACGACCGTCGTACTTCTTCAATCTCTGCTCTTCCTGCTCCAGCCGCTCAAACAAGCGCCGGCGGGACTGCCTACTCCCTCCTCCCCTCGGCCGGCTCTGACAGCTCGAACCCACCAGTTATATCTTCGTACGCAAGGAAGTGCCTCCTTATGACGCACAAAAAAATGAATACTCCCCCTGTTAGCTGGGACCCAGTATAGTGGCAGGCTGACTTGTGGGCCTACTAAGTTGACGGGGATGGAGGGCTTTGTCAACTTAGTCAATATGCACGATTCTAGCTCCAGTGACCGTACGATGTCCATCCAACGGCCGTAGTGCTTCTTCAACCTCTGGTCTTCTTGCTCCAGCCGCCCAAACCAGCGCCGGTCGTGCCTCGTGCTCCTGCCTCCCGTGGCCGGCTGCGATGCGGCAGAGGCATCACCGCCTCCTACTACTCCCACCGCTGGCCAGGCCATCCCTCTACTCACCCACACCCCCTGTTATTCTGCGGCGATGGCAGCCTCACACCGCAGCGAACCAGTGAACCCTCGTACTCCTCAACGCGTGGGCATCCACTGCCGCGTCTTCCCCGGCTCCACGTCGTCCCCTTCCTAGGCCTCGCCGTCGTCCACCGCCCTGGTGCTCTCGGCGCGGCGTGGTCAACGTGGTCAAGGAACGGCTTCCATCGGACGTGGACTGTATGTGGAGAGGCTGACAGCTGGGTCCATGACCGCAGCAAGGAAGTGCCTCCTTATTACGCGCAAAATAATTATTCCTCCACCTGACAGCGGGGACCCACCGGACGGGCCACCATATTTAGCGAAAAAATGTTTCCCTCCTGACTGCTGGGACCCACCAGCTACACCTTCGCACACAAGGAAGTGCGTCCGGGCGAAAAAACGATTCGCCCCCCTGACTGCTGGGACCCAGCAGCTACATCTTCGCACGCAAGGAAGTGCGTCCAGGCAAAAAAAAAATATTCGCCCCCCTGTCTGCTGGGACCCACCAGTTACATCTTCGCACGCAAAGGAAGTGCGTCCGGGCAAAAAAAAACGATTCGCCCCTCTGACTGCTGGGACCCACCAGCTACATTTTTGCACGCAAGGAACTGCCTGACAATCGGGACCCACCTAGTCGAAGCGTACGTAGCGTTATCATTCTGGTCGCGAACTTGTACGTAGATATATACTGGTCGATGTAGAGGCGCGCATGTGTCGTAGTAGAGGCGCGTACGTGTCGTAGTAGAGGCGCGTACGTGTCGTAGTAGAGGCGCGCATGTAGCATGTACACGTACGTACAGCGGCCAGGGTGCAAGAAAGAAAATACGGCCACGTATGTGTACATACGGGCGGGGTCTCGAACACCTAGTCGCGCATACGTACAGCGAGGGCTCGTGTTCATGGGGAGGCAACGGAATGCGTCGTGTTCATGGGGAGGCAACGGAATGCGTCGTGTTCATGGGGAGGCAACGGAATGCGTGGGAGGCAACCGACTTGGACGGAACATGCGATGGAAACGAGGCCTGGCGTACCGCAGAACGGAGGAAACGGACCTCCTACGGTCGAAACGGGGGTCCTGTTGATCGGGAGGGGTGTGGCGTACCGCAAAACGGATGAAACGGACCTCCTACGGTCGAAACGGGGGTCTTGTTGATCGGGAGGGGTGTGGCATACCGCAAAACGGACGAAACAGACTTGTGTTGGAGCGCTACTGTCGAAACGTGGGTCCTGTTCATCGGGAGGGGTGTGGCGTACTGCAAAACGGACGAAACAGACTTGTGTTGGAGCGCTACGGTCGAAACAGGGGAGAGGGGTGTGGCGTACCGCAAAACGGGACTCCATGGCATACTGTTCATCTCCACCGTCGACCTCCTCCAGCCTCCACGGGCTCCTGTTCATCCAGCCTCCACCGCGCGCTACTCCACCGGCTACTGTTC
>NC_041389.1:94421526-94437609 GCF_002162155.2 Triticum dicoccoides | reverse complement strand
TAGCAGCAGTAGCTAAGGAATCGCTCCATCGGGTTCAGTTAACAGCCATCGATCGATCACTCGGGTTCAGTAACGCGCAGCCTGCAGTTCAATCGCTCGGGTTCAGTTAGAGCCCAACGCCTCGCTCGGCTTCAGTTAGAGCCAACGCCTCGCACACACGCGAGTACGTACGAGAGAAACGCGCATCGCTCCGCCCCCGACCTCCCACCGTAACCGGCAACTCCCCGAAATTTTCCTCCCCCTCGCTTCTACCACGGTTTTTTCCGTCATGGACGGCCCAAAGAATGTCATGCAGCTGCATCTCCGGCCCGCCCAGGACGAAAAGCCCATTTTCTGTCATGATTTTTTGTCATAGAAGTAGGAGGCCACCACATCTATGATCATACCGGGTTTTGTCACAATTATTGTCATAGAAGTGTCATATGTATGACAGGAAAAAAATTCGTTCGGCCCAAAATGTCACGGATGTGTCTTTTTTTGTAGTGAGGGCTCGGGGGCTGGAGTTGTCTTAGCTTCCCCTCGAGGTGACAAATTTTGTTATGTTCTAAGGTTGATGTTTCCTTATACTAACAATGCAACTGAGTACGAAGCCTTGCTCCATGGTCTTCGAATGGCTAAGGAGATGAACTTAAGCCGGCTGAGATGTTTTGGCGACTCAGACTTGGTAGCTCAGCAAGTTTCAGCCAAATGGGATTCTAAGGACCCACTTATGACGGCTTATCACCGTGAGGTTGATGCTATTGCTGGACATTTCAAGGGTTATCAGGTGGAACACATTGATCGCAGGAAAAATGAGGCGGCTGATGCCTTAAGACGTTTGGGGTCTCAACATAAGCCGGTGCCACCTAACACTTTCTTGGATATTCTGCATAACCCTTCTATCAAGTTGCCTACAAAGGAAGACCTGGTTGTTCCTGACACGGAGGCACAATTGGTGGTGGCTCTTCATGCTATCCTAGACTGTACAATACCATATTTGGCTTATATGACCCAGGGCGAGTTACCTGAGGATGAAACTTTGGCCAGGCAGATAACCCGGCGGTCTAAGTCAATGACAATTGCCAACGGCGAATTACACCATCGAAGTGTCACTGGGGCGTTTCAGCGTTGCGTCTCTCCTGAGGAAGGTCGTGAGATTCTTCGTGAGATCCATGAGGGAGATTGTGGTCACCATGCCGGTTCAAAGTCCCTTGTGGCCAAAGCTTTTCGTCATGGATTTTATTGGCTGACGGCTCATGTTGATGCAGAGGATTTGGTCAGTAAATGTGATGGTTGTCAGAAATTTTCACGGCGAGCTCATGTGCCGGATCAAGAATTGATGATGATTCCAATTACTTGGCCGTTTGCAGTCTGGGAGCTTGATATGGTTGGGTCTTTCAAAAGGTCCAAAGATAAAAAGACCCACCTCTTGGTGGCGGTTGACAAATTCACAAAGTGGGTTAAAGCAGAGCTGATCAGTAAGCGTGACGCAACAACAACAGTTCAATTCATTAAAAAGGTGATTTTTCGCTTTGGCTTTCCCACAGCATCATAACTAATAATGGCACAAATCTGTCCAAGGGTGCTATGAAAGAGTTTTGTCAACGTGAGCATATTCGACTTGATGTTTCGTCAGTAGCTCACCCTCAATCCAATGGTTAAGCTGAAAGAGCCAATAAAGAAATTCTGAGAGGCATCAAGCCCCGGCTTATGGTTGTGTTGCAGAGGACGCCAGGTTGTTGGGTGGAAGAGTTACCTTCTGTGATATGGAGTATCAATACTACTCCCAACAGATCTACGGGTTACACGCCTTTCTTCATGGTTTACGGAGCAGAGGCGATTCTCCCTTGTGACATTCGTCATGACTCGCCCTGCATGGCGGCTAACGTTGAAGCTGATAATGAACAAGCACGTCAGGATGCATTTGACCTGTTAGATGAGGAGCGTGACCTTGCGGTGGCTCGCTCGACGATTTACCAACAAGACCTGCACCGTTACCACAACCGTCGGGTTAAGTCCAAAACCTTTCAGGAAGGTGATTTGGTGCTCTGGCTGATCCAGGATCAAACTGATATGCATAAGTCATCCCCACCTTGGGAAGGACCCTTTGTGGTCAGCAAGAACTTGAACAACGGGTCATACTACCTTATCGATATTCGAGAGCACAAGGACTCACATAAGTCGGAGGAAGAGACCCGCCGGCCGTGGAATATTGCTCATCTTTGGCCTTACTATACTTGAGCCATCGGCTCTTATGATGTACATATTTTGGATGATGTATATATTATGATGATTATAATAAAGTAGGGTCTGTGTTGTTTCATCTTCAACAATCACGCGTCTTCATCATCATAATTTCAAAGACCAAATGGGGGCTTGATCGTATTCGAATCATAGCTATTAACCCCTTTTGACCGGCTTCCTGGTCGTATTCGAACCTTAGCCGTAAACATTTTGATCATTTGGGGGCTTGGTCGTATTCGAATCACAGCTACTAACCCCTTTTGGTCCGGCTTATTGATCGTATTCGAATCATAGTCGTTAAACAATTTGATCATTGGGGGCTTGATCGTATTCGAATCATGGCTATTAACCCCTTTGGTCCGGCTTCCTGGTCGTATTCGAACCATAGTCGTAAACACTTAGATCACTTGGGGGCTGAATCGTATTCGAATCACAGCTATTAACCCCTCTTGGTCCGGCTCATGATCGTATTCGAATCATAGCCATTAAATACTTTGGTCACTGGGGGCTTCCTGATCGTATTCGAATCATAGTTGTCAATACCCCTTTGATCGGTGCAATGCAAAAAACCATTTGGGGGCTTCCTGATCATATTCGAATCATAGCTGTTAACCCTTATGGTCCGGCTTCTTGCTCGTATTTGAAGCATAGCCTCGCTTTTGACATTTGGCTTAATTTTTTGAAGTTTTCCTGATTCTTCTTGATACTATCTTGCCTTTTGGTTTAAAGTAATTCCGACCATGCATCCTTTACTTTCACAGCTCATATTTGAAGCTTACCCGTGGTTTCTATTACCCAGCTTAATAAGAGGCAACAAGCCGCCCATACATGATGATATCGGGCACTTGGAAATATTGGCTTATAAAAAGCTTTGGGTGCTCACCCTTACTGCACAGGTATCGTAAACCGACAGTACAATTCAATATCACGGGATAAATCGAATTTTTTTGCACCACTCAAACATCATGATAAACCTATAAGGATAAGTATCAAGTGGCGGCTTAACATCATTTGAGCATAACACAAACATGCACGATGGCACGGTAGAGCAAAGTTATTGCTACCCTATTACATGACTCCCAGAGTCCAAATGATTAACTATTTTTCAGAAGGTCACAAATATGAACCGCCCAGCGGATCAATCTTCTTGATGGCCTGGTGCTTCCGGATCATCCCTCTCCGCTTCTTCGTCCTGTTCTATTTCTTGGAAGGTTGGTGATGACCAGTCAATGCCACTCAAAGCTTGGAACTCAGCTTCATCATCAATAAGCCTGGACGGGTCAACTTCAGGAGCAAAAGTGTGCTTACGGATTGGGGGGGTCAGGTCTTTCACTTTGTAAGACGGTGTTGGCATCTTCTGATTTCCCAAGTCATAAGCTGGTTGATACTTGGTGAGGTCTGTCTCATTGGCAATCAGACACGCCAAAGGACGTATATCCTTCACGCAAGCAGCAAAGTCCTTCTGGTCAAACGGAGTGCCGTCTTCCTTAAAGCTTGGATACTCGATAGAGATATTGGCCGAGTCTAGCTCCGGTAACCATGCTTTGGCCCGGCTTAAGGCAGTCATAGCTCTGGTCTCGCAGATGATCTTTTCATTTCACTAAACCTCTTGGGCAAGACGGAAAGCTTCCTTAACACATCAACCAAGAGCGTGGGGGCTTCATTAGACGGAGAAATTGTGGCCAATGCGCGCTGAGCACCAGTGCAAAGCCGCTCCACCAATGTGTAAACCGCCTTCAGCTTCACAAGCATATCTTGGTTGAGATTGGTGCTTCTAGGGCCTGCAAAATAATCATTGGATGGGTTAAAAGTGGTTCATATTATCAAGGAGGATATTCAAATTTGGCAGTCATAAGGCGACTTACCAAAGATAGCAGAAACCATCTGAGACACCTGGTGTTTTAAGCCGGTGAGTTCAGTGGTCGCTTCCTAGAAAGTCGCCTCCGCCTTCTCAGCCTGTTGTGTCAAGGCAATTCTCTTTTCATCCCAGGCGTTTTTCTCAACTTCAAAGCCGATCTTCACTTTTTCTGATTCAACCACACTAAATTCAAACTTTGAATTCGCCTTCTGGGTCTCAGCCTCTTGCAGCTCCACACGAGTCCTCAAGTAAGACAGCTCTGATTGAAGTTGAGCAGTGGTGGTCTATTCATACACCTGATTAAAATCATGAGCAGCCACCAATTTATGGTGTAGGGGGTGGGCTATTTATAGCCACTGGGCAACCCGACCTGATTTGTCCGAAATGGCCCTGGGTCACTAAGGAACTGACACGTGTCACAACGGTCAGATTTCAAACACACGCGACAGCTTGACTTGGGCTACAAGTAAAGCTGACTTATCCAACTCTGGATAACATTTGCTCCCATTGTCTTCGCTCGAAGACATATGATTTTGGTTGAGCATCACTTCAGTCACTCTGACTTCGTTCACTTGGACCCCACTTAACAGTGCTGTGGTTCCTATGACTCAACAAAGAAGAAAAGAAACAACGAAACTACTAAGTCTTCGCGCTCCATAGTCTTCACTCAATGTCTTCTTCTGTCATAGTCTTCAGTGTGAATGTCTTCACGTACCACCATTATCTTCAATGTCTTCATACATTTTTAGGGGTCATCTCCGGTAGGTAAACCGAATCAAGGAGGGACTACTACCTGTGTTATCCTGCAATTCTCACAAACACATTAGTCCCTCAACCACGTTTCTCGTCAACACTTCAAAACCAAACTAGGGGTGGCACTAGATGCACTTACACTTTTCAAACAATAATATGTTAATGCATACCCTTACACCGATTAGCTTACATTCGGTCTTTGCGCCATTGGTGCAACGAGTCATCTAGTGTAATTAACACATAGTTGATATTTGAGATAATATCACTGGAAGTCAGAGAACTTGCTCTGAATGTACAGTTTGGTGCTAAAACTTTAAAAATACGGATTTGTGATCATTCAACTTGTGCTCTTGTGCAAATACGATCACTTCATCGGTATCTAGACGTATCCTGCAGTTAAGTGGCATGCCAACCGGACTGTAGGGACATGCGTGTGTTTTTTTTTTTGAGAAACACCCCCGCTCTATTTTTAATTGCGCAGAAGCCTCTCATCAGCATGTGTAGGACCCGATTGTGTGCTAGATGAATAAAAGAAATGAGAAATGAAAAGCCGCTTGGGGGCTTGAACTTACGACGTCATGTACGCGCATGACCTGTCCCAAGTACTGCAACAAGGAGTTTTTCATCGTGTACGAACAGATATATCTTCTTTTATTTGACTCCCTCCGTTCCTAAATTTAAGTCTTTGTAGAGATTTCATTAGGTGGACTACATACGGAGCAAAATAAATGAATCAATACTTAAAATGCATCTATATACATCCGTATGTAGTTCATAGTGGAATCTCTACAGAGACTTATATTTAGGAACAGAGAGAGTATTAAGTGAAAGCGAGGTTTAGCTGATATTTCACGTCGATTCTGATGGCCTCCACCATTAAATTTTGCAATTTTAGCTGATATTTGCACGAACAAAAAATGCACTGGGGAGAGACTTGAACTCGCAAGCTCGCATCACCTAGCTAGCGGATGTGCAGTACTAACCACTGAAACGTGCACAAGCTTCTAGTTTCAACTTTATATACTTTAATGCCAAAAAAGTTTGAATTCAAAATCGGTTTGATAAATTCGCGTGAAAAAAAATGTTCACCCTCGGCTAGTGGTCGTTGCCAACATATAAAATTATGTGTTTCTCCTTAGACACATGAACAAGTATGGATTCTGGAATGGCAAAAAATCCTGCTCCCCCTCGAAATGATCAAAAATTCTTTCAGGCAAATCAACGAAAATTCTGGTTGAGTTCAAATAATTTTAAATTAAAAAATCTAGATAGAAGAAAATATAGCGCGTAATGAATATATCATTTCTATTTTGATGGTTAGTCCATTATTAACTAGCAACTGGCCCGGATTCAAATCTTGTATAGGTTATATTTTTGCCAAAAGAATATATTCGATACAAAAATAATTAAAATGTTTGTGCCTCATGATATGAACTCTAGACCTAGAGGTGTGAAGAAAACTGACCTACCCCAGCAGTAAAAAATTGGATTTTAATTTGAAGTGATGCAAGTCCCCTTTGAAATAGGAATTCAGCAAGCTTATTGATAACATCGACGTCGTCTTTGCATATGGTTGAATTATCCCGGCCAAAAATAAAGAATGTTTTGTGGGGTTGGCTAATATAATTGTGTGTGCATCGAAGTACTAGACATCAAGGACTCCATCGCGGTGGTTAGCATGCGGGACGGGAGTGAATAGGTTTCTGGATTGAATCCTCACAACCCAATTAGTTTTAAATCGTCAAATCTTTCTCGCATCCACTGGTAGGTTGATCCCACACAGGTAGAAAGAGTATGCCGGCAGACGCAATTACTAGTACTTATTACGTGTGAATAATTTATACAGATGTAATTATCAAAAAGCTGAGGTTGTTTCTGCAAAAAAAACATCACATGCGTCACACCTACCGTGGGGCCGTGCACACGTGGCATGCCACGCAAACAGCGGATACACATGTGTACACACTCTATGACCGGATTTGCATGAGAACGCAAGTTAAGTGACCACAAATCTGTATTTTCAAAGTTTTAGCACCAAGCTGAATATCCAAATCAAATTCTATAACTTCTAATGATATTAATGTTCAACAAATTATTGCTTGATATGAACGTGTACTTAATTTTCTGCCTCATATCCACGGGCATTGCATGTACGCATTTACTAGTTTGTAGTAAAAGACACTATTACCAAGTTTAAACTTTTGGAAGGGGTGTGTACAACCCCTTGAATATGTTCGAAAAAAACCCTTGAATACAAACTGAGGGAGTCCTGGACTAGGGGGTGTCCGGATAGCCGAACTATCATCATTGGTCAGACTCCAAGACTATGAAGATACAAGATTGAAGACTTCGTCCCGTGTCCGGATAAGACTTTCCTTGGCGTGGAAGGCAAGCTTGGCGATACGGATATGTAGATCTCCTATCATTGTAACCGACTCTGTCTAACCCTAGCCCTCTCCGGTGTTTATATAAACCGGATGGCTTTAGTTCGTAGGACGAAGAACAATCATACCATAGGCTACCTTCTAGGGTTTAGCCTCCTTGATCTCATGGTAGATCTACTCTTATAACACACATCATCAATATTAATCAAGCAGGACGTAGGGTTTTACCTCCATCAAGAGGACCCGAACCTGGGTAAAACATCGTGTCCCTTGTCTCCTGTTACCATCCGCCTAGACGCACAGTTCGGGACCCCCTACCCGAGATCCGCCGGTTTTGACACCGACATTGGTGCTTTCATTGAGAGTTCCTCTGTGTCGTCACCGATAGGCTCGATGGCTTCTTCGATCATCAACAACGACGCAGTCCAGGGTGAGACCTTCCTCCCCGGACAGATCTTCGTATTCGGCGGCTTCGCACTGCGGGCCAATTCGCTTGGCCATCTAGAGCAGATCGAAAGCTACGACCCTGGCCGTCAGGTCAGATTTGGAAGTTTGAGCTTCAAGGCTGACATCCGCGGGGACTTGATCCTCGATGGATTCGAGCCACAGCCGAGCGTGCCGCACTATCACGATGGGCATGATTTAACTCTGCAGCCGGACAGTATCCCGGAGGCCGCACTCGAGTCCGCTCCGATCTTCAATTCGGAGCCGGCTGCGCAGATCGAGGACGGATGGCTAGACACCGCCTCGGGGGCTGCAACCTCTACGGCGATAGAGCCGAACACTGATCTTGTCCCTCGTGAAGCCCGTGACTCCGAGGTGCCAGACTCCTCGCCGAACTGCGAGCCTCCCGCGCCCCCTCCAATCGAATCTGGTTGGGCGCCGATCATGGAGTTCACCGCCGCGGACATCTTTCAACACTCACCTTTCGGCGACATCTTGAGTTCGCTAAAGTATCTCTCGTTATCAGGAGAGCCCTGGCCGGACTGCAGTCAGGACGGTTGGGATGCGGACGACGAAGAAATTCAACGCCCACCCACCACCCACTTAGTAGCCACTGTCGACGATCTAACCGACATGCTAGACTTCGACTCCGAAGACATCGATGGTATGGACGACGATGCCGGAGACGACCAAGAACCAGCGCCTATCGGGCACTGGAAAGCCACCCCAACTCACGACGTATACATGGTGGATACACCAAAAGGAAGCGATAATGAGGAACAACGGGACGTGGCGAAGGACAACTCCCCCAACAAACAACCAAAACGGCGACGCAAGCGCCGCCCGAAGTCCCGCCTCGATAAAAACGGCACCCATACGGACCCGGCCCTAGAGCAGGGCGAAGCAGTGGGCGGCGAACATGCCACCAAGCAACCATCCGAATATGATGAACTGGACAAGCAACCCATCCGACGAAAAGAAGAGCCTAGACGATCCCACGCTGAACGCATCACCAGAGCATAAGAACCTTCATAAAAGGCTCGTCGCTACTGCAAGAAGTTTGAAGAAGCAAAAGCGGAAGGTCAAAACAGCAGAGGACGCACTTAGAATGAGATGGAGCAAAGTACTCAATACCGCAGATAAATATGATACTAGTCGCCAGGCAAAGAGCTACCCGAAGCGCAAGCTGTTGCCCGAATTCGACGAGGAGGCCTTAGAGCCCCCGCAGTCAAAAAAGAAAGAGGCCACCTGGCCGGATAGACAACCAGATGACAGGCTAAGATCAGCAAGGGGCTCCGCACACAAGCCGGCACACGATCAGCATAAAGATCCTCGGAAAAAGGATGACCCGGTCAGGTCTATCTATGGGCCAAAAAAGAAGACTCCAGGAAGCAACACAACCCACCGAGCGTTTGAAGACAACGGCACACCCAAATACAGGGACGCCGCACACCCACTATGTTTCACCGACGAGGTACTGGATCATGAATTTCCAGCGGGATTCAAACCCGTAAACATAGAGGCATATGACGGAACAACAGACCCCAGAGTCTGGATTGAGGATTATATCCTACACATACATATGGCTAGAGGAAACGATCTCCATGCCATAAAATACCTACCCCTCAAGCTCAAAGGGCCAGCTCGGCATTGGCTCAAAAGCCTCCCAGAAAATACCATTGGAAGTTGGGAAGAGCTCGAGGATGCGTTTCGAGCAAATTTTCAGGGGACTTATGTCCGCCCTCCGGATGCAGACGATTTAAGTCACATAACTCAACAGCCCGGAGAGTCAGGACGCAAATTCTGGAACAGGTTCCTCACTAAAAAGAACCAAATAGTCGACTGTCCGGACGCCGAAGCCTTAGCAGTCTTTAAGCACAATGTCCGAGACGAATGGCTCGCCAGACACCTCGGCCAGGAAAAGCCAAGAACAATGGCCGCACTAACAAGCCTCATGACCCGCTTTTGCGCGGGGGAAGACAGCTGGCTGGCTAGATGCAGTACCAGCGACCCGAGTACATCCGAAGTCAGGGATGGAAATGGGAAATCACGACGCAGAAAAGATCAGCGCCGGAATAAGGAAAATGGACCAAATAGCACGGCGGTCAACACCGGATTCAAAAGCTCTCGGACGAATAATAAAACACTGCCCCTCAAGGACAACAGTGACGAGCTATCCAACCTAAACAAAATTCTGGATAGGCTATGTCAAATACATAGTACCTCCAGGAAGCCTGCAAACCATACCCACAGAGATTGTTGGGTCTTCAAGCAGTCCGGCCGACTTAACACCGAACGCAAGGGGCTCGACACACCAAGCAAAGACGACGACGAACCCCACAAGCAGCACTCCGGAAAACAGAAGACTTTCCCACTAGAAGTTAAAACAGTGAACTCACTTCATGTGATAACACGAAAGCACAGTGCGGCACCTGCCATACCAGGACACCGACCGCAGAATGGGGATAGACCCTACCAAAATTCACAGTAGCAGCACTTCCTTCAAAGGAGTGACGCCAGGCCTTTAAGCCAATTGAACAGGCTCTGTACCACTAGAGGTTGTGTTCGGTTCATCCGACAACCTCCATCGCGAAAAGCTCACTCTCCATATCGCCCCATTCCACAGTGGCCCTCAAGCACTACTGGGACGCGAAGCTTTCGCCCGCTTTAATGCAATAACACATTACGCGTCTCTTACGCTTAAAATGCTCGGTCCATGCAGCATAATCTCATTAAAGAGTAACTCCGAGTGTCCCTCGACCACGGAGAACGTGAGGCCGCCTTGACAGCCACACACTAATCCAACCTTGCAGGTCAAAGCCCCTAAAAACAGGTCATTCAGACCTCGGACACGGTTAGGCGAGTCCGGCGTAAATAAACAAGGGGCTTCCCAGCCGCATACCCCTTTACAAGGGGCTGCACGTATAAACGATGAGAGCCAATAAAGCTCAACTTTATTCATCTTCCAAATTATACTTTATTTTAAATACATCCTTTGCACGATATTTCTTCCAAACTAAGTCCTTCTCTTTTATAGATGAAGCACGTGCTACACCCGTCCAGGATACAACATAACGGAGACACAGGCGCAGACGTGCAGAAGGGACCCGTTGCAAGGATTCTTTTCAGATTAAGACCCTGCGTAAACCTTTCTTATTGTCTCTTGTTGATACACATCCCCCGGTTTTCTACCATAACCGAGGAGGAGACTGGCGTTTTGGCATCGGCCGCGTCAGAAGTTCCCGCCTGTACCTGGACGCTAGGGGCTTAGGGCATTGTTCTTCCCAGTATCATAAAGACCGAACACCTCAGGGAGTGTTCGGCGTCTCGAGTTAGGCCTTATATGCATCAGCTCCGAATCATGTCTTTGGTCAAATGTTGGGTTTGCCCGGCTCCTGTGTTTTGCTGCCTTACGTTCCGCTCCATCGGCTAACGCGGCACCAGGAGAACTACTGCGATTGTGCCCCGGTTCGGCCGGGCGAGCACCTCAGTAGAGAAAGCCGAAAACTGACTGTCATGATATAGCGAGAGACTGGTCAACCACTCGATCGACTATTGGAATGTTTAGAATTCCTCCGCTTTGACGATGGACCGCTTCCCGGTCAGGCACATACGCGCCCCGAGGTCGGAGAGTACGGTGCCCCTAGGGGCTATATAGTAGCCCCACCTTCGAGCTCCTATGGCTAAGTGAAAGTAATAAAGCATTATAGTCCGGTTGCCTAGTTTGCTAGGCTATCACCTCCTTCAAAAGGACCAAGACGTTGGATTAAGTGTGAAAAAGCGTTTTCCTTTTTGCAAACACCCCCGCACCATGTGCGTGGGGCTGAAGCCAAAGACTGCCATCTTTCAGGTTATACATACATATACGGCCGCACAGGAGATAGTTTAATACTTGAACGCACAAGTATAAAAAGCTATTGCATTATAAACATGATCTCACAAATCATACACGTCATTTGAACATGACATCTTTCGAGCACTACGACTCTATTAAATGAGCGCCCTGCAGGACTTCCTCAAAATAGTGCTCGGCGGGTAATCGGCTTTTGTCCGAACCCCGGGATGCAACAGCGGTGGCATCCATCTCCGCCTAGTATGTCTTCACACAGGCGAGAGCCATCCGTGCACCTTCTATGCATGTCGACTGCTTCATCGCCTTGATATGCGGCACCGCCCCAAGGAATTGCTGCAACAAGCCAAAATAACTCTTCGGCTTGGGACTTTCCGGCCACAGATGAGCAACCACATTCGTCATGGCAAGTCCGGACAATCTATTCAGCTCAGCCCACTCAGCCAGCCGATCAGCCAACGGGAGTGGACGCTCCGGACTATGTAATTGAGACCAGAAAAGCTCTTCCATTTCCTGATCCTTCTGGCTTCGGAAGTGCACGACTGCGTCCGCCGCACTCGTCGCCAACTCCAGATAAGGATCCTCCGCACCACACAATTGGCCCAACTCAGCATACTTCGGATCCGTAAACTTCCTATGCAGTAGAAAGGGCTTTCCAGCCGCAATGTCTCCGGCCTGACGTAGTTCCTCCTTCATAGCCCGCATAGCACCATGGGCATCCTTGGCTTCGGCGGCGGCCTTCTTCAGGTCCTCTTGCTCCGCTCGGCGTTCTCTTTCAAGAACCTCATAGCGGTCGGCAGCATCTTTTAATTTCGCGGCCATTCCGGCCATCTCCTCCCTGCTTCGGCAGTGAGCAGCCTTTTCGGTTTTTAACTCTTCCGCTGCCTTCGAGGCAGCCGCATCACTTTTCCTGGCTTGCTCCTTGGCTCGAGCAAGCTCTTCTCGAAGGTCTTCCACAGCAGCGGAACCATCTGCATCAAGCATATCAATTGTAAGGAACGGGCATCGGCTCCCTTACTAGGCAACCGCGGAGCAACCACCTACCTTGCGACTCATTAAGTCGCTTATTGACCAGCGCGATGTCCGCATTCGCAACATTGAGTTGCCTCTTCAGTTCGGCAACTCCATCAGTCCGGCTGGCCACCGAACGTTCCGCCACCTACATAGGAAAGGCGACATTCTATAACTGAGATTATGATCCTTGGCACGCTATCGCTTTCGACAGCATACCAAGTCTCAGGGGCTACTATCTATACAGGGCGCACTCCATGTGCAAAACTGTCAAAAGGTATGTCATTTTTTGCGTACCTCAAACCCCATCAGCAAACTTCCGACGGCCTCATACAACCCGCTTTCGGCGGATGAGACCCTCTCAATTACCATACTCATTAATGTGCGGTGATCTTCCGAGATAGACGCCCTCTTGAGCAAATCCTGCAGCTCCACCGGTCGTACTCCAATGGGTGCCGGACTCTCCGGCCCCGCCGGACTCGGGGAGACCCTCCGTGACGACACCTTAGGGTCGTCCACCCCGCCCGACGGGGCGGCAGATGGAGGCGTCTCGCTCTCCATCATCTCCGGACGAAGGTCCCCCGAAGATGAGCTCTGCTGAGATGGGCTGAGATCCGAACTACAAAGTGAAAACTTCGGTTACCTTTGTAAATAATACAGGGGCGTTCCTTATTACAAAATTCCCCCTTTTTACTTACGGCTCGCTGGAGGGTTGATTCCTCTAGGGAGACTATGCGGCCGGGGCTCTTCCCGGCGCAGGACCTTCCGGCGCAGATTTCCTTCCCCGCTTTGAGGCCTTGGCCTCCGGGTCTTCGGAAGCGGTCCTCTTCTCCCCCTGGAAGGAGGGATTCTCGATTCCCCCCTTATTGAAAGCCTCCTTGGCAGAGGTGGTAGTTTCCCTGTGCCCCCCTTCGCTCTCCTCCGAAGGCGCAACCTCCAACATTTTGACTAGCACGGAATCCGGCGTGGTCTCAGGGAGGGGGGTCGGACACCATATCAGTTTTGCTTGCGCTATCCACTCCTGTCCAAGGGATAGCTGGTTAAAGGGAAAACCCATGATAAGTAAATGGACAATATGTCCGGACACAGGGCTACTTACTTGAGTATCTGGGTGATTGCAGCTTAGGCCAGCGTCCTCGGTCAAGTCCGGACGCATCTCTTGCGATCCGAAGAACAGTTTGTACATCTCCGCGGGTGTCAAACCCATGAAGTGTTGGAGAGCTCGTGGCCCCTCCGGATTAAATTCCCACAGGCGGAGGGGGCGACGTTTGCAGGGCAGAAGGCGCCGAATCAGCATAACCTGTGCCACTACGACCAGATTAATCTCCCTTTCTTGGAGGCCTCGAATCCGGTCTTGCAACAGGGGTACGTCTTTGGACGGCCCCCAGTTAAGCCCCTTGTTGACCCATGACGTCAGGCGTTGTGGAGGGCCCGAGCGAAAGACGGGCGGCGGCCTCTGCCTGCTGCCCCTGGGAGCGGTGATATAGAACCACTCCTGTTGCCACAAGCCGAGCTCCTCCTGAAAAGAGCCCTCGGGCCATGGAGCATCGGCCCTCTTGCTTATAACCGCCCCTCCGCACTCTGCATGACGCCCCTCAATCATCTTCGGCTCCACGTTGAAGGTTTTGAGCCACAGGCCGAAGTGAGGGGTAGTGCGGAGGAAGGCTTCGCAGACAACAATGAATGATGAGATGTGGAGGATGGACTCCGGAGCCAAGTCAAGGAATTCCAGCCCATAGTAAAACATGAGCCCCCTCACGAAGGGATCCATCGGGAAGCCTAAACCCCGACGGAGGTGAGACACGAACACGACGCTCTCGCCGGGCTCGGGAGTAGGAATAACTTGCCCTCGGGCAGACAACCTATGCGAAATCTTGTAGGTCAAGTACCTGGCGTCTCTCAGCTTTAGCACGTCCTCTTCCGTGACGGAAGAGGGCATCCATCAGCCTCGTAGGTCGGAGCCGGACATCGTCGAAAGTCGAAAGTACCCAAATTTGGAGCCCGGGGTGCTGGAACTCGGAGCAAGGGGCGGATTCGATTAAGGATTGAAGAAAAAGAATGGGCCTTGGTCTCATTATAAAGAGGAAGAATGCCAAGAGCCGTCCCCGTGACCGTTTGGAACCCGCCTTCGATGGAGGGGGCGTGGCAACGGGCGCGGTTGGGTTACCCACGTCTGTATTTATGAGAATCCCGGAAATATTATTCTCTCTACGGTGGTACGTGGAATTTATTTTGCAGAGCCGGACACTATCCTGGTGTTCACAATCTTCTGTAGATTATTCAGAGGAGTAACCCGCCTTGCAATGCCGAAGACAATATGCGCGCCGAACTCGTCGTCATTGAAGTCTGGTTCAGGGGCTACCGAGGGAGTCCTGGACTAGGGGGTGTCCGGATAGCCGAACTATCATCATTGGCCGGACTCCAAGACTATGAAGATACAAGATTGAAGAATTCTCCCGTGTCCGGATGGGACTTTCCTTGGCGTGGAAGGCAAGCTTGGCGATACGGATATGTAGATCTCCTACCATTGTAACCGACTCTGTGTAACCCTAGCCCTCTCCGGTGTTTATATAAACCGGATGGCTTTAGTCCGTAGGACGAAGAACAATCATACCATAGGCTAGCTTCTAGGGTTTAGCCTCCTTGATCTCGTGGTAGATCTACTCTTGTAACACACATCATCAATATTAATCAAGCATGACGTAGGGTTTTACCTCCATCAAGAGGGCCCGAACCTGGGTAAAACATCGTGTCCCTTGTCTCCTGTTACCATCCGCTTAGACGCACAGTTCGGGACCCCCTACCCGAGATCCGCCGATTTTGACACCGACACAAACCATGCCAAAGTCAAGGCAAAGGCAAGTCTACTCATCGACGCAAAGGCAAGTCTACCATCACATATGAAAGACGGAGTCCGCATATGATAATGGAAAAAAAGGTTACTAAGGGGTCAGCGCCAAAGTCCGAATGGATGAAATTTAATACTGATGGATCTTTTGCGGACGACGGAACATCTGGCGATGGAATGGTCCTACGTGATGATAAGGGAGCGATAATTTTTTTCCTCTTGCAGGCAATTGTTCTCTTGCCGTGAGGCACTGGAAGCTGAGTTATGTGCCTATATGGAAGGTTTGTCCTTTGCCATCCATAGAAGTGAGCTACCCGTGATCGTGGAAATGGACTCAATTATGACGGTGAAGATGATCCAAGCTTCGGAGGTTGACCGATCCATTTACTCGTCCATCATAAAGGAGATTAAATATCTTTTGTCTCTTCGTGAATTTTGTATTACTCATGTAAATCGTAGCCAGAATAAGGTTAGTGATAGCCTAGCTAATTTTGCTCGTATTGAGGGTAGAACCATGACTTGGTTGGGCTCTGGACCTCACGTATCCATAGAGTTGGCTGCGATGGACTGTACAAGTGTGGAGATTGAGTAATACAAGTTTTTCTCACCCGCAAAAAAAATAAAAAAATATAAACCATGCCTGTTAGAGGCTTAGAGCTTGTCGCAATCCAAACACTAGTTGTCTCCCCTTTCCCGTTTCATGATTGCTGAC
>NC_041389.1:94410621-94421281 GCF_002162155.2 Triticum dicoccoides | reverse complement strand
TCCATCTCCCCTCTATCACCATAGTAGCATAACATCGATAGAACATTCTCCATCTATACCACAATATCTCTAGACTCTATAGCATCTTCCCTTTCCCCCATCTCTCTCTTCTCTCAAACATGTACAAATCCCAACACGAAAATGATATGGCACTCATGACCTAATCACCCCATCCAGCCTCCCCTTCCTCCTTTCCCTTGAAACCGACACAACAAGATTCCATTGCTAGCTACAATGAGCTCTCCTCCTCCACCATCTCTTCCCGAGGCTTGTTCTATTACCAAGGCAGTTGCTCCTGATCTCTCCCTGCACATCAGCCCTCCGTCGCCGGGCACGGCGGTGGGCGACAACGGCGAGGTGCGGCTATGGCTACATGAGGCCGCGGCAAAGAGGCACCGTGGCCTGGAGGAGATGCTGCACCAGCCGAACAAGGCCCATGCGTTCAAGAAGAGCTCGTGTCCTGCCGTTGGCGGCGGCGCTGTGGCAAGGCCGGCAGCTGGTGGCCGGAAGAGGAGCTCGAGGGCTCCTAGGATGCGGTGGACCACAACGCTGCACGCACACTTTGTGCGTGCCGTGGAGCTCCTTGGTGGCCATGAGAGTATGTTCAAGATCGTTTAACTAACAAATAGGGTATTTAATTATACACCAGTAGATGTGAGTGCTTGATGTGATGGTTTTGTTTTCCTGTTGGTATTTGAGGAGTCTGCATGGTGTTTTTCCTTTGGTGCCCTTTTATTTGATCTTTAGTGTTTTCTGTATCTTAAGTCTTAATTTTCCAAGAATAGAGTGTCATACAAATTCATTCAAATTTCCGTGTTTGTGCTCAGTTTAATTTCCATCTATGCATGATTAACCATTATTGGTCTCTAAAACCCACTTCCTGTTTTATTTGATACAATAATCTTGTAGGAGCAACACCACAAGAGTAGAGTGCCGTAGAAATTCATTCAAACTTGTGTGTTTGTACTCAGTTTAATTTCCATCTATGCAGATTAACCCTTATTGCTCTCTTAAGACTCATTTCCTTTTCATCTGAAACAACATCTTGTAGGAGCAACACCAAAGTCAGTATTGGAACTGATGAACGTGAAGGATCTTACACTCGCTCATGTTAAGAGCCACCTGCAGGCAAGTAATAACTAGTACAAAGTCTTCTCTCCTACCATAAGTTTTCACCTACATGCATTCTTGTATTTGCTAGCTCAAACATCTTTTTCTCACCGTGCTAACTTCCGATCACTCAAAAACAAAAGGATGGAATACACACCCCATAACTAATTATTCTGGACATATAGTAGCTTCTTGTTGTTAGTTGATACCAAGTCCCTGTTGTCCTTTTTTGTCTTTTTTTAACAAATGGCAGCATAATAGATTAAGCTAATTAATTTCCATCTTTCATATTTTTCTACTTGATTTCTTGCATGCAGATGTATAGAACAGTGAAGAGCAGAGACAGATCATGCGTTGCAGGTAAAACACATGGTGCCTAGATCTTTAACACCTTGTTGTCCTTGAAACTAATTTCATGGCTTGAGTTAATTTATCCAAGGTCATGTCACACACAGTGATGAATTATTGGCATGGGATAAGTGTGTGCTATCTGTAGCTAGCTAGCACCTAGCTAGGGCTGGACTAACGAGCAGCTCGGCTCGTTAAGCTCGTACTCGCTAAGCTCGTGCTCGTTAAGGCTCGGCTCGTTAAGCTCGTTAAGATTAACGAGCAGAAAACCCTGCTCGGCTCGGCTCGTTTGAAGCTCGTTAAGCTCGTGAGCGCTCGCGAGCGCTCGTTAACAGATTGTAATGTGTTACAATATACATGATGAATGCGTAGGTATGGTTTTCAAGATAAAATATTATGACTAAGAAAAGAAATGAAGTAGTATGTTGCCTCATATGTCGATTAGATTAAATAGATGGGTTGAGGTGCTACAAAAAGTTTGTCACATAATATAAAAATATAAGTTGTGTTGTTACTAACGAGCTTAACGAGCTACTCGTGAAACTCGTTAGCTCGCTCGTTAAGATCGTTAAGCTTAACGAGCTAAAATCAATGATTGGCTCTGTTCATTAAGAAGCGAGCTACGAGCTTAACGAGCCGAACTATCGAGCGCTCATTAAGCTCGCGAGCTACGAGCTTTTGGTCCAGCCCTGCACCTAGCCTGTGTGCCCCATAAGGCACAACTGTACAGCTAGCTTGTACATAAATGCTTGTATTTTGTAGTGTGATAAGACACATGCAGTAATTTAATTATATAT
Organism: Triticum dicoccoides; assembly: GCF_002162155.2. Taxonomy (NCBI): domain Eukaryota; kingdom Viridiplantae; phylum Streptophyta; class Magnoliopsida; order Poales; family Poaceae; genus Triticum; species Triticum dicoccoides. The sequence goes on along the minus strand of NC_041389.1, from coordinate 94,419,026 downwards.
GGTGTGGTTGCAGGCCATGGCCAGACCAGAGATATGGGCTTTCTGAGAAGGGTTGTCGCTGGTGATGAACTGATCAATGGCTTTGATGGGTTCAACAGCAACATGGTCAACACCACTTCCAATAATACAACTCCTAGGTTTGTACATTAATCTGGTATGATTTGACTGGGTTTATTGATTAAATATAACTGTTATTGATTAACAATGGTGTTTTGTTTCATATCTCTTGGTCTTTGTGTCACACCAAGTCTGTAGCCTTGCTGCATTTGGAGCATGGATGCATGCGCTGTGCTTGCCTTTACATCACCTTTGCCTCATTTTAATACTCTGTTGCCTTGTGTGACAGCCGAATATGTGTAGAGATTAATTCGGATGTCAGCATCTAGAGGAATTTGAATGCACTATTTTAGTCCATGTGGTCAGCTTGGAGTATCCAGCTAGTCCTTAAATAGACTAAGGTTTTCGGTTTTAATAGTGCACAATTGAGTAGTTAATTAACTGCTGGACAAATGATTGGTATGCGCAATTGGCATGCTTTTGCCACATTTCATACTCACAAGTACTGGAAAGTATTTCTTTTTCGAAAAGGAGGATAACACTCCCGGCCTCTGCATGAATAGATGCCCACATCCATATATTATCTGATTATTTCAGAATGTCAATGAAAATACATGCATCTATATATGCTACTACTTTGGTTGAATTTAACAACAAATGCTCTTTAACTACACATCGCTTGGTTTGATATGAATTAATGTATTTTGCTTTAAAATACGAGCACTGTAAATTTAGTTATGTGTGTGCAGTCGTTGATCTTATTGGTCTGTGGCGTATATGCCATCATTAGAAACCACATGAGTATATCTTGACATAAACTAAAACTAGAGCATTTATAATTTGATTACTATCTTGAACACATCAAAGTGTCCGTTGAGACTTGAGACTCTAGCCAAGTTACTTAACCATGCATGCATTATGAGTTTTTGTTTTGTTTTGTTTGAGAACCATGCATTATGAGCTACTAGTACATAGCGACGCGCAGCCTTTCGGGCCTCTCTATCATATCAGTTCCTTTTGTCAGCTGAAATGATGAAAAATCTCCATCATATACACTTTACCGGGTCACCCCTCAGTCCATGCCCCATCGATCAGCATCTTTCTTTCGCTAACCTCTATCATGACCTCTCTTCTTCCTTAAGGAGAGCAAGCAAAGCATGCATGCATGCATGCCTCTAGCTTGCTAGCTGTAGGAGGCAGTTGTGCTTGTCTCCTGTCCTGCACTGCCACTGTACCGTGTGCTCCTGATTTCACACTCCCAAGCATGCACGCATGCATGCATGCAGCACACTTCCAACCTTCTCCGTCCTCTCTCTGCCCTTTTTGAGTTGCATGCTCCTTGTGAGTCATGATGCACGGGGAGACATTTTCCCTCCCCCTCTTGTAATTCGCAGGGAAATAAATGGTCTGCTTGGTTTTTTCCGCGCGAGTGATCAGAGCATGCAGCTGCGGTTGCGTTTGTGGTTGATCAGATAAGATGATGAGCTCAGATCCATATGAATTGTCCCTCTGCCTCTGGTGGCCGGCCCTATCAGGGGTTGCGCCAATGTCTGTTGGAATCTCGCAAACAACAGGTAGAAGAAGACAAGGGCAACTCCATTGGCCTTGACCAGGGGGAAAGCCTGCCCTGCCATTTGCTGAAATAGTGGCGAGCATGGACAAGCCACTTGGCAGCGCGTACACTAGCGGAGCTAGCCAGACTGATCGACGTGTGGTGTGCTGGCCTTTTTGTTAGGAAACCTCCATGCATGTCTCTCCAACTCTCCCCTCCTTGCTGTACATGGTCATATCTCATGCATAGCTACCTAGATCCTCCAACTTCAGGACATGGATTTTAGTTTTTCTCCATAACAGCCGTGACAAAATAATATATGACATGATCCCCTCCACCCAAGAGTTCTGTTGATGTAGTCAGAGCATCTTCAAATTTGACCCCTTATTAATTGTCCGCGGACATGTATGAACTCTGAACCATCATTTGCCCGTGCATGGAGCTTTGTATCCCCCCAAATTATTCGGACCCATGTTATATGATGGGTGGGGATGGAGAGAGAGAAAAGAAAGAATAAAAAATGGTCCGGGGTGCATTTCGCAAGAAAAAAAAGGTTCGGGGTGCATTTTGTAAGAAAAAAAGGTCCGGGATGGGCTAGGTCCGACGTGGCGTGCATTCCAGATACGTCCCGATCCCCATTTTGCCGCCAAATATGAGCTGAATTTGGGTGTTTTTGCAGAAAGCTCGGACACATGGGACGATTTGGAGGTCCGGCTGTGTGTTGTTTTTTCTCTCTCCTCTTCGGACAATATCTAGGCTGTCCAACCATACATACAGGGACGGTTTGAGAGTCTTGGTTGGAGATGCTCAATATAAAATAAGTGTCTCAACTTTATACTAATTTTAGTATAAAAAATGTACTAAGATTAAGACACTTATTTCCGGATGAAAGGAGTATACAAGTAAAATAAAATAGAAAAGGAACGAGTATATAAAGACTTGAATCCGGCCAGACGGTACCTTTGAACGTCCGGCTACTAGCTGTGGTCTAGGCCTCTAGGGTCACTTTCTAGAGGACACCATATGGTGATGTTTCTGGTGTTAAACTGACCCTGACGCCAGGCCCCTCGACATGAAGCTCCGACTCATATATGTGTGCGTTAACTGATTGATTCGTACTGCATGCAGGGGGTCAGAGTCAGCAGCTGGAGAGCAGGGCCATCACGATGCTTGGGGGACACAAACGGCAGCAGCAACAACAACAATGGTGCCACCTTACCTGACGACCTCCGCATCTCATGATAATGAACACATCATGCCGGAGAACGGAATGGCACGGCCAGCAGGCCCACGCCGTGGAAGGCCGTCACCGAACAACACCAGCAGCAGCGGCAGCGACGATGTCGACGAGAGCGAGAGCTTCGGATGGTTGGCGTTGACGCGGCGGTGCAGCGATGAGGACGGCGATGGGGACTGTGCAGGCGACCGTGTGCTGCAAGACGCGGCCATGGTTATGGCTCCGAGCCTGGAGATGAGGCTGGGGAGGCAGGGGTGGGAGCAGATGGAGCCATCGGCATCGGCCTCCAAAGAGCTAACCCCGATCCTCAAGTGCTTGTGAAATGATTATAATAAGTACTCGTGGGATTAATGTGCTGTTGATTAACGTACTAGTACTCAACAAAAGCAAGAGCAACCATGTGAATTCAAAGCTAGCTAGCGAGCTAGTCCTCTGATCTGTTTTCACTGAGTTTTAGTTATGGTCTCATTCACCTGGACAGCCGTTGGATCAAAAGCATGCTGAGATTCGTGATGTTGTGTAGTTCTCCAGTCGCGTGTACTTGTTTGTCCGATGGTTGACGGTGCAGCCCACTCGTTTCTGGGCCCTTTTTACCTTTTTCTATTGCCAGGCTGAGCTTTTGCCTGTTTGGAACAGTGCCACCAGCCACTGTTTTCTATTATTTCTTCTATGGGACGTTCACGTTCTTTGAACGTAATACTTTTCGTATTGTTTGAACGTTTTTTTTCTCGAATACGCACGAGTGTGCATACTATATTATAAAGAAGGAATCAGGGTAAAGAGCCCGTCCACATTAGTGTTACAGATTACATATTTGCACTGTACACTAACTCCACCATCCACCTCTCTCTCCTATGTCTATCTACACTGGTGGAAAAAGGGCCTTTGGTCGCGGTTCGCAACTGTCATTAGTCGCGGTTGCGCAACCGCGACCAAACAGGCGCGACTAAAGGCCCCACCTTTTAGTCGCGGTTGCTTAAGAACCGCGACTAAAGGCCCGTCCACGTGGGCGCCAGGCGGCCGTCGGGGCGGAGGACCTTTAGTCGCGGTTCTTCTGGCCAACCGCGACTAAAGGCCGCCGCAGGTTTAGGGATTTTAGCCCCCCCTAAACCTGTTTTCTGTTTAATTTGTATTGTTTTATTTCTTTTGTGCTTTATTTTAATTTTGAAGGAGTTTCACATATTCTACGGTACTACATACATGCATATGAATGTACAATTTCAAATAAATTTGAAATTAGAACCAAAAAGAATTCAAGAGGAATATACAATATATATTCAATATCATCGGATGACCATATACAATTTTGAACAAGTTTTCATACATAATTTAATGCATATAAAGTTCTACGTCCTCGTAATGGTGTTCTCCTTTAGGATGGAGGACTTCCCTCCTGAACCATCCAGCTAGTTCCTCTTGAAGTGGTCGGAAGTGAGCTTCTGGACTAAGCATCATCCGGAGGTTATTCCTCTGAGCATTGGTATCACTCGGAACCCGCTGCTCAGAGGTGTATCTCCGGATCATCTCACAGACATAGTATGCACATAGATTGGTCCCCGCTGGCTGAATATCCTCACTATTCTTAGCCTTTGACCTTTTGAATTCTAGCTCTTTTTTGAATTCACCGACCTTTGTATCTACGAACCGTCTCCAAACCCTACGAGGCAAAGAAAATTAAATGAACAAGAGAGTTATTAGTTACTTGATATTAGGAAATGAACGAAATAGGCCGATCGATATAGAGCGCAAATGAATGAAAATAATTACTTCTGCAGCATTCTTCTCATGTCGCCCCAAAGCTTTGGATCCTTATTCAGAGAGTCGTGGACGAGACATTCTGAGGTGTCAACTTTAATTACTAGCAGAATCCAGTGGAACCTGCGGACACGATACATGCACAGTACGTCATGCATAACTCATCGATTAGCCGGCCACATACCATGCATGGAGTAAACAAAAGAGAATGTGCTCAAGACAGAAACACTCACCCAAAATGGTAAGGAAATAGAATATCACTTTTGAGTTCCTGCTTTGTAAGAAACTGCCACAGGTTTGCCTCCATGTCGGCGGGGTGATGCTCCAACACATATCCATTAACGATGTGTGGATCAATGAACCCAACATCATGGATGTTCCTTACTCTGCATTCCTTAATCTTCATTCTGCATGTATAATAGCGGACACAACAATATAGTTAGGACATATATATAGTGTAGGCAATATGAACGACATGGGGTAGAAATAAATCACTTATAGAACGTAGCAACTGATGATAGATTTGTCGAGCTCGCGCAGATTGAAAAGCTGGAACAATTCACTCAGATGAATTTGTACATAGTAATGTTTGAAGTGATGCTCATATCTAACTTCCGCATAAATATATTCTTTGGCGTTTTTATTTTTTATGTAACCCTTGTACCATTTCAGCAGACCTTTCATTTGTGGAGGTAGATCCTCTTCCTGCGCAGGCTCGACGAGAGGCCCATTCTTCACATATGTAATTACTACCTCCTTCATTGGCGCCTCATCAAGGCCTAACAGTTCACGAAGAGTAATACCTAAGTTGGCCGCTTGTTCTCTGGCACTCGTTACAGTCAATCCATGTGCTGCCGCAGCTGCTATGATATCGGGGTCATCCGGACCGGCGGCTTTCACTATAAGCGGGGCAATCGATTGTTTACTTTGTTCCCCGAGCTGGGCAACTCGTTTCCCGCTTTTTTTACTTTCTAATTCCGTTTTCTCGGCCTCCTCCAAGGCTTTGTTCTCCTGGTTCTCCGCCCGCTCTTTCTTCTCCTTCAACATGAGTGCCTGCCTACGAAGTTCACGTGCATAGTCGTCAGGCAGATTCTTCGCGGCTTGGGACGGTGTGCTCAAAAATGACTTAGCCCACTTCTTTTGCTCATCAGAAAATACTGGCTTGGGCTCGGGCTCTCTTTTCTTCTTGCAGTCCGCCTTCCATTTCTCATGATCAGCAGCCGCGGTCGCGGCAGTTTCCTCGGCACTACGTTCCCAAGGCCTTGTGGGGAGAGGCTTCAGTGATGGCTCCGGTACCTTTGTGGTCTTAGGTACATAAGGGTCCGGGTTAATAATCCAGGACTGCTTCTGCTTCTTTGCCGGAGGTGGATTGGGGGGCGGCGTCTGATCACCCGCCGGACGAGGACTGGGGGGCGGCGTCTGATCACCCGCCGGACGTTGTGGACTGGGGGGCGTCGGCTGACGTGACGGAGGTGTAGGTGAACCGCCACCACCGTAGGGGGGTGGACTTGTTGTCCTTGGCGCCTCGCCTGGAAACTTGATAAACTTCTTTTGCCATAGAATGAAATGGCGCTTGACATCTCCAAGTCTTTTCTCCCCTTCAGGTGTAGCAATGTCAATCTCCAGGTCCTCAAACCCTTGGACTATGTCCTCCACCGTGACACGAGCATAGCCATCTTGAATGGGGTTGTTGTGGTGGAGTGCTCCAGGTAAACATGGTAAAGCACTACCGATGGCTACCTTCATGGACATGTTCCCGATAGGATAATACAGATGACATTCTTTCATCTCCTTTATATCATCCACGGGGTAGCGAGGAGGCTCCGGTGCAGTAATTTCGACCACCAGAGGCTCCGGTGCAGTAATTTCGACCACCAGAGGCTCCGGTGCAGTAATTTCGATCGTCGGTGCATCTGCACCAGCCGGTGGGGCCTCCGTGGAAGCCACACTGCTTCTCCGCTGCTGGCTTCTGAGATCCGCTGGATGATCTTCATGCTGCGCCCGAGCTGCATCTCGTTCGGCTACTAGTACACTCACGGTTTTCTTCATCACATCCATTTCCGATGCCAACCGCGCCACAACATCTGCTTCCCGATCCATCTTTCTCTTCCGGCTTCTGTAACCGTACGGGTCATCGTTCTGGGGGAACCCTATTTTCCACGGAATGTGCCCCATGCCTCGTACACGTCCTCCGTGTTCAGGATTCCCGAGGGCTTTTGTCAGTGCGTCGTTCTCTCTGTTGAACTTGATCTTCCCCTCTTGAGCATCCCTCATTGCGTCAATAAGGGCTTGGGTGGGTTTAATTATTTTGCCCCGGTAAACACAGTCCCCTGTCTCCGGGTTCAGCGTTCCCCCATGCCCGTACCACCAGCTTTTGGCCCTTGGGTCCCATCCCTCCGTACCTGGACGGATTCCTCGCGCCCTCAGCTCGTTCTCCATCTTCTCCCACCTAGGCTCCCAAAGGCGATACCCTCCTGGCCCCATAATATGATTGTACTCCTTCTTAGCCGCATTTTCCTTATTTTTTCGATATTTGAATGAACTGCTCCGATTTCTTTTGCTTCACAAATTCTGGCCTATCATGTTTCAGTTTCTCATATTGTCCTTTGAAATCCGGAGTCTTGTTCTGCTTGACAAAGTCATGGGCTAGATTTTGCTTGAATTTCCGGAATGCGTCGGCCATCTTATGAAGAGCGAACTGTTTGACTAGCCTCCTCCTCTCCTTGTTTTCCTCAATCTTGTTACCCTCCTCATCGAATTTGTTGTATTCCGGAGGTAGAACGAAATGTTCCATAAGCTTCTTGAAGCAATCTTTTTTTGTTCTCTTATCGACAAAAGTGAAACCAGCAATTCGTGCCTTCTTTGGCTTATTCCACTCCTGGACGGTGATCGAGACGTTGTCTCTAACAATGGCTCCGCATTGGTTGACAAACTTGGTGGCGTTCTTGCGGGGCTCCAGCGGCCTGCCGGTTGCACTGTCGACAACCTCGATGGTGCATGTTTCTCCTTGTTTCATCGTCTTGGTTGCGCCACGCTTTGACGACGTACTCGATTGTTTCGACGATCCGGCCGAGGGCTAAAATAAGAAAGAGAGTCGCGCGCGTTAGTATACACATATTTATTCAAATCAGTTAGTTTGTATCACCAAAGGCTCAATGTATATATATACCTCGGCGCCGGAGGTGGTTGCTACTTCCATTTGAAGATCGTCATTTATCGACGTTTGTTCGGCATCATCTTGCTGACGGCGCCCTTCATCTTCACCGTCAAGGTTCAGATAAGAAGAGATATCATCTTCTTCTTGTCCGGTCGGCACATATAGAATATCGCCGTTTATGATGCTGAACATATGTGCTTCACCGTCCGGATCATAGTTGTCCATAATCGGGTCAGCTCTATCGTCCGCCATTATGTCAGTCCTGAAAACATGTAGTAAAAACAAATTAATTAAGTGAAGAAGGGGGGCGGTGGCGGTGGCGGTGGCGAAAGGGCGGTGGCAAAAGGAAGGGGCGAGGAAGGGGTGGGAGAGGGTGTCGCGGTAGAGCGCGAGACGGGGCGGCAGACGACGGCGTCACGGAGAGGGAGGCGAGGACAACACACATGTATAACCCTTGCCGCCCCCTCTCGATCCCTAAAAAAAACACCGCGCGCATTTTACGGTTTTTTTGTTAATTATCAAATTTTACGGTTTTTTTGTTAATTATCAAGTTTTAAGTTATTTTACCGTTTTTGTTAAACTAATTAACTAGTTAAAATTAAAAAGAACAAAAAAAAGAAAAAAAAAGAAAAAATTCTCTCTCTCTC
>NC_041389.1:94324413-94410611 GCF_002162155.2 Triticum dicoccoides | reverse complement strand
TAGAGAGGCGCGCGCGTGCGCGCGCGGCAGCGAGGCCGGCCGGCGGCGTTGAGGGCGGGCGAGAGGCGGCGCGGTGGGCGAGGGAGGCCGGCGGGCGGCGTACGAGGGCGAGAGGGCCGGGGGCGGCGGGCGCCGTACGTGGGCGAGAGGGGGCGGCGGGCGACGGCGGGCGGCGTCGAGGGCGAGGGCGACCGCGGGCGGCGTCGAGGGCGAGGGCGACGGCGGGCGGCGTCGAGGGCGAGGGCGACGGCGGGCGGCGTCGAGGGCGAGGGCGACGGCGGCAGGCCTTCGGCGCGGCAGAGAAGACGAGAAATGGAGGCGACGGCGGCAGGCCTTGTATTCATAGCCCCCCCCTTTAGTCGCGGTTGGGGAGGCGACCCGCGACTAAAGGGTAACCTTTAGTCGCGGTTGGACCAACCGCGACTAAAGGGGTTTTTGGCGGGCTTTTGCGTTCCCGCGCGCAACGACCTTTAGTCGCGGTTGGGCAGGCCAACCGCGACTAAAGGTATTTTCCAAAATACCTTTTCTTTTTCAAAATCTTAAAAATACAAATAATATATCAAAAAATTCAGAAAAATAAAACTAATTCAATTCAATATGTTAAAAACACAAATATTATATCAAAAAATTCAGAAAAATAAAACTAATTCAATTCAAAATTCTAAAAATACAAATAATATATCAAAAAATTAAGAAAAATAAAACTAATTCAATTCAAAATGTTAAAAATACAAATAATATATCAAAAAATTCAAAAAAATAAATAAAACTAATTCAATTCAATATGTTAAAAATACAAATAATATATCAAAAAATTCAGAAAAATAAAACTAATTCAATTCAATATGTTAAAAATACAAATAATATATCAAAAAATTCAGAAAAATAGAACTAATTCAATTCAATATGTTAAAAACACAAATATTATATCAACAAATTCAGAAAAATAAAACTAATTCAATTCAAAATTCTAAAAATACAAATAATATATCAAAAAATTAAGAAAAACAAAACTAATTCAATTCAAAATAATATACCAGAGGCCGGCCGTCGGCTATGGTGGTACGGCCGGACTCTGCAGAGCGTCATGGACTACATCACGGCCGGCGATATCCCCCGCCAGCAGCGACGACGACGGCGGCAACTTAGAAGGCGACGACTACCAGTACAACGGCGGCGGCTATGAAGACTACGAGTATGCATATTATACGCCTAGGCAGGAGTATGACTAAATCACTCCAAATTTCATATGTATCATCAGTGGTATCTCGAATCATTCGAAAATGGACACCAAACACATCATAGGTAATATAATTCACATGATCCATTCAACAAAGTTTGGTACAATAAATTATTACACATCATTTCTTCCCTTGTGTCCCTGCTTGCTTACGATTGTGCCGTATCCATGGAGCATCCTCATCATTTAACTTAATGCTTGGGTCGGTGTTCACTTTGAAGGGCGGAATTTCAGCAAACATATTATAATCTTCTGACATGTCTGTCTTGTCCTCCACTCCCACGATGTTTCTTTTCCCTGAAAGAACAATGTGGCGCTTTGGATCATCGCATGATGTACTGATCGTTTACTTATCTTTCCGTTTCCTCGGTTTGCTACTCATGTCCTTCACATAGAAAACCTGAGCGACATCTTTCGCTAGGACGAATGGTTCGTCAAGGTAACCAAGATTGTTGAAATCCACCATTGTCATTCCGTATTGCTGGTCCACCTTTACCCCACCTCCTGTTAGCTTGAACCATTTGCACCGGAACAAAGGGACCTTAAAGGAGGGTCCATAGTCAAGTTCCCATATCTCCTCTATGTAACCATAATATGTGACCTTTTGCCCATTCTCGGTTGCTGCATCAAAGCGGACACCACTGTTTTGGTTGGTGCTCTTTTTATCTTGGGCGATCGTGTAAAATGTATTCCCATTTATCTCGTACCCTTGGAAAGTCGTTATAGTCGAAGATGGTGTCTTGGCCAACATGTACAGCTGATCTACAACATCATTGTCATTCATTAAATGTTTTCTCAACCAACTGCCGAAAGTCTCCATGTGGGCCTTCCTAATCCAGGATTCAGGCTTCCCCGGGTTGTCCGAGCGTAAAATATTCTTGTGTTTCTCAAAGTACGGAGCCACCAAGCTGGAATTGGTCAGTACAGTGTGGTGTGCTTCAGTCAGAGAATGGCCGTCCATACATGTCGTTGATTTCCTTCCGATCGTTCCTTTTCCACTTAGTCTCCCCTCGTGCCGCGATCGAGGAAGACCAATCGGCTTAAGGTCAGGAACAAAGTCAACACAAAACTCAATTACCTCCTCATTTCCATAGCCCTTGGCGATGCTTCCTTCTGGCCTAGCACGGTTACGAACATATTTCTTTAATACTCCCATGAACCTCTCGAAGGGGAACATATTGTGTAGAAATACAGGACCGAGAATGAAAATCTCTTCGACTAGGTGAACCAAGAGGTGCGTCATAATATTGAAGAAGGATGGCGGGAACACCAACTCGAAACTGACAAGACATTGGATCACATCGTTCTGTAACCGTGGTAGATCTTCTGGATTGATTACCTTCTGAGAGATTGCATTGAGGAATGCACATAGCTTCACAATGGCTACTCAAACATTTTCCGGCAGGAGCCCCCTCAAAGCAATCGGAAGCAATTGCGTCATAATCACGTGGCAGTCGTGAGACTTCAGGTTTTGGAACTTTTTCTCCGCCATGTTTATTATTCCCTTTATATTGGACGAGAATCCAGACGGGACCTTCATACTGCTCAGGCATTCAAAAAAGATGACCTTCTCTTCTTTGGTCAGAGCGTAGCTGGCACGACCTTGAAACCATTCCGGATGCCGGTCATCAGGGTCTTTCAAACGTTGCTGGTCCTGCCGTGCTTCCTTTGTATCATTTGTCTTCCCATACACGCCTAAGAAGCTTAGGAGGTTCACGCAAATATTCTTCGTAACGTGCATCACGTCGATTGCAGAGCGGACTTCTAGGACTTTCCAATATTCTAGCTCCCAGAATATAGATTTCTTCTTCCACATGGCTGCGTGCCCGTCAGCTCCCTTCGGAACTGATTGTCCGCCAGGACCCTTTCCAAAGATGACTTTCAAATCCTTGACCATATCAAATACCTCAGCACCAGTGCGTTCTGCAGGCTTCGGCCAGTGATCTGCCTTGCCGTTGTAATGCTTGCCTTTCTTTCTTACTGGATGACTTTTCGGAAGAAATCGACAATGCCCAAGGTACACGTTCTTCTTACAATTTGGCAAATGTACACTTTCAGTCTCATGTAAGCAGTGCGTGCATGCATTGTATCCCTTATTTGACAGTCCCGAAAGGTTACTAAGAGCAGGCCAATCGTTGATGGTTACGAAAAGCAACGTTCGTAGGTTAAATTCCTCTTTTTTGTGCTTATCCCACACACGGACACCAGGTCTGCCCCACAACTGTAAAAGTTCATCAACTAATGGCCTTAGGTACACATCGATGTCGTTGCCGGGTTGCTTCGGACCTTGGATGAGCACTGGCATCATAATGAACTTACACTTCATGCACAACCAAGGAGGAAGGTTGTAGATGCATAGAGTCACGGGCCAGGTGCTATGGCTGGAGCTCTGCTCGCCAAAAGGATTCATGCCATCTGTACTTAGACCAAATCTTATGTTCCTTGCGTCAGCTGCAAAATCTTTGAACTCTCTGTCGATCTTTCTCCATTGCGTTCCATCTGCGGTGTGTCTCAACTCCCCGTCCGACTTACGGTCCTCTTTGTGCCATCGCAACAACTTGGCATGCTCTTTGTTCCTGAACAGACGTTTCAACCGTGGTATTATAGGAGCATACCACATCACCTTGGCGGGAACCCTCTTCCTGGGTTTCTCGCCCTCAACATCGTCACCAGGGTCATCGCCTCCTATCTTATAACGCAATGCAGTGCATACCGGGCATTCATTCAAATTCTCGTATTCACCGCGGTAGAGGATGCAGTCGTTGATGCATGCATGTATCTTCAGAACCTCTAAACCTAGAGGGCAGACAACCTTCTTTGCTTCATACGTACTGGGGGCAACTCGTTATTCTTTGGAAACATATTCTTCAACATTTTCAGCAAGTTTTCAAATGCCGAGTCAGCTACACCTGCCTGTGCCTTCCATTTCAGCAAATCCAGTGTGCAGCCCAGCTTTTTCAGACCATCATCGCATCCGGGGTACAACGACTTTCTGTGATCCTCTAACATGCGATCCAAATTCTCCCTCTCCTTTTCAGTTTCGCAGCGTCTCCGTGCATCAGCAATGGTCCGACCAAGATCATCAACGGTCTCATCACGTGCCTCTTCTTCACCTTCACCTTCCCCTTCACCTTCCCCTTCACCTTCAGCATCCTCCATGAAAGTATCACCGAAATGAGCAAGATAGCTTTCATCAATGAAATCATCCCCTTCTTCATCTTCTTCCATTATAACCCCTCTTTCTCCATGCTTGGTCCAACAATTATAGCTTGGCATGAAACCGTGCCGAAGCAGGTGCAGGTGAACTTCTCTTGAGGAAGAGTAACCCTTCTGATTCTTACAGTCAACACATGGACAGATAACAAAACCCTTCTGCTTGTTCGCATTAGCCACTACGAGGAAATCTTTCAAACCCGTAGTGAACTCGCGGGAGAGTCGGTTACCGTACATCCATTGCCGATTCATCTGCATTATTATAATATAAAATATATAATTAACCATCATGCATTTGTTAAACTAACTAGCTATAAACAATAGAAATTAAACAATGAACAACACACATGCATATTTTATCAATGACACACATTCATGAAAGGTTCAAGTTGCTAACCGCGATCGAGGAGGAAAAAATAACTGAGGAACCTCAAGTGTGGCTCCAACACTTCATATCATGTTTGTTTCACCCTCTTGGGGCATTTCATCAAACACCTTGTGTGCATAAGAGGAACCAAAAGCAAACCTACACCCCCTTGTGAAGCTTGTGAAGAGAAGTGGCACCAAATGGCTAAGTGAGCGTGCTGAACTGGTATATATAGGGGAGGAGCTTTAGTCGCGGTTGGCCTGGCCAACCGTGACTAAAGGCCTTTGGGCACCTTTAGTCGCGGTTGGCCTGGCCAACCGCGACTAAATCCCCTCACGTGCACTAGCTGGCCACCGAGCGCCCTGGGCCCAGGCCTTTGGTCGCGGTTCGTCCGCCGAACCGCGACTAAAGGCTTCATTAGTCGCGGTTCCTACAGTTTCGCGACTAATGGGGCTGGATGGAAGCCTCTTTTTCTACCAGTGCTACACTCCACTGCCCACTCCGCCACTTCTGCTAAGAAAGTGTCCATGTCTCCTCGTAGTATGCCCGCTTGCTTCCATACACGGTCCTCTCGGACGATTGCTTGTATGATCCTGTTCTTTGAAGGTGTGGCTCCGTCAAAAACAATAGAGTTTCGATGCTTCCATATCTGCCATAGCCCTAGAATGATGATTGCATTTGCATCCTTGTCGGCTTGCCCTCTTCCTCCCTTGTCTTGGCACCATGCCCCGATGTTTTAGATCGCAGTAGGTATCCACTCCGGCTTGCGCAGGGGATGGCAGATCGCCGTCCATACTTCCCGTGCTATGACACACTGAAGAAGAATGTGGTTTATGCTCTCCTCTTCTTGGCTGCACATTGGGCAGCATTCTTGATGATCTAGTCCATGTCTTGCTAGCTGATCGGACGTCCAGCACCTATCCTGTATTGCGAGCCATGTGAAGAAGCGACAGGGCACCGGTGCCCTTGATTTCCATGTGAATTCGGCCGTGGGGACGACTTGCCGGCCCCAAAACTTGGCTGCGTAGGCAGACCGCGCTGAGTAGCATTCGCTTGCTTCCCATGACCACGAGATGGCATCACTTTGTGTTGGGTCAAGTTCGACCCTTTGGATCCTGGTCCACAGCTGCAGGTATTCACGTAACGACTCAGCAGTGACCTCCGGGCTCACTTGGGTAACCCAACTGTCGTTCATGAGCGCCTGGTAGACAGTGCATGTGCTTCTTATTTTCTTTCAGACTCGCCCATAGGCCAAGGGTGCGATCTCCTCGATCCGGTGTCCTGCGAGCCATCTATCCTCCCAAAAGAGTGCGGCATTTCCATCCCCTAGGGTCCAACGGGCAGTAGCGTCAAAGATTTGTCTTGAAGCTCTTGGCACAACTGTTCCAAATTTTGCCCATGGTCGTGAAGCGTCCGATCGTTTTAGCCAAGGCCACCTTGCCTGCACTGCTTTGTTCATCCATCCTAGGTTGGGAATGCCTAGTCCACCTGCCCACTTTGGAGCGCATACCGATTCCCAAGCAACCGCGCAGCTACCACCGGACGAGTTTGCCTCCGCGCACCAAAGGAAACTACGACAGATTCTGTTCATTGCTGAGATTGTCTTCTGATTGCGCATAGCACTGATTGCACAAGGAGCATTCGTCCACTCTTTGGCATCTTTGTTGCTTTCCGCTTTGGCAATACCGTCGCCAGTTGGTCCACAAGGCCTGACAACTGAATATGGGACTGTTTCCTCAGAGTGAGCGGCAACCCAAGGTACTTGCACGGGAAGGCACCCCTCTGGCACCCAAGTGTGCGCTCCACTATTTCCATGGTCTCGGCAGGGCAACGAATAGGATATACCGCACTCTTGGCAAGGTTGACGTGTAGGCCTGATGCCTCACCAAACAGGGCAAGAAGTGATGCACATGTGTTCAAAACCCGCTCATTTGTCTTGATGAAGATCATAACATCGTCGGCAAACATCGAGAGGCGGTGATGCAGCCCAGTTCTTGCCAGCGGAGCGAGCAAACCCCTAGCGGTCGCAAGTTCAAACATGCGGTGTAGGGGCTCCATGATAAGGATGAACAACATTGGGGATAGTGGGGCACCTTGCCTCAAGCCCACGGTGTTGTAGATTGGCCGTCCCGGTGTACCGTTGACCATGATTCTCGTTGATGTGCTTGCCAGCATTCCACAGATCCACATGATCCATCGCTCCCCAAATCCGGCCTTGTGTAGCACTTCTAGAAGGAAAGGCCATTGCACCGAGTCGAACGCCTTTGATATGTCAAGTTTGAGCATAATGGCCGGGTCCCGCAGGGCGTGAAGCCTCCGTGTCGTGCATTGGACGAGCATGAAGTTGTCGTGGATCGACCATCCCCGCACGAAAGCGCTCTGGTGGTTTCCCACAATGGAAGGAAGATCCATAACAAGTCGTGTAGCTAGAGTCTTGTCAATGATTTTGATCGCACTATGAACCAAGCTCACTGGTCGAAAGTCCCGAATATCCACTGCACCATCCTTCTTGGGAAGAAGGGCCACAATCGCCTTGTTGATTGTATGCAAGCCCCTCGTGTCACCTTGACGGAAAGCATGTAGTGCCCTCATTAAGTCGTCTTTGATTATAGGCCAGTAGGTTGCAAAGAACCGTCCCGTGAAGCCGTCTGGACCCGGCGCCTTGTCCATGGGCATGTTATTCACAACCTTCTCCACCTCCTCCGTTGTGAAAGGCTGCTCAAGATGCATCAGGTCTATGGTCGGCAGGTTCAGGAGGCCAAGGTCAATAGTGTTTGCCCTTCCTAGAGTGCCGGCAAACACCTTTGTGTAGTAGTCATCCACTTCCGTTGCAATCTCGTCATGTGTGCTTGCGATGGTGTCCCCATTTCGGATTTCCGTGATCAGGTTCCTTCTTTGGCGGTGGCAAGCGTGTTGGTGGAAGAAACTCGTGTTTGCATCCCCCTCCCGTAGGGAGAGAATTCTTGATCTTTGTCGTGCGATTGATCGTTCCAGAGAGCAAAGGCCGAGTAACTTCTGTTTCAGTATGCATTGCAGGTCTCTTTCCTGCGGGGAGAGTGTTCTTGTATCCATTGCTTTGTCCAGGCGAGTAATTATCTCCATGGCAATGCCAATCTGCAATTTGATGTTGCCTATCCAGCGGTCGCTCCACTTCTTCAACCCGTTCGCTGTGGCTCATAATTTGAGATCGAGCGCCACGTAGGGGCTCTCCTCCCTGGATACGGAGTTCCACAACTCCTCCACTTTTTGCATCAAACCCTCAGCTCTTGTCCAGAATACCTCAAACTTGAAGCGTCTACCCATGTGCAGATCTGCCTCTAAGTCCAGCAAGAGAGGGCAGTGGTCCGAGATTGAGGAGCCCAAGGCTATCAGTTGACATCTCGGGTATAGTTCCTCCCAAGATGACGTGGTGAAGACTCGGTCAATTTTTCCACTGTCGTTTGCGCCCGTTCGTTGGACCAAGTGTACCTCCGCCCATTCAAATAAACCTCCTTGAGCTCTAGGTTGTTAAGCCTTGAACGGAACCGCGCCATCATCCGCCTATTCACCAGCGTGTTGTTTTTGTCCTCCGGGTTGACCAATAGGTTGAAATATCCCATCACAGTCCATGGACCAGCTATCAGTTCACGGATATCTACCAATTCTGGCATGAACTCCACATTTTCATGGTCCAGCTGCGGGCCGTAGACCCCTGTGATCCACCATTGTGCCCCTCCCGCGTGTGTGACTAGCGCGGTGAGTGCGTTCGTCGTATAATGCGGGTTGGATAGTCTGACCAGTGTAGCATCCCATGCTAGAAGGATGCCTCCCCTCGTTCCTATCACGGGCAGATAGTAAAAGTTGTCAAGTTTATTTCCAAGATAGTGGGTGACCTCCTCCGCCGTTACAAGCTCCATTTGCAAATGGAACTGATAGCTGGTCCATGGATTGTGATGGGAGATTTCAACCTATTGGTCAACCCGGAGGACAAAAACAACACGCTGGTGAATAGGCAGATGATGGCGCGGTTCTCCAAGTGCTTGAGAATCCCTTGGCGGGTGTTTGAATGTTACAAGACAGTGTTTGAATGTTTGTACACGCTTCTTTATGGGTGCTTCAAACTTTAAGGCCTTCTTTGGATTGTAGGAATTTTATAGCATTTCTATAGGATAGGATTTGCAAAGGAAAATTTCTTTTGAAGCCCTTTTGTTTATAGGAATGGATTTCTATTCCTATATAGGATAGGAATCAATCCTTCATATTTTGGAGGAAAAAAAATTAGCTAAGACTCAAAATGAAAAAAATTCCTATCCTATGCATCAAATGACATCTCTTTCTCTATAGGAATTGAGATGCATGTCATCTGACTTCCTATGGTTTTGCTATTCCTATAACATTCCTATCATATGAACCAAAGGATGCCTAAAAGTGCACATAGACGCTGGTTTCCGTGGACTGGGAGCTGGCGTACCCGAAGTACCTGTTGTAGGCGCTATCAACAAACACCTCAGACCACTGCCCGCTCTTCTTGTCGTTGGAGGATCAGATGCAACCGCGTAAAAGATTCTGTTTTGAGCTCTTGTGGGTGAAGTTAGAAGGGTTTCTGGAGGCGGTGCAGGAAGCATGGACATGTGATGAGTCTATTTCAGACCCGTTTGTGCGGCTAGACGTCCTTCTGAGGAGCTGTGCAAAGCACTTAACAGCTCAGGCACAGCGGAGAGTAGGTAACATTAAGATCCAGATTGCGATTGCAAATTTAGTAATCTTGAGGTTTGACTGTGCACAGGAGACACGAGTGCTCATGGAAGGGGAAAGATGGCTGCGTAGAACCCTGAAACATCTGGTTCGTGGATTAGCTCCTTTGGAACGAACTATCGCGAGACAACGGTCGCGGTTGAGATGGCTGCAGGAGGGCGATGCCAACTCCAAGCTCTTCCACCTGGTGGCCAATGGAAGGAAGATGAAAAACTTCATCCTTGCGATTTCCGTTGCAGGAATGACCATCACGGATCAAGCTGCTAAAGAGGAGGCTTTTTTGAGGCATACAGTGAGTTGCTGGGGAGTCGTGGGCCACGCGAGCACACGTTGGATTTGGAATATCTACGAATCGAGCCAATTGATTTGTCTGACCAAGATTTGGTCTTTCAGGAAGAGGAGATATAGATAGTGGTGAAGGAGATGCCCTCGGATAGCGCACCGGGGCCAGTCGGGTTCATCGGTATCTTCTTTCAGAGAGCCTGGGCCATTGTGAAGGGTGACGTGATGGCCGCGTTGAACAAGCTATTCCTCAACAATGGGAGAGGATTTGGAAGACTAAATTAAGCCCTTATTACCCTGATCCCTAAAAAGACCGATCTTCCTGGTACACAGCATTCCAAAGTTAGCATCGAAACTGCTAGCATCTTGACTATGCCCGCGCATGGGAGAAGTGGTGCATGTTAAGTAATCGCCGTTCATTAGGGGCCGGAATATCTATGAAAACTTCTTGCTGGTGAGGCAACTAGCGAGGAAACTTCACAAAAGGAAGATGAAGGGGGTGATGCTTAAGCTAGATATCTCGTGCACTTTCGATTCTTTGTCTTGGTCGTTCCTATTCGAAGTGATGCGCGCCAAGGGATTCTCGAGCACTTGGAGATCCTGGATTGCTACCATGCATATGACGGCAAGTTCGAAAGTGGTAGTTAACGGATGTGCTGGTAGGAAGTTGAAGCATGCATGTGGGCTGAGGCAGGGGACTCCATCTCGCCCTTGCTCTTCGTCATTGTGATGGATCTCATCACTGCTATGGTAATGAAAGCACAAGATATGAACAATGTAAGCAAGATACCCGGCTGCGCCCTGATACAGAGGCTCTCACTGTAAGTCGATGGTGTAGTTATGTTCATAAGGCCATGGAGATCGGATATGTGGTTTGTTCAGGAGGCGCTCAGAATCTTTGGGGAGGCCTCGGGCCTCAGTGTAAACTTCGCCAAATCCTCGGCTGTTATGATCAGATCGGATGATGCAGACGAGGAGCTGGTGTGGCAGGAACTACCATGGAAATCATAGATGTTCCCCATTAGGTACTTGGGGCTGCAACTGGGGATCAAACAACTCTCGAGATCTGAATGGCAGCTCATTGTGGACAATGTTCTGAAGCTTATGCCAGGTTGGCAGAGAGGCCTCATGACCAGGCCTGGGCGCCTTATTTTGGTTAACAAGGTTGCTCGAGCACGGCCCACACATCACCTGATTGTGGTGGAAGCCCCGAAGTGGGCACTGGAGAGGGTGGACAAGGGTTGCCGTGCGTTCTTCTGGACAGGGATGGAAGAGATACAGGGAGGCAAATGCATGGCAGCGGGTATGCCGTCCCAAACAGTTGGGAGGTCTCGGCGTGGTGGACCTGTACAAACAGGGGCTAGCCCTCAGATTAAGGTGGGAATGGCTGAAGAGCACGGACAGCACGCGACATTGGCAAGGTCTAAACTTCAGCGCGGACTGTCGGTGTCAAAACCGGCGGATCTCAGGTAGGGGATCCCGAACTGTGCGTCTAAGGCTAAACCCTAGAAGTCTAAACCCTCCGTTTATATAGACACCAGGGGGGACTAGGGTTGTCTAAAGTTGGTTACAGAGAAAGGAATCTACGTATCTGAATCACCAAGCTTGCCTTTCATGCAAAGGAGAGTCCCATCCGGACATGGGATGAAGTCTTTTATCTCGTATCTTCATAGTCCAACAGTCCGACCAAAGTATATAATCCGGCTGTCCGAGGACCCCTTAGTCCAGGACTCCCTCAGTAGCCCCTGAACCAGGCTTCAATGACAATGAGTCCGGCGTGCAGACTTCCTTCGGTATTGCAAGGCGGGTTCCTTCTCCGAATACTCCAACATAGTCTTCCGAACACAGGAAACGTGTCCGGCTCTGCAAAACAAGTACCACACACAACCATAGAGAGTATAATATTTCACGAGTCTAATCCGCTGACAACTTTTTGTAGCGTGACATCATGCCACTGCCCGGTCATTATCCGAACCGTTTTTTAGCCTGCCGCCCTGTATTTTGAGGTGTGGTTTCATTGGCACGTCTTTTTGAAGCGGAGATCGGGTCCTCTTATCACGGGATTCTCATCAATACAGGCATGGGTAACCCAAGCGTGCCATCCGCATGGCGTTTGGGAAATAGGCAGATTTTAAGGCTAGCAGGGAGGCGCATAACTTTACTGCCTTTATAAGGGGATAAGGGTTCATCCTTGTTTACCCAGGCCTTCTCCTTCCTATGCCCATCCATTCTCGAGCTCCAGCGCCCAAGCTCTTGCCTTCTCCGCCCAAAAAAGCACTCCAACCATGTCCGGATCCGGAGCTGGAGGCAAGTGGATGGCCTCCTTCGTCAAGAAGAAGGACATCAAGGAGCTCCGGGAGGACGGGTACCTTGCCAAGGAGACCGTTCACCGACTTCCGGCCAAGGGACAGATCGTCCCTACCCTCGAGCCCCATGAGAGGGTTGTGTTCCTCACACACTTCATCTGCGGGCTGGGATTCCCTCTCCACCCGTTTGTCCGTGGACTGATGTTTTACTACGGGCTGGAATTCCATGATTTGGCCCCAACTCTATCCTCAACATGTTGGCATTTATTGTCGTGTGCGAGGCCTTTCTCCACACCCCACCTCACTTCGGCCTATGGCTGAAGACTTAGAATGTGAAGCCCAAGGTGGTGAGCGGCCGACAAGCTGAGTGCGGAGGCACCATGGTGGGCAAGATGCCCAATGTCACATGGCCCGAAGGCTACTTTGTAGAGAGGGTGAAGGGGTGGCAGTCGGGGTGGTTCTACATCATCGAGACGCGCGACACCAACTGGGCGGTGGCCCTCGAATTCCGATCCAGAGTCCCGATGTTGCTCACCTCCTGGCAAGAGAAGAGCCTAGCCCGGGGCTCTTCGAATGAGCTGACGGGGCTCCAGACGTGTGTCTAGAACATGATAAGCAAGAGAATAAAAGTTGTCAATGTGGTCCAGGTTATGCTCGTCCACCGGATCCTTCCGTGCCAGGGCCGGACTTGCAATTTGTGGGAGTTCGACCCGGCCAAGCACCAGACGCTGCTGGAGCCATTCGGCACGACGCACGAAGACGTCTTGAAGGTGCTCTTCAAGGCCGGCGAGGTACTACCGCCCATGACCGAGGATCGTGGGCTTAGCTCAAAACGCAGGGCTAATCCGGTAAGTTTTTTCATGTTTTCTAGGTATTCCCTTTACTGGCATATTTGAGGGAGGAATCTAAGCCTCTTTACCAAAAAAAAATCAGGCCTGGATAGAGATAGCGGAGCAGAATAACTGTCCGGCTCCGCTACCCGAAGATCCAGAAACCCTGCTTTTGACAAAGATGTTGTTTCCAGCGCCTTACGAGGTGTCGGAGAAGAAGTCCAAAAAGAAGAGCCCGGGGACCAGAAGTGGTCTCCGTCGCAAGGGAACTTCGGATGTGAGGTCCGAAGACGCCGAGACGCACTCCTCCACCCAAGACGACGAGGAAGAGGAGGAGGAAGAAGAAATCCATTCCCCCCTGCTGGGGGGAGAAAGAAGAGGAAGGCCTCCACACATGGGGAGGCCGAGGCGTCCAAGAAGGGGAAAACTTCCCTTCAGGACAACTCCGCAGCGGCCACTAGCAGTGGCGGGGAGTGGGAGCCCAGGGTCAAAAGCCCCTAGCCAACTCGTAAGTGTCCGGACACAGTAATATATCCGGCATTTTTACTTTATTATTTTTAATGTGCCGGATCATGCACTTGCAGCATGGCTCAGTCCAACATCGCGTTGTCCTCCTCTTCGGAGCGGTCGCTAGACCCGTCGGCGATGAACAACACGTCCCTTCCGACGGCCTCCTCCCCCAAGGTTGTGGACAACACCGAGGTGTTGTCTCAAAGGATCCCCGGCCAGGGAGAGGATCAGGAGGCTGTCCCGGTGGTGCCGGAGGGTAAAACCCTGGCTGCCGAACACATGGGGGGACAGACCCCTATGGACACCGATGATGGGGGTTGTATCCAATTCGTCCTCCAGCTGCATACATCTCCGAAGACCCAAGTGGCTCCGGATTCAGGCATACCGCCTCTTTCAAATGAGGGAGGCGAGCCAACTCCACCGGTGACCTCTGTCCATCCAGAGGCACCGGATAGATTACTGGAAGCGCTGCAAGGCGCTTCCATTATGGAAGAACACCGTACTCTTATGAGTACGGTGATTGAGAAGGTCCAGTCCACCAAAAGCGGACTGACCGAAGCCTGCACTAGCCTTCTAACAGGCTTTGCGGTAAGTAATATAATTGTAAAAGAATATCATGGTGTAGATAGTAGCACATGATGCTCTGTTCGGTGTTCAGAAAGAAAAGCCGAACAAAGGATCAAAATAATTTTCGCAGGAGTCTAACATAATATGTCTATGTGAATAAGCAGGCATCGCTGCTGGCTGCTGCCGCTCATACTGTGGAGGTCTCCGGACTGAAGCGGAACCTGGAGCGGGCCGAGGAAGAGCTCGGCCTCGTGACGAAGCAGCTGGAAGAAAGCAAAGGTATGTAGTAACCTGCGTGTATAATTAGGAAGGATGAATGGTTTGTGCTAACTAAAGTGTCATGAACTTCATTAGGGGCCACGACCGAGGTGGCGGCCCTCAAGAAGGCGTTAGCCGAGGCCAAGGATAAAGTGGCCAAGGAACACGCCGCGCGCGAGAAGCAGGAGGCTGGGGTTAGCGATGTCCAGCAGGAGCTCCAGGACGCCGTCAAGAAGTACGAGTCCTTGAGCATGATTCTAAGACTCATGAGTCCAAACTTGCCAAGGCCCGCCAGTGTGCGCAAGATGCCCGAGCCGAAGCCCGGAGCGCCCTCCAGGAAATCCAGGCGGCCAAGAAGATCGTGGAGGGTAAGGCTTTTATTATGCAAAGCAAGTATGTGAAGGAAATGTTCCTTTTACTTACCCGAATTTGGAGCTCTCCAGGAGCGTTTGCGGATCTGCCGCGCAGCATATCAGATGCTGTGGAGTTCTATCAAGCCAAAGAAGGGAGATCTATGGAGAAGTTGTTCTGATCTCAATACCTTGGACCAGAACATCCAGTGCCCTTTAGCGACTAGCTGAAACAGCTGGTCAAGCTGCACAAGGCGGCCGAACTAGCCATGAAGGACCTAATAGTCCGGCTATGGCCTGCCAAGCCCATGCCCAGCAGCTACTTCGGACTCGTGAAGCGGCTTGTGAGTGCCTGCCCATGACTTGAAGTTATAGAGTGATCGCTCTGCATTGAAGGTGTGTGGATGGCCTTTGCCCGTGCCAAGGTGCACTGGGCAAAGATGGATGCCAAGAAGTTGATGACCGAGGGGCCGCCTGAGGGCAAGGAGCACCACCAACCCGAGCTGTATTTTGACAGTGTCCTGGAGGGATCCCTCCTTGTGGCGGAGCAATGTGCGAAGGATGTTATATTCCCATGAAAACATTCATTTATCATGTCTTGTAATATTAAACAGATCCGTTATGTAATATAATGTCTGTTAGTTGAAAGTTTTACCTCCTGTGCGGCCGTTTATGAAAATTTAAGAGTTGGCCAGTCGCCGGCTTCTGCCCCCACGTAGATAGTACGGGGGTGTTCGGGATAAATCTAAACACTCTTTACTCCACCTTTTGGTCCTTAAAGGAGGTGTTTAGCGCAACGAACAAGGCAATCGGACTATAAGGCTTTATCACCCTCACTTAGCCACAGGAGTTTGACAATGAAAATTTTGGCGAAGCCCCTGGTATTCGGAAGACCAAAGTTGGGGCGCTATACACGTCTAATCGCATAAGAACCGATTCCTTGCATAATGCAGAAAAAATCTCTAAGGATTTGAAAACCTCTCGAATAGCTGACCAGCTCTCGCCGCATCATGACAGACAGTTTTCGGCTTTCTCTACTGAGGTGCTCGTTCGGAAGAACCAGGACACAATCGTAGTAGTTCTCCCTTTACTACCCTAGCCAATATAGCAGAACGTAAGGTAGTAAGCACATGAGCTGGGCAACCCAACTATTTACCAAAGACATGATTCAGAGCCGATGCGTATAATGCTATAAGTTCGGAGTGCCGAAGTGTACTGTAAAAGTGTTTGGACTTTATTGCCGTATTGCGGGGCGTGATGAAGCCCGTGGCGAATTAATGCGTACCAGAGTTTACGAGTGCAATTGATAAAAAAATACAAAGACAAGGAAAAATCAAGTAATAAGTGGACGCTACAAATTATTTTCCATTGTAATTTAATTAATACGTCGAGGCGTACTTTTACAAGTAATGCGATAAGCAAGTAAAGCTATTTAACATGCCATGACCAACGGCGAGCTGCGTGCGGGTATTTAAAATAGGTATAGCAATCATTAGCAGAGACCACCTGGGAATTCCCTTGTACGTCAAAGCCCCTTGCTGTTTATCAGTCCCGTGATGGGTCCGATGATCAGGTTATCGGAAAAAGCCTCGAGAAGAGAAAAACCTGAAAGAAAGAGAAAAAGTGAAGGAATGTGGATCCAGGGGTGGTTGAGCCGCATTGTGGATCGTGGTCTAGTTGTGCCTCCGTCCATGCCCATGGTACTTTAAGTGCGTAGTTATGTACGCGTGGCACGAATGTCACCGCTTGATTGGGACTGGGGTGGAGGCCGAATTGCTAGTCGAGCTTTGGACAAGCTGGACGGTCCTGCTGCAGAGTAGTTCGGACTCGCTTGACGGTGTCTGCGGGCTTTACTACCGAATTGAGGTTCTGCCTAAAAAGGCTACTCTATACTTCTACTGCAAGGGCCGCGGTGTGCTCCTTAGTACGGAGGGAGTGCTCCGTATTTCCGTTGACCATTATTGCACCGCGTGGTCCGGGCATATTGAGCTTGAGGTAGGCGTAGTGCGGTACCGCATTGAATTTAGTGAATGTGGTTCGTCCAAGCAGTGCATGATAACCACTGCGGAAAGGGACGATATCGAAGATTAACTCTTCGCTTCGGAAATTATCCGGGGATCCAAAGACCACTTCCAGTGTGATTGAGCCCGTACAGCAGGCCTCTACACCTGGTATGACACCTTTAAAGGTGGTTGAGGGAGTTCCGGACTAGGGGATGTCCGGATAGCCGAACTATCATCATCGGCCGGACTCCAAGACTATGAAGATACAAGATTGAAGACTTCGTCCCATGTCCGGATGGGACTTTCCTTTGCGTGGAAGGCAAACTTGGTGATACGGATATGTAGATCTCCTACCATTGTAACCGACTCTGTGTAACCCTAGCCCTCTCCGGTGTCTATATAAACCGGATGGCTTTAGTCCATAGGACGAACAACAATCATACCATAGGCTAGCTTCTAGGGTTTAGCCTCCTTGATCTCGTGGTAGATCTACTCTTGTAACCCACATCATCAATATTAATCAAGCAGGACGTAGGGTCTTACCTCCATCAAGAGGGCCCGAACCTGGGTAAAAACATCGTGTCCCTCGTCTCCTGTTACCATCCGCCTAGACGCACAGATCGGGACCCCCTACCCGATATCTGCCAGTTTTGACACCGACATTGGTGCTTTCATTGAGAGTTCCTCTGTGTCGTCACCGATAGGCTCGATGGCTTCTTCGATCATCATCAACGATGCAGTCCAGGGTGAGACCTTCCTCCCCGGACAGATCTTCGTATTCGGCGGCTTTGCACTGCGGGCCAATTCGCTTGGCCATCTAGAGCAGATCGAAAGTTACACCCCGGGCCGTCAGGTCAGATTTGGAAGTTTGGACTTCATGGCTGACATCCGCGGGACTTGATCTTCGACGGATTCGAGCCACAGCCGAGCGTGCCGCACTGTCACGTCGGGCATGATTTAGCTCTGCCGCCGGACAGTACCCTGGAGGCCGCACTCGAGCCCGCTCCGATCTTCAATCCGGAGTTGGCCGCGCAGATCGAGGACGGATGGCTGGACATCGCCTCGGGTCCCGCAACCTCTACGGCGATAGAGCCGAACACTGTATTTGTCCCTCACGAGGCTCGTGACTCCGAGGTGCCGGACTCCCTGCCGCACTCCGAACCTCCCGCGCCCCCGATCGAATCCGGTTGGGCGCCGATCATGGAGTTTACGGCCCCGGACATCTTTGAACACTCGCCTTTTGGCGACATCCTGAGTTTGTTAAGGTATCTCTCATTATCAGGAGAGCCCTGGCTGGACTGCGGCCAGGACGGTTGGGATGCGGATGACGAAGAAATTCAAAGCCCACCCACCGCCCACTTGATAGCCACTGTCGATGATCTAACCGACATGCTAGACTAATACTTCGAAGACATCGACGGTATGGACGACGATGCCAGAGATGACCAAGAACCAGCGCCTACTGGGCGCTGGAAAGCCACCCCAACTCACGATGTATACATGGTGGATACACCAAAAGGAAGCGATAATGAGGAAAAACGGGACGTGGCGAAGGACAACTCCCCCAACAAACAAACAAAACGGCGACGCAAGCGCCGCCCGAGGATCGGCCTCGATAAAAACGGCACCCATACGGACCCGGCCTTAGAGCAGGGCAAAGCAGTGGACGACGCACGTGCCACCAAGCAGCCATCCGAACATGATGAACCGGACAGGCAACCCATCCATGGCAAAGATGATCTCACATCACCAGAGCATACGAATCTTCATAAAAGGCTCGTCGCCACGGCAAGAAGTTTGAAGAAGCAAAAGTGGAAGCTCAGAATAGCGGAGGACGCACTCAGAATGAAATGGAGCAAAGTACTCAACAGCGCAGATAAACATGGCGCCAGTCACTAGACAAAGAGCTACCCGAAGCGCAAGCTGTTGCCCGAATTTGACGAGGAGGCCTTAGAGCCCCCGCTGCCAAAAGAGAAAGAAGCTGCCTGGCCGGATAGACGACCAGATGACAGGCCAAGAGCAACAAGGGGCGCCGCACACAAACTGGCACACGATCAGCACAAAGATCCTCGGAAGAAGGACGATCCAGTCAGATCTATTTATGGGCCAAAAAAAGAAGACTCCAGGAAGCAACACAACCCGCAAAGCATTTGAAGACAACGGCACACCCAAATACAGGGGCGCCGCACACCCACTATGTTTCACCGACGAGGTACTGGATCATGGATTTCCAGCGGGATTCAAACCCGTAAACATAGAGGCATATGACGGAACGACAGACCCCGGAGTCTGGATTGAGGATTATATCCTACACATACATATGGCCAGAGGAGACGATCTCCATGCGATAAAATACCTACCCCTCAAGCTCAAAGGGCCAGCTCGGCATTGGCTTAAAAGCCTCCTAGAAAATACCATTGGAAGTTGGGAAGAGCTTGAAGACGTGTTTCGAGCAAATTTTCAAGGGACTTATGTCCGCCCTCCGGATGCAGACGATTTAAGTCACATAACTCAACAGCCCGAAGAGTCAGCACGCAAATTCTGGAACAGGTTCCTCACTAAAAAGAACCAAATAGTCGACTGCCCGGACGCTGAAGCCTTAGCAGCCTTTAAACACAACGTTCGAGACGAATGGCTCGCCAGACACCTCGCCAGGAAAAACCAAGAACAATGGCCACACTAACAAGCCTCATGACCCGCTTTTGCGTGGGGGAAGAAAGCTGGCTGGCTAGATGCAGCACCAGCGACCCGAGTACATCCGAAGTCAGGGATGGAAATGGGAAATCTCGATGCAGAAAGGATCAGTACCGGAATAAGGAAAATGGCCCAAACAGTACGGCGATCAACGCCGGATTCAAAAACTCCCGGCCGAAAAACAAAACGCTGTCCCTCAAGGACAACAGTGACGAGCTATCCAACCTAAACAAGATCCTAGACAGACTATGTCAAATACATGGTACCTCCGGAAAGCCTGCAAACCATACCCACAGAGATTGTTGGGTCTTCAAATAGTCCGGCAGACTTAACACCGAACGCAAGGGGTTCGATACACCAAGCGAAAGTGACGAACCCCAAAAGCAGCACTCCGGAAAACAGAAGACTTTCCCACTAGAAGTCAAAACAGTGAACTCACTTCATGTGATAACACAACAACAAAGCGCGGCTCCTGCCATGTCAGGACACTGTTCGCAAAATGGGGATAGACCATACCAACATTCTCCATAACAGCACTCCCTTCAAAGGAGCGACGCCAGGCCTTTAAGCCAACTATACAGGCTCTGTACCACTAGAGGTTGTGTTCGGCTCATCCGACAACCGCCGTCATGAAAGGCTCACTCTTCGCCACGCCCCATTACACAGTTGCCATCAAGCACTACTGGGATGCAAAGCTTTCGCCCGCTTTAACGCCTTACCACACTACACGGCTCCTATACCTATGATGCCCGGTTAACGCGGCATAATCTCATTAGAGAGTAACTACGAGTGTTCCTCGACCACGGAGAGCGCGGGGCTGCTTTGACAGCCACTCCGACCTTGCAGGTCAAGGCCCCTAAATACGGGTCATTCAGACCCCGGACACGGTTAGGCGAGTCCGGCGTGAATAAACAAGGGGCTTCCCAGCCACATACCCCCTTTATAAGGGGCCGTGCGAGCCAATAAAGCTCAACTTTCTTTCTCTACCAAATTATCCTCTATTTTAACATAACTTTTGCACGATATTTCTTAGAAACTAAGTCCTTCTCTTTTACAGATGAAGCACGTGCTACACCCGTCCAGGACACAGCACAACGGAGACACAGGCGCAGACGTGCAGCAGGGACCCGTTGCAAGGATTCTTTTTAGATTAAGACCCTGTGTAAACCTTTCTTACTGTCTCTTGTTGATACACATCCCCCGGTTTTCTACCATAGCCGAGGAGGAGGCTGGCGTTTTGGCATCGGCCGCGTCAGAAGTTCCCGTCTGTACCTGGACACTAGGGGCTTAGGGCATTGTTCTGCCCGGTATCATAAAGACCGAACACCTCAGGGAGTGTTCGGCGTCTCGTGTTAGGCCTTATATGCATCAGCTCCGAATCATGTATTTGGTCAAATGTTGGGTTTGCCCGGCTCCTGTGCTTTGCTACCTTACGTTCTGTATCACCGGCTAACGCGGCACCAGGAGAACTACTGCGATTGTGCCCTGGTTCGGCCGGGCGAGCGCCTCAGTAGAGAAAGCCGAAAACTGACTGTCATGATATAGCGAGAGTCTGGTCAACCACTCGATCGACAATTGGAATGTTTAGAATTCCTCCGCTTTGACGAAGGACCGCTTCCCGGTCAGGCACATACGCACCCCGAGTTCGGAGATGTGCGGTGCCGCCAGGGGCTATATAGTAGCCCCACATTCGAGCTCCTATGGCTAAGTGAAAGTGATAAAGCATTATAGTCCGGTTGCCTAGTTTGCTGCGCTATCACCTCCTTAAAAGGACCAAGACGTTGGATTAAGTGTGACAAAGCGCTTTTCTTTTTGCAAACACCCCTGCACCATGTGCGTCGGGGCTGAAGCCAAAGATTGCCATCTTTCAGATTATACATAAACATACGGCCGCACAGGAGATAGTTCAATACTTGAGCTCACAAGTATAAAAAGCTATTGTATTATAAACATGATCTCAGAAATCATACATGTCACTCAAACATAACATTTTTTAGCACTGCGACTCTATTAAACGAGCGCCCTGCAGGACTTCCTCAAAATAGTGCTCGGTGGGGAACCGGCATCTATCCGAACCCCGGGATGCAACAGTAGTGGCATCCATCTCAGCCCAGTATGTCTTACCGCGGGCAAGAGCCATTCGCGCACCTTCTATACACGCCGACCGCTTCATCGCCCCAATACGCGGCACCGCCCCAAGGAATTGCTGCAACAAGCCAAAATAAATCTTCGGCTTGGGTCTTCCCGACCACAGATGAGTGACCACATCCGTCATGGCAAGACCGGACAATCTATTTAGCTCAGCCCACTCAACCAGCCGATCACTCAGCGGAAGTTGACGCTCCGGACTATGGAATTGAGACCAGAAAAGCTCTTCCATTTCGTGACCCTTCCGGCTTCGGAAGTGCACGACTGCGTCCGCCACACTCGCTGCCAAGTCCAGATAAGGATCCTCCGCACCATACAATCGGCCAAGCTGAGCATACTTCAGATCCGTGAACTTCCTTTGCAGCATAAAGGGCTTTCCAGCCACAATGTCTCGGATTTGACGCAGTTCCTCCTTCATAGCCCGCATCGCACTATGGGCATCCTTGGCTTCAGCGTCGGCCTTCTTCAGGTCCTCTAGTTCCGCTCGACGTTCTCTTTCAAGAACCTCCTGGCGGTCGGTAGCAACTTTTAATTTCGCGGCCATTCGGGCCATCTCCTCCCTGCTTCGGCAGTGAGCAGCCTTCTCGACTTCTAGCTCTTCCGCTGCCTTCGAGGCAGCCGCCTCGCTTTTTCTGGCTTGCTCCTTGGCCCGAGCAAGTTCGGCTCGAAGGCCTTCCATAGTAGCAGCGCCATCTGCATCAAGCATACAAATTGTAAGGCACGGGCGTCAGCTTCCTTACTAGGCGACCACGGAGCAACCACGTACCTTGTGACTCATCCAGTCGTTTATTGACCAGCGAGATGTCCGCATCCGCAACGTCGAGTTGCCTTCTCAGCTCGGCAAATCCATCAGTCCGGCTGGCCACCGGACGATCCGCCACCTGCATAGGAAAGGCGGCATTCTATAACTGAGATTATGATCCTTGGCACGCTATCGCTTTCGACAGCATACCAAGTCTCAGGGGCTACAATCTATATAGGGCGCACTTCGTGTGCAAAACTATCAAAAGGTACGTTATTTTTTGCATACCTCAAAGCCCGTCAGCAAGCTTCCGACGGCCTCATATAACCCGCTCTCGGTGGACGAGATCCTTTCAATAAACATACTCACTAATGTGCGGTGATCTTCCGAGATGGACGCCCTCTTAAGCAAATCCTACAGTTCAACCGGCCGTACTCCAGTGGGTGCCGAACTCTCAGGCCCCGCCGGTCTCGGGGAGACCCTCCGCGACGACACCTTAGGGTCGTCCGCCCCGCACGATGGGGCGGCAGATGGAGGCGTTTCACTCTCCATCATCTCCGGATGAAGATCCCCCGAAGATGAGCTGTGCTGAGACAGGCTGAGATCCGAACTACAAGATGAAAACTTCGGTTACCCTCAAAAATTAAGCAGGGGTATCCACTATTACAAAATTTCTCCTTTTTACTTACGGCTCACTAGAGGGCTGATTCCTCTGAGGAGACAGTGCAGCCGGGGCTCTCCCCGGCATAGGACCTTCCGGCACAGATTTCTTTCTCCACTTCGAGGCCTTGGCCTCCGGGTCTTCGGAAGCTGTCCTCTTCTCCCCCTGGAAGGAGGGACTCTCGATTCCTCCCTTGCTGAAAGCCTCCTTGGCAGAGGTGGTAGTTCCCCTGTGCCCCCCTTCACCCTCTTCTGAGGGTGCAACTTCCAACATTTTGATTAACACGGGATCTTTCGTGGTCTCAGGGAGGGGGGCCGGACACCGTATCAGTTTCGCTAGCGCTATCTACTCATGTTCAAGGGATAGCTGGTTAAAAGGCAAACCCACGATAAATAAGCGGATAGTGTGTCCGGACACAGGGCTACTTACTTGAGTATCCGGGCGATTGCAGCTTAGGCCAGCATCCTCGGTCAAGTCCGGACACATCTCTTGCAATCCGAAGAACAATTTATACATCTCCATGGGGGTCAAATCCATAAAGTATTGAAGAGCTCGTGGCCCCTCCGGATTAAATTCCCACAGGCGGAGGGGGCGACGTTTGCAGGGCAGTAGGCGCCGGATCAGCATAACCTGTACTACTACAACTAGATTGATCTCCCTTTCTTGGAGACCTCGAATACGGTCCTGCAAAAGGGTTACGTCTTTGGGCGGCCCCCAGTCACACCCCATGTTGACCCATGACATCAGCTGTTGTGGAGGGCCCGAGCGGAAGACGGGCAGCGGCCTCTGCCTGCTGCCCCTGGGAGCGGTGATATAGAACCACTCCTATTGCCACATGCCGAGGTCCTCTTGAAAAGAGCCCTCGGGCCATGGAGCATCGGCCCTCTTGCTTATAAACGGCCCTCGATCATCTTCGGCTCCACATTGAAGGTTTTGAGCCACAAGCCGAAGTGAGGGGTAGTGCAGAGAAAAGCTTCGCAAACGACAATAAACGATGAGATGTGGAGGATGGACTCCGGAGCCAAGTCATGGAATTCCAGCCCATAGTAAAACATGAGCCCCCTCACGAAGGGGTCCGTCGGGAAGCCTAAACCCCTGCGGAGGTGAGACACGAACACAACACTCTCGCCGGGCTCGGGAGTAGGGATAACTTGCCCTCGGGCAAGCAACCTATGCGAAATCTCATAGGTCAAATACCTGGCGTCTCTCAGCTTCAACACGTCTTCTTCCGTGACGGAGGAGGGCATCCACCGGCCCCGTGGGTCGGAGCTGGACATTGTCGAAGGTCGAAGGTACCCGAATCTGGAGCCCTGGGTGTTAGAACTCGGGGGCGAGGGGCGGATTCGATTGAGGATTGAAGGAAAAGAACCGGCCTTGGTCTCATTATAAAGAGGAAGAATACCGAGAGCCGTCTCCGTGACCGTTTGGAACCCGCCTTCGATGGAGGGGGCGTGGCGACGGGCGCGGTTGGGTTACCCACGTCCGTATTGATGGGAATCCCGGAATAAGGGGAACACGATCTCTGCTTCGACAAGACGTGCCAAGGAAACCGCTTCGCTAGACGCGCTGATGTGGTACAATAAAGACAATTTAAGTAAAGGCTTGGTAGTGGTGTGACGTCATGCCATCAAATACGTCAGCAGATTGAACTTGTGTAAATATTATTCTCTCTATGGTGGTATGTGGAAATTATTTTGCAGAGCAGGACACTATCCTGGTGTTCACAATCTTCTATGAATTATTCGGAGGGAGAACCCGCCTTGCAATGCCGAAGACAACATGTGCGCCGAACTCATCGTCATTGAAGCCTGGTTCAGGGGCTATTGAGGGAGTTCCGGACTAGGGGGTGTCCGGATAGCCGAACTATCATCATCGGCCGGACTCCAAGACTATGAAGATACAAGATTGAAGACTTCGTCCCGTGTCCGGATGGGACTTTCCTTGGCGTGGAAGGCAAGCTTGGCGATACGGATATGTAGATCTCCTACCATTGTAACCGACTCTGTGTAACCCTAGCCCTCTCCGGTGTCTATACAAATCGGATGGCTTTAGTCCATAGGACGAACAACAATCATACCATAGGCTAGCTTCTAGGGTTTAGCCTCCTTGATCTCGTGGTAGATCTACTCTTGTAACCCACATCATCAATATTAATCAAGCAGGACGTAGGGTTTTACCTCCATCAAGAGGGCCCGAACCTGGGTAAAAACATCGTGTCCCTCGTCTCCTGTTACCATCCGCCTAGACGCATAGATCGGGACCCCCTACCCGAGATCCGCCGGTTTTGACACCGACAGTGGTTTTTGTGGGCTTGATCCTTGACGGATCGATACCCATTTTGCGCACTGTATCCTGATAGAGCAGGTTCAGGCTGCTGCCACCATCCATGAGGACTCGCGTGAGATGGAATCCATCAATAATTGGGTCAAGGACCAGTGCAACTGAACCGCCATGACAGATACTGGTCGGATGGTCCCTGCGATTGCAGGTGATCGGACAGGAGGACCATGGGTTGAACTTTGGGGCAACTGACTCCATCTCGTAGACGTCCCTCAGTGCGCGTTTGCGCTCCCTCTTGGGGATATGGGTGGCGTATATCATGTTCACCGTTTTGACTTGGCGGGGAAATTTCTTCTGTCCCCCTGTGTTCGGTGGTTGGGGTTCCTCGTCATCGTCATTGCTTTGCGACCCTTTCTTCTTAATCTCGGCATTTAACTTGCCGCCTGTTTGAAGACCCAAAATTCCCTGTTGGTATGATTGGCTGGTTTGTCAGGAGTGCCATGGATTTGGCATGGTCGATCGAGTATGCGGTCCAGACTAGATGGGCCTGGATTGTTCCTTTTCAATGGCTTCTTCCGCTGACCGGACTTAGAGCCACTGCATCCGGCGTTGACCGCCGTGTCTTTGGTACTATCACCGTTGTTTTGATGCTTATGTCTATTGCATCGGGGCTTTCCGTTGCTGTTTCTGGCTTCAGAAGTGCCAAGTTCGCTTGTATTGTTGTTGCTATGGGCTAGCCAGCTGTCTTCGCCCGCACAGAAGCGGGTCATGAGTGCCGTAAGGGCTGACATGAACTTCGATTTTTCTTGGCCGAGGTGTGGTGCGGATGCTGTGCTTAAAGGCCACTAGGGCTTCGGCATCCAGACAATCGACGATCTGCTTCTTTTTGTTTGGTACCGAGTCCAGAATTTCCTGGCTGACTCTCCAGGCTGTTGGATTATATGAATTAGGTCATCAGCATCCGGAGGTCAGACATATGTGCCTTGGAAGTTGTCAAGGAAGGCGCGCTCCAATTCCTCCCAGCTGCCAATGGAGTTTTCGGGCAGAGTGTTTAACCAGTATCTAGCTGGTCCCTTGAGTTTGAGCGGGAGGTATTTGATGGCGTGAAGATCATCACCACGGGCCATATGAATGTGGAGAATAAAATCCGCAATCCACACCGCGGGGTCTGTTGTGCCATCATATGATTCAATGTTTATGAGTTTAAACCCTTCTGGGAAATCATGTCCCATTACTTCATCCGTGAAGCAAAGAGGGTGTGCGGCGCCTCTATATCGGGCCAAGTCGTGAGTAGCTCGGATGGAGCTCGTCTGCGGTTTTCGGCCCGGACATGGTTATGTTTGTCATGTTCAGCCAAATGGCCATCATCGTGTGTCGAGGCACGCCCTCGTGATCCATAGATTGATCTTGTCTGACCTGCTCTCTTTTCCAAATCGCATCGCAGGTCATGTGTATATCCCCAAGCTGTTGTATTTCTGTTTGTTCGATGAGGTAGCACGGGCTGGTGTTCAGCTTGAAGTGTCGCTTTGTCCCGGCCACATGGTGGTCGGTCAGCCGTATTGTACCTTGGTAGGACAGGCTCCAGCGCCTCGTCATTGAACTATGGTAACAGTTTGCGCTTCAGGTAGCTTTTGGTTGGGCGCTCGAGGACATATTCCTCGGCTGCTAGGACATCAGTCCATCTTTCATTGAGCAGATCTTGATCAGCTTGAAGCTGCTGCTGCTTCTTTTTCAGGCTTCTTGCAGTGGCAATTAGCTGACGCTTAAAGCATTCCTGTTCGGCGGGCTCTTCAGGAACGATGAAATCTTCGTCACCGAGGCTAACCTTGTCCTCGGAGAGTGGAAGGTAGTTGCTATCCTCCGAGTCTTCGTTCATGGCCTGTTCGCCAGGGCTGACTCGCCCATCATCCCGTTCCTCCTGTTTAGAGATCGGCTCAACGGGGTCTTCATTGCTTTTCAGAACCGTCCGGAGTGTTGTCCTCTTCCCTGACGGTATTGCTGTTTTTACTACGGCGTGGCTTAGAGCGGTGCCGCTGACGTCGGTGTTCCTGCTGTATCCCAGGAGGTTTATCCTCGACTAGATTTTCATCGTCACCATTATTTTCTTTGGATGTATCCATCATGTATATGTCGTACGAGGAGGTGGCTGTCCGACGCCCTGTAGGCAGTGGTTCCTGATCCTCTCCGGCATCATCATCCATACCATCGATGTCTTCAGAGTTGTAGTCAAGCATGTCGGTTAAGTCGTTGAAAGTGGCTATAAAGTCGGTGGTGGGTGGGGAACGAATTTCTTCATCACCCACTTCCCATTCAAGCCGGACATAGTTCGGCCAAGAGTTCCCTGACAAGGAGAGGGATCTTAACAAGCTAAACACGTTGCCAAAAGGAGGGTGCTGGAAAATTTTTGCGGAGCTGAACTCTAAGACCGACGTCCAATCAGGTTTGATGGACGCGGATGCACGCGGTCCGGAGCCCATGGCCGGAGACGAGTCCGAGGTTCCGGTAACACAAGCCAAGCCTGATGTTGGGTATGTGTGCGGCTCGAGTGTCGCTGAGTCTGCGGCCTCCGCGACGGGGTTGAGCTTCCCATCTTCGAACGACACAGTCCGCTCCGGCTTTAGGGACAGGGCGGTCACAGGCGCTATCTCCTGTGTGCGGCCAGATGACAGATCTAGGTCATGTTCATCGTGGTGGTTGTCGGTGTCTAAACCGGCGGATCTTGGTAGGGGGTCCCGAACTATGCGTCTAAGGCTAATGGTAATAGGAGGCGGGGGACA
The DNA here is from genome assembly GCF_002162155.2 of Triticum dicoccoides. Lineage (NCBI taxonomy): Eukaryota > Viridiplantae > Streptophyta > Magnoliopsida > Poales > Poaceae > Triticum > Triticum dicoccoides. The sequence continues at coordinate 94,382,649 of NC_041389.1, read as the reverse complement.
CAATGTTTACCCAGGTTCGGGCCCTCTCTATGGAGGTAATACCCTACTTCCTGCTTGATAGATCTTGATGATATGAGTATTACAAGAGTTGATCTATCACGAGATCATAGAGGCTAAACCCTAGAAGCTATCCTATGATTATGATTGTTCTTTTTTGTCCTATAGACTAAACCCTCCGGTTTATATAGACACTGGAGGGGGCTAGGGTTACACAGAGTCGGTTACAGAGAAGGAAATCTACATATCCGAATTGCAAAGCTTGCCTTCCATGCAAAGGAGAGTCCCACCCGGATACAGGACGAAGTCTTCAATCTTGTATCTAGTCCAACAGTTTGGCATAAGCATATAGTCCGGCTGTCCGAGGACCCCCTAATCCTGGACTCCCTCACTAGTCCCTAAACCAAGCTTCAATGACGATGAGTTCGGTGTGTAGATTGTCTTCGGCATTGCAAGGCGGGTTCCTTCTCCGAATACTCCAAAGAAAATTTTGAACACAAGGATCGTGTCCGACTCTGCAAAACAAATTCCACATACCACCATAGAGATTACAATATTCCACAAATTTAATCTGCTGACAGCCTTTTCATAGTGTGACATCACGCCACGGCCCGGTCATTATTCAAACCGTTTTTCCCAACCTGCTGCTGCACATCTTGCGAGGTGGTTTCTGAAGGAAATATGCCCTAGAGGCAATAATAAAGTTATTATTTATTTCCTTATTTCATGATAAATGTTTATAATTCATGCTAGAATTGTATTAATCGGAAACATGATACATGTGTGAATACATAGACAAACTTAATGTCACTAGTATGCCTCTACTTGACTAGCTCATTAATCAAAGATGGTTATGTTTCCTAACCATAGACATGAGTTGTCACTTGATTAACGGGATCACATCATTAGGAGAATGATGGGATTGACATGACCCATTCCGTTAGCTTAGCACTTGATCGTTTAGTATGTTGCTATTGCTTTCTTCATGAGTTATACATGTTCCTACAACTATGAGATTATGCAACTCCCGTTTATCGGAGGAACACTTTGTGTGCTACCAAACGTCACAACGTAACTGGGTGATTATAAAGGTGCTCTACAGGTGTCTCCGAAGGTACTTGTTGAGTTCGCGTATTTCGAGATTAGCATTTGTCACTCCGATTGTCGGAGAGGTATCTCTGGGCCCTCTCAGTAATGCACATCACTATAAGCCTTGCAAGCAATGTGACTAATGAGTTAGTTGCGAGATGATGTATTATGGAATGAGTAAAGAGACTTGCCGGTAACAAGATTGAACTAGGTATTGGATACCGACGATCAAATCTTGGGCAAGTAACATACCGATGACAAAGGGAACAACGTATGTTGTTATGCGGTTTGACCGATAAAGATCTTCGTAGAATATGTAGGAGCCAATATGAGCATCCAGGTTCCGCTATTGGTTATTGACCAGAAACGTGTCTCGGTCATGTCTACATAGTTCTCGAACCCGTAGGGTCCTCACGCTTAAGGTTTCAATGACAGTTATATTATGAGTTTATGTGTTTTGATGTACCGAAGGAGTTCGGAGTCCCGGATGAGATCGGGGACATGACTTGGAGTCTCGAAATGGTCGAGACGTAAAGATCGATATATTGGACAACTATATTCGGACTTCGGAAAGGTTCCGAGTGATTCGGGTATTTTTCGGAGTACCGGAGAGTTGCGGGAATTCGCCGGGGAGTATATGTGCCTTATTGGGCCAAACGGGAATAGAGGAGAGAGGCTGAAAGGAAGAAGGCGCGCAGCCCCCCTCTGGTCCGAATTGGACAAGGGGTGCAGCCCCCTTTTCCTTCCTCCTCTCCCCCTCTTTCCTTCTCTCCTACTCCAACAACGGAAGGATGAGTCCTACTCCCGGTGGGGGTAGGACTCCCCCTTGGCCGGCCGCCTCCCCCCTTGATCCTTTATATACGGGGGCAGGGGGCACCCCATGGACACAACAATTGATCTCTTGATCTCTTAGCCGTGTGCGGTGCCCCCCTCCACCATAGACCTCCTCGATAATATTGTAGCGGTGCTTAGGCAAAGCCCTGCGACGGTAGAACATCAAGATCGTCACCACACCGTCGTGCTGACGGAACTCTCCCTGACACTCGCCTGGATCGGAGTTCGAGGGACGTCATCGAGCTGAACGTGTGCTAGAACTCGGAGGTGTCGTAGTTTCGGTGCTTGATCGGTCGAGCCATGAAGACGTACGACTACATCAATCGCGTTGTTCTAACGCTTCCGCTTTTGGTCTACAAGGGTACGTGGACACACTCTCCCCTCTCGTTGCTATGCATCACCATGATCTTGCGTGTGCGTAGGAATATTTTTGAAATTACTAAGTTCCCCAACAGTGGCATCAGAGCCAGGTTTTATGCGTAGATGTTATATGCACGAGTAGAACACAAGTGAGTTGTGGGCGATACAAGTCATACTGCTTACCAGCATGTCATACTTTGGTTCGGCGGTATTGTTGGATGAAGTGGCCCGGACCGACATTACGCGTACGCTTACGCGAGACTGGTTCTACCGACATGCTTTGCACACAGGTGGCTGGCGGGTGTCAGTTTCTCCAACTTTAGTTGAACCGAGTGTGGCTACGCCCGGTCCTTGAGAAGGTTAAAACAACACTAACTTGACGAACTATCATTGTGGTTTTGATGCGTAGGTAAGAATGGTTCTTGCTCAGCCCATAGCAGCCACGTAAAACTTGCAACAACAAAGTAGAGGACGTCTAACTTGTTTTTGCAGGCCATGTTGTGATGTGATATGGTCATGGCGTGATGTGATATAAGTTGTTGTATGAGATAATCATGTTTTGTTGAAGTTATCGGCAACTGGCAGAAACCTTATGGTTGTCTCTTTATTGCATAAGATGCAAGCGCCAAATAATTGCTTTACTTTATCGCTATGCGATAGAAATAGTTGCAAGAGCAATAGTTGGCGAGACGACCATGTGATGACACATTGATATAGATCAAGATGATGAAGATCATGGTGTCATGCCGGTGACGATTGAGATCATGACGATGCTTTGGAGATGGAGATCAAAGGCACAAGCTGATGATGGCCATATCATGTCACATATTTTGATTGCATGTGATGTTTATCTTTTATACATCTTATTCTGTTTTGTTTGACGGTAGCATTTTAAGATGATCTCTCACTAATTATCAAGAAGTGTTTTCCCTGAGTATGGACTGTTGCGAAAGTTCTTCGTGCTGAGACACCACGTGATGATCGGGTGTGATAGGCTCTACGTTCAAATACAACGGGTGCAAAACAGTTGCACACGCGGAATACTCAGGTTAAACTTGACGAGCCTAGCATATACAGATATGGCCTCGGAACACGGAGACCGAAAGGTCGAACGTGAATCATATAGTAGATATGATCAACATAGTGATGTTCAGCATTGAAAACTTCTCCATCTCACGTGATGATTGGACATGGTTTAGTTGATTTGGATCACGTGATCACTTAGATGACTAGAGAGATGTCTGTCTAAGTGGGAGTTCTTAAGTAATATGATTAATTGAACTTTAATTTATCATGAACTTAGTCCTGGTAGTATTTTGCAAATTATGTTGTAGATCAATAGCTCGCGTTGTTGCTTCCCTATGTTTTATTTGTGTTCCTAGAGAAAACTAAGTTGAAAGATGTTAGTAGCAATGATGCGGACTTGGTCCATGATCTGAGGTTTATCCTCATTGCTGCACAGAAGAATTATGTCCTTGATGCACCGCTAGGTGACAGACCTATTGCAAGAGGTGATGCAGACGTTATGAACATTTGGCTAGCTCAATATGATGACTACTTGATAGTTTTTTGCACCATGCTTTATGGCTTAGAACCGGGACTAGAAAAAAGTTTTTGAAATGTCATGGAACATATAAGATGTTTCAAGAGATGAAATTGGTATTTCAGACTCATGCCCGTGTCAAGAGGTATGAGACCTTTTGACAAATACTTCGCCTCAAAGATGGAGGAGAATTGCTCAAGTAGTGAGCAAGTACTTAGATTGTCTGAGTACTACAATCGCTTGAATCAAGTGGGAGTTAATCTTCCAGATAAGATAGTGATTGACAAAGTTCTCTAGTCACCATCACCAAGTTAGTAGAACTTCATGATGAACTTTAGTATGCGAGGGATGACGAAAACGATTCCCGAGCTCTTCGTGATGCTGAAATCAACGATGGTAGAAATCTAGAAAGAACATCAAGTGTTGATGATTGACAAGATCACTAGTTTCAAGAAAAGGGTAAAGGGAAAGAAAGGGAAACTTCAAGTAGAATGGCAAGCAAGTTGTCACTCCCGTGAAGAAGCCCAAAGCTGGACCAAAGCCTGAAACTGAGTGATTATACTGCAAAGGAAATGGTCACTAGAAGCGGAAATGCCCTGAGTATTTGGTGGATAAGAAGGATGGCAAAGTGAACAAGGGTATATTTGATATACAGGTTATTGATGTGTACATTACTAGTGTTTATAGTAGCCCCTGAGTATTTGATACTTGTTCGGTTGCTAAGATTAGTAACTCGAAAAGGGGGTTACAGAATAAACAGAAACTAGTTGAGGGTGAAGAGACGATGTGTGTTGGAAGTGGTTCCAAGATTGATATGATCATCATCGTACACTCCCTATACTTTCGAGATTAGTGTAGAACCTAAATAAATGTTATTTGGTGTTTGCGTTGAGCATAAATATGATTAGATCATGTTTGTTGCGATACAATTATTCATCTAAAACGTAGAATAAATTGTTATTCTGTTTACACGAATAAAACCTTCTATGGTCATACACTCAATGTTGATGGTTTATTGAATCTTGATCGTAGTAATACACATATTCATAATATTGATGCCAAAAGATGCAAAGTTAATAATGATAGTGCAACTTATTTGTGGCACTGCCTTTTGGGTCATATCGGTGTAAAGCGCATGAAGAAACTCCATAAAAGATGGATTTTTGGAATCACTTGGTTATGAATCATTTGATGCTTACGAAACCGTGCCTTATGGGCAAGATGACTAAAACTCCGTTCTCCAGAACAATGGAACGAGCTACTGCCTTATTGGAAATAATACATACCGATGTATGCGATCCAATGAGTGTTGATGCTCGTGGCGGGTATCGTTATTTTCTGACCTTCACAAGATGAAATGAGCAGATATGAGTATATCTACTTAACGAAACACAAGTCTGAAACATTTGAAAAGTTCAAAGAATTTCAGAGTGAAGTGGAGAATCATCATAACAAGAAAATAAAGTTTCTACGATCTGATCATAGAGGAGAATATATGAGTTACGAGTTTTCTCTTCAATTAAAACAATGTGGAATAGTTTCACAAACTCATGCCACCTGGAACACCACAGCTTAATGGTGTGTCCGAGCGTCATAACCGTACTTTATTAGATATAGTGCAATCTATGATGTCTCTTACCGATTTACCACTATCGTTTTGGGGTTATGCATTAGAGACAGGTGCATTCACTTTAAATAGGGCACGATCAAAATCCATCGAGACGACGCCTTATGAACTGTGGTTTGGAAAGAAACCAAAGTTGTCATTTCTTAAAGTTTGGGGCTGCGATGCTTATGTGAAGAAACTTCAACTAGATAAGCTCGAACCCAAATAAGAGAAATATGTCTTCATAGGATACCCAAAAGAGACTATTGGGTACACCTTCTATCACAGATCTAAAGGCAAGACTTTTGTTGCTAAATTCGGATCCTTTCTAGAGAAGGAGTTTCTCTCGAAAGAAGTGAGTGGGCGGAAAGTAGAACTTGATGAGGTAATTGTACCTGCTCCCTTATTGGAAAGTAGTTCATCAAAGAAAACCAGTTCCTGTGACAACTACACCAATCAGTGAGGAAGCTAATGATATTGATCATGAAACTTCAGATCAAGTTACTACCGAACCTCGTAGGTCAACCAGAATAAGATCCGCACCAGAGTGGTACGGTAATCCTATTTTGAAGTAATGTTACTAGACCATGATGAACCTATGAACTATGAGGAAGCGATGATGAGCCCAGATTCCTGCGAAATGGCTTGAGGCCATGAAATCTGAGATGGGATCCATGTATGAGAACAAAGTATGGACTTTGGTGGACTTGCCCGATGATCGGCAAGCCATAGAAAATAAATGGATCTTCAAGAGGAAGACAGACACTGATAGTAGTGTTACTATCTACAAAGCTCGACTTGTCGCAAAAGGTTTTCGACAAAGTTCAAGGTGTTGAATACGATGAGATTTTCTCACTTGTAACGATGCTTAAGTCTGTCCGAATCATGATTAGGAATTGCCACATTATATGAAATCTGGCAAATGGATGACAAAACTGCATTCCTTAAATGGATATTTCTTAAAGAAGTGTTGTATATGATACAACCAAGAGGTTTTGTCAATCCTAAAGGTTCTAACAAAATGCGCAAGCTCCAGCGATCCATCAATGGACTATTGCAAGCATCTCGGAGCTGGAATATATGCTTTGATGAATTGATCAAAGCATATGGTTTTATACAGACTTTTTGAAAGGCCTGTATTTACAAGAAAGTGAGTGGGAGCACTACCGCCTCTCTGATAAGAATATGTGAATGACATATTGTTCATCAGAAATAATGTAGAATTTTCTGGAAAGCATAAAGGAGTATTTGAAAGGAGTTTTTCAGAGAAAGACCTCGGTGAAGCTGCTTACACATTGAGCATCAAGATCTATATAGATATATCAAGACGCTTGATAAGATTTTTCAATGAGTACATACCTTGATAAGATTTTGAAGTAGTTCAAAATGGAACAGTCAAAGAAGGAGTTCTTGTATGTGTTGCAAGGTGTGAAGTTGAGTAAGACTCAAAACCCAACCATGGCAGAAAATAGAAAGAGAATGAAAAGTCATTCCCTATGCCTCAGTCATAGGTTCTATAAAGTATGCTATGCTACGTACCAGACCTATTGTATACCTTGCTCTGAGTTTGGCAAAGGAATACAATTTTAATCTAATAGTAGATCACTAGACAACGGTCAAGAATATCCTTAGTGAGGACTAAGGAGATGTTTCTCGATTATGGAGGTGATAAAAAAGAGTTCATCGTAAAAGTTACATCGGTGCAAACTTTTACACCGATCCAGATGACTCTAAGTATCAATCTGGATACATATTGAAAGTGGGAGCAATTAGTTAGAGTAGTTCCGTGCAGAGCATTGTAGACATAGAATATTTGCAAAATACATACGGTTCTGTATGTGATAGACCCGTTGACTAAACTTCTCTCACGAGCAAAACATGATCATACCTTAGTACTCTTTGGGTGTTAATCACATAGCAATGTGAACTATATTGTTGACTCTAGTAAACCCTTTGGGTGTTGGTCACATGACGATGTGAACTATGGGTGTTAATCATATACAGATATGAATATTGGTGTTAAATCACATGATGATGTGAACTAGATTATTGACTCTAGTGCAAGTGGGAGATTGAAGGAAATATTCCCTAGAGGCAATAATAAAGTTATTATTTATTTCCTTATTTCATGATAAATGTTTATTATTCATGCTAGAATTGTATTAACCGGAAACATGATACATGTGTGAATGCATAGACAAACTTAATGTCACTAGTATGCCTCTACTTGACTAGCTCATTAATCAAAGATGGATATGTTTCCTAACTGTTGGGGATATAACTACTAAGTATAAACCACCCAGGAGGGTCCGGTTCACACTCAACCATATTGAATCCCATGAAGACCCAGAAGATGGAGCTTTACTAATGAAGCTTAGAGGCCCGGAGCCCAAGAGGCGGATTAGGGCCCATAGTGGTAAACCGTCATAGTCATGTAACTTGTATTGTAAGATAAGAAAGGAGAGACCGAGCCGGACACTTGTATGAGCCGGCCTCAGGACTCTGTAAACCGGGCGGGCGTCAACCCGTGTATATAAGGGGACGACTCGACAGCGGTTCAGGGACAAGAAACAACAACTCGAGAGCCAGACATAGCGTGTTTAGCTCCCTGGTTATCGAGACCCCAATAATCCCATCACAACTAGACGTAGGTCTTTACCTTCATCAAAGGGGCCGAACTAGTATAAAAACCCCCGTGTACTTTGTCCGATTTAACCCCTTTAAGCTAACCCGTTGCGATGGCTCCACGACTAAGTCCTTTCACAAGGACATCTGACGTGATATTTCCATGATAGTTGGCGCCCACCGTGGGGCTATCGCACGATGGCTTCGAGTTCTTGAAGGGCAGCTTTGAAGGACTCAAGGGATACGCAGTGGGCCGAATGACTAAGAGTCGTCGCGGCAAACTCTACATTGACGACGCGGGATGGGGCCCCGAGGCCAGCTCAATTGAGTACGGGTACATGGTCCCCTTTGGCGGAATTCATGTTTTCATCGGCAAGATCGGCGAACCGGGCCCTGAGCCGGACGTGTGCACCGACCTTGTCGATACGGCTCAGCGTGCAAGCCCTGCTCGGATTCAGCCCGCCATGAAGCGTGCGTTCGTGGGATGTGTCCACAGGGTCGGATCTGAACCGGTGTCCGAAGGTGAGACGGTAGCTTATTCCGATGATGAATCATCCGCCGGCGAAACCGAGTCCCTGTACCAAGCTCACGATGGTGTGTTCGAAGGGTATTCCGATGGCACTAGTATTCTGGAATTTCTTGAACCGCCAAATCGAGTCGGAATCTTCATGGCCGGAACACAGCCAACTTTGCAGAATTCTACTGCGGCGGCATCCGCACCAGCAGCAGGGGCAGGAGGCTCCACGCGTCGGCCGGCTCAAGTTCTGTCCGGATTAATGGACGCCTGGGTGACATTATTGGCCACAACAGTTACCCCGGAGACTCAAGATCGGCATAACGCGGAGGTGGCTAAGTTGCGGGATCAAATAACTCAGGCCAAAGAGGATTTGGCAGCTGAGGAGATCAGGATGGCTGAGGAACGGCCGCTTTAGATGCCCAGGCACAGAGGATTCAAGCCGATAATTATCGACTTTTGATGGATTAGAAAGCCTCGAATGAAGTATTCAGGAGGAGACATCAGTCTCGCTTGCCGGCGGATTACAATGCGATGAATCTCTTCAATACACCAGGGGCAGGGACCAGCAATCCGACAGCAGTAAACCGGACTACTGCGCCAAGGACCGGAGCGCCGGATCAACCTCAGGTGATGGGTCCACCTCGACAGATAGACAATCCTCCACGGTATACCACACCCCCGCCGGGTCACTTCTCTACCCCTTTGGATAATATGATAGCAGCAGCATCCCAACTGGCAGCTATTCCAATAGAGGGTGAGTCGCCAGCGGTGGTTGAGACACGACGGGCTAGGGATCTTCTTCAAATTGCTATGACGCAGGAAGGCTTACTCATATAGTCGAGACAGGATTCACATGACTCCACGTCCGAGCAAAAGCTATAGCAGGCATATAGATGAACCGGAGGTGTCCAGCAGTGCGCGGCACCGTATTGTCCCTCAAGGACACAATCTGGCGCGTGGTGAGGTGAATGCTCACGACGTGGTGGATAATGGCAGAGCACGAAGGGAGGCCGCTTTAGCAGCACAATATACGGGTCGTTATCAACCCGCCCCGGTTCAACCAGCAGCGTCAGTAGACCGAGGCACCGGGCTTGCCTTCAGTTCCTGGGGAGTACCGTGTCTCATTCCGGCTCACCGTAATGTGCGGCTACCTAAAGATTTCAAGGGTCCACGCAAGGTACCTAATTACACCGCTGATCAACCGCCCGAGGCATGGGTGGAAAGTCATGAGATGGCAATGGAGATGCTGGATGTGGATGAAGCGGCTTGTGCAAAGTACTTCACGATGATGTTGGAAGGAACAACCCGTACATGGTTGAAGAACTTGCTAGCTAACTCCATCGAGTCATGGGACCAATTGAAGCCCCAGGTTATAGCAAATTTCAAGGATACATGCAAGAAGCCTATGTCCATTGTGGATCTGGATGCCTGTGTTCAAGGAGAGAACGAGTCAACAACTCATTGGGTGCGCCAGGTTTCAGAAGTTTTGCACTCGTCAGACCGCATTAACGCTGGCCAAGGAATCATAACACTGGAGCGTAATTGCCGGTCTGAATCACTAAAGATGAAGTTGGGACGACTCAAGCATCACTGCAATGACATGGGAACCCTTATGCCAGCCTTGGTAAAATATGCCGATTCTGATAATACCAAGGATCCCGATTCTGATGAGGAGAAAATGGAGAAGGTAAAGAAGAACGGCGGTGCAAAGGGACAACAGCACAACCAAGGGGGCCATGGGAATAATGGTAAGCGCAAAGCAGGTAATTCAGATTTTGTGGCTAACACCAATATGCAGCGTCGTAAGGGTAAACCGCCCCAGCGCGTCGGCGGTATGAATCTGGAGCGTTTGTTAAATCAGCCCTGCCCAAAGCACAGAACCAAGGAGGTTCCAACAACACATCTTTGGAACGATTGTCACATTATGAAGGAGTTCAAAAACTCTGATCTCTTTCGGTATGATCATGGTCCATCGGGCGGTTTAGGTCTAGGTTTTCATGGTGGCGGCGGTTCAAACTCTGGATTTCAGAATAATCAGGGCAACCAGAACAACCAAGGTGGTAATAACCAACAGAATAATCAGGAAAATCACCAGCAGTCGGGTTATTAGAGTCACCCAAAGCAGTTGAATGGTGGGCAGTATCATGTGTTCACTACTAGTTTGTGCAAGCGTGATCTGAAGCTTCACAAGAGGGCAGTTAATGCTATTGAACCGGCAGTACCACGTTATTTCCGGTGGTCCAAGCAACCCATTATGTGGAGCAGAGAGGATCATCCGCCCCGAGTTGATAATCTGGGTCACCTGGCCTTGGTGGTGGCACCTCAGGTAGGAGGTTATAAGTTCACCAAGGTGCTTATGGATGGAGGGAGCAGTATCAACATTTTGTATCATGAGACCTTCCGTCGCATGGGGTTGACAGATAAGAGTCTTAAACCGTCAAACACTGCTTTTCATGGTGTAGTACCAGGTAAATCGACATATCCTATTGGCAAAATCGCTTTGGAGGTTGTGTTTGGTGATGAGCATGACTCCTGGTCTGAAACATTGACCTTTGAAGTGGTGAAGATCCAGAGCCCGTACTACGCACTGTTTGGACGGCCGGCTTATGCAAAGTTCATGGGAAGGCCCTATTATATTTATTTGCAGCTCAAGATGCCGGGTCACAAGGGGACCATCACAGTTCATGGAAGTCGTAAGATCGCTTTGGATTGCGAGGAAGGTGATGCGGCCTATGCTGAGTCGGTTTGTGCTACAGAGGAGTTAAAGTTCTATAAAGACAATGTTGATCCGGCATATATGACCCCTCTGAAGAAGCCCACCACTAAGCATGACCCGAACCTGAAATTCAAACTGGCTGATGAAACTAAACTTGTTGACTTTGTTCCTGGCGATTCATTCAAACAGTTTAGCATCAGCACAAATCTGGATCCAAAATAGGAAAGCACGGTCATCGAGTTAATCCATGAGAATTGGGACATCTTTGCATGGAAACCTTCTGACATGCCAGGTGTACCAAGGGAACTCGCTGAGCACACTCTCAATATTGATCCCAAGTTTAAACCGGTCAAACAGTTTCTTCGCTGCTTTAACGAGGAGAGATGCAAGGCAATCAGAGAGGAGGTAGCCCGCCTGTTGGCTGCTGGTTTTATCGTTGAAGTGTTTCAGCCTGAGTGGTTGGCTAATCTGGTGCTGGTTCTTAAGAAAAATGGCACTTGGCGCATGTGTGTGGATTACACATATTTGAACAAAGCTTGTCCGGTCGATCCTTTTGCTCTCCCACGTATTGATCAGATCATTGATGCGATGGCGGGTTGTGAGTGTTTGAGTTTCTTGGATGCTTATTCAGGTTATCATCAGATCAAAATGGCAGTTAAGGACCAGGAGAAGACCAGCTTCATCACTCCCTTTGGAGCCTTCTGCTATGTTTCTATGCCCTTTGGGCTCAAGAGTGCCCAGGCAACTTATCAGCGATGTCTGCAAAATTGCCTTCACACTCAGATTGGGCGCAATGTTCATGCCTATGTTGATGACATTGCAGTAAAATCCAGGAAGAAGGAGACATTGATAGATGATCTCAAGGAGACCTCTGACAATCTGCGTGTTTACAAGATGCTGCTCAATCCGGACAAGTGTGTTTTCGGTGTTCCGGCGGGCAAGCTTCTAGGTTTTCTGGTGTCCAACAAAGGCATTGAGGCTAATCCGGAGAAGATTAAAGCAATTACATATTTGGCTAAACCGGTGTGCATTAATGATGTTCAGCGTCTGGCAGGTCGAATTGCAGCCCTAAGCCGGTTTATTAGCCGCTTGGGAGAGAAGGCGATCCCTCTATATCAGATGTTGAAGAAAATAGACACCTTTGTCTGGAGTGATGCGGCTAATGCGGCGTTTGAAGACTTGAAGCGGCAATTGGCTGAACCGCCGGTCCTTGCTGCTCCGGTTGACAAAGAGCCCTTGTTATTGTACGTGGCTGCTAACACCCGTGCTTTCAGTGTGGCAATTGTGGTGGAGCACAAGGAGGCTGGCAAGGAATATCAGGTTCAACGGCCGGTTTACTATATCAGTGAGGTGCTCATCGAGTCAAAGCAACGATATCCGTATTGGCAGAAGCTGGTCTATGGGGTTTTTATGGCAAGTCGGAAGCTCAAACAATACTTTCAAGGCCATCCCATTACAGTTGTCAGTTCAGCTCCTTTGGGTGATATAATTCAGAACAGGGAGGCAACTGGCCGGGTTGCAAAGTGGGCGATTGAGCTTGGTCCACATGGGTTGAAGTATATGCCTCGAACAGCCATCAAATCTCAGGCGCTTGTTGACTTCATCAATGATTGGACTGAGTTACAGGCACTAGAGGACAAACCGGATAATATATACTGGACTATTCACTTTGATGGATCCAGGCAATTGGAGGGCTCGGGGGCTGGAGTTGTCCTTACTTCCCCTCGAGGTGATAAAATTCGTTATGTTCTCCGTTTAATGTTCCCCTGTACTAACAATGTAGTTGAGTACGAGGCTTTACTCCACGGGCTCCGTGTGGCCAAGGAGATGAATTTAAGCCAGGTATGATGCTTTGGAGACTCTGATTTGGTGGCCCGGCAAGTTTCTGGCACTTGGGATTCTAAGGATCCACTCATGGCGGCTTACAGACGCGAGGTGGATATTGTGGCGGGTCACTTCAAAGGGTATCAGGTTGAGCATATTGATTGGCGCAAAAACGAAGCGGCAGGCGCTTTAAGCCGGCTGGGATCTCAGCGTAAACCGGTACCTCCCAATACATTTCTAGATATCTTGCATAACCCGTTTGTTAAGTTGCCTACAGAGGAGGATTTAGCTGTTCCTGATCCGGAGGCCCAATTGGTGGCCGCTTTACATGTTGTTCCGGATTGGACGGTTCCGTATTTGGCATATATGTACCGGGGCGAGTTACCAGATGATGAAGTTCTGGCCCGGCAGATAGTCCGGCGATCCAAGTCCATGGTTGTTCACAATGGCGAGTTACACCGCTGCAGCGTTTCAGGCGTGTTCCAGCATTGTGTTTCTCCTGAAGAAGGCCAAGAGATTCTATGGGAAATTCGTGAAGGGGATTGTGGTCACCATGCCGGTTCAAAGTCCCTGGTTGCTAAAGCTTTTCTTCATGGGTTCTACTGGTTAACAGCTCATGCTGATGCTGAGGATCTGGTAAAGCGGTGTGACGCTTGTCAGAAGTTTTCACGCCAAGCTCACGTTTCGGCTCAAGAATTGCGGATGATTCCAATCACTTGGTCATTTGCCACTTGGGGGCTTGATATGGTGGGGCCCTTTAAGCGCTCCAAGGATAAGAAGACCCACCTGTTGGTAGCGGTTGACAAGTTCACTAAATGGGTTGAAGCGGAGCCCGTCAGCAAGTGTGATGCAGGTACGGCGGTTCAATTTCTTAAAAAGATTATCTTCCACTTTGGCTTTCCACACAGCATCATCACAGATAATGGCACAAACCTTTCTAAAGGTGAGATGGAGGATTTCTGTCAGAGAGAGCACATCCGTCTTGATTTAGCATACGTGACGCACCCCCAGTCCAATGGTCAAGCTAAGAGAGCCAATCAAGAAATCTTGAAGGGTATCAAGCCCCGGCTCATGGTTCCTTTAAAGCAGACGCCGGGTTGTTGGGTGGAAGAATTGCCTTTTGTGTCGTGGAGAATCAACACCACCCCCAACAGATCAACGGGTTACACACCTTTCTTCATGGTTTATGGGGCAGAGGCGGTCCTCCCAAGCGATATTCGTCATGATTCGCCCCGGGTTGCCAATTATGTTGAAGCGGACAATGAGCAAGCACGCCAGGAGGCGTTGGACCTGTTAGATGAAAAATGGGACATGGCTTTGGCTCGTTCAGCAGTTTATCAACAAGACCTGCGGCGTTATCACAACCGCCGGGTTAAAACAAGAACCTTTCAGGAAGGCGACTTGGTGCTCCGCTCATCCAGGATCAGACCGATATGCACAAGTTATCCCCACCTTGGGAAGGACCCTTTGTGGTCAGCAAGAATCTGCACAACAGATCATACTACCTCATTAACGTTCGAGACAACTCACGCAGTTCTGAAGAGGAGACCCGGCGGCCGTGGAACATAGCTCTCCTTCGGCCTTACTATACTTGAGCCATAGGCTTCTCTTATGTACATATTTCGACAATGTATATATTATGATCAATATAATAAACCAACATCCTTGCTATAAGCAGGGCCTCTGCTGTTTTTTCTCAAATATCTTTTGAGTTAGATGGGGGCTTCAGCTGGCAAAAGCGGAGTACTACCTGTTAAACCGGCTATCTCGCCACAATACAGCTTGGGAGCTTCACACCCAAGGGGCCAAAGAGAGTCTGGATGCTATGCACAGCTCAAACATAGGCACCCAATGAGCACAGCTCACAAAGTTACTTGGGGGCTCTTTGTGTAAAGTAACAAAGAGTTTGAAAGGACCCTTGTAATTGCGTATCGACCCACGGCTTGGAAGCCTGGTGTATTCACCTAAAACCCCGGGTTAACCTGCCGTCATCAAGTAAGCCACTCCTATCCAGGTAATCCTGGCATGACCCGCCAAACGTTTGACAGTTACTCTCATTGAGACCCTGAACTTGTCAAAGTTAAAACGACTATTGGTTAGTTGGAGGCCCATCTTAAAAGGCTTTGTCAAATGGTTTAACTCAGCGGCCTGGCAGACAACGAAAAGCCTCAAATTTGGGCCTGGCAGCCCTCGAAAAGCCTCGACTACATGGTTTTATTTGCCTTTGTCAAGATTTTTCTCTTTTTGGAAGCATTTTCTGTTGAACCGGTGTATGTTGACCCGGTATGGCTTTTCAGTCATTATATTAACCCGGTGTTTGTTAACCCGGCTTGGCTTTTAACTACAAGTTGTCAGACCATATTATCCACCCGGTGTTTGTTAACCCGGCTTGGCTTTCAACTACAAGTTGTCAGACCATATTATCAAACCGGTGTTTGAAAACCAGGCCTGGCTTTGACTACATGTCGCCGGTTTGATCATCTGGTGTTCATCATAAACCGATATGACTTCATACACACCAGCATTGCATGGTGGGAGTTCTTAATACTCAAGAGTTGGGTCTTTACCCTTACTATAATTGAAGCTGGTAAACCAACTCAGTGATTTCATATCACAGGTATGATTTATTTCATATTTTGATAATTATTCAGCCTTGGTAATCAACCAGGCTTTGTCTTGGGCATTATGACCTGTCCAGCGGTAAACCGCCCGGACAATTTTTTCTATGCAGACATCAGGATCACATGAAATATCCAAGTATAATCAAACACAGCAAATATCATGGCGGATCAACAAAGTCATGCATCAGCGCCAAAGATCAAAGTATTTTAACTAGCCTATTACAAGGCGCTTTGAGGCCCAAAATAATGATTGTTTTTACAGAACAAAGTCTGTGACAATAACCAGATGGCCGGATCAAGATTCATCGCCGGCTTGACGTGATGTTGATGGATCTTCAGGCGTCGGTTCAACCTCCTCCTCTCCACCCAGTGGCTGGAAGTCAATGGTGGTCCAGTCAATCCGGGTTAACGCTTGAAAGACATCCTCTTCACTTATAAGATTTGACGGTTCAACGTTAGGAGCATAAGTGTGCTTACGAATTGGCGGAATAAGATTCTGCACTTCCTTTACAACAGTGTTAACTCGATGGTTGTTGGCATCATAGAAGGACCGATGCGAAGTCAAATTCACCTTGTCAGCCAACTGGCTTGCTACCGGGCGCATCTCCTTGGTCAGGGCCTTGAGGGCGTCATTATCGAATGCTGATCCGTTTTCTTGTTCATCCGGGTAGCCCTTAGAGATATCAACTGGATGCAGGTCAGCTATCCATGATTTGGCACGAGTCAACGCTAGCAAAGCGCCCGCTCTAGCAGCTGATCGCTTCACCTCCTCTATCTGAGCAGGAGTCATTGAGAGCCTTGCCAAGGTATCCTTGATTAAGGTGGGTGCCGGTTTGTTATATGAAGCTGCAACGATGACTCGTTGTGCACCGGCATACAGTTGCTCAATCAACGTGTAAGCCGCCTTTAACTTCATCCGCATATCCGCTCCAAGATGAGCAATGTGATTTCCTACAATGGTTTAAGAACTTAATGTTAAACCGGCGGAGTTGAAAGTACTTCAGAATAGGTTATTATAAAGTACTTACCAAAAACTACAGCTGTCATGGCATTCACTTGATGTTTTAGACCTGTCAGCTCTTCCTCCACCGGTTTGAGGGCTCCTTCGGCGTCTTCAGCCTGCTTCAACAGAACAGCCTTTTCAGTTTCCCAGTTGGTGCGGTCAGTTCTAAAGCCATCCTTCAATTGTTCCATGGCAGTCAAAGCGCCCTTTAGCTCCTCTTTGGCTTTAGAGGTCTCTTCTTGCTGGGACTTGATGTTTTCTTGAAGATCGGCGATTTGAGACTCCTTGGTCTTTATATCAGCCTGCAAAATTAGATGATAAAGCAGTTAATATCTCTTAAAGTCCCAAGTGCATAACAAGTAATACACTTGGCACTTGGGGGCTAATGCGGATTGTTTCTTAAACCGGATATTTTAAAGTCCCAAGGTTCAATACAAGTTTTAAACTTGGCACTTGGGAGCTAATGCCTAATTGATCAATTACATTCACACTGAAGGCAGTTGATAAAGGCAAAGGGTTAACAGAAAGTCCCGGTTCATCTTGGTAAGGTAAACCGGCCCTTGGGGGCTACTCAGTTGAAGTATTCTTAATATCAGAAGATCCGGTTTGTCTACAAGAGATAAACCGGCCCTTGGGGGCTACTATGGAGTGGATATACATTGCAAGCTAATTTGAAGTGTTTTGAAGATTACCTCATAGCGCTCTTTCATTAAGTTCACCAAACCAGCCTCATAATCCCAGCTTGTGAAGAGGCGGTTTAAGAATCCAGAATGAAGCTCCTCGGTGCTAAGATCAACAAAGTTGGACAAGTCTGTCTTCCCTTTCCCCTTGCCCATAGCTGCACATTCCTCCTTAGCAGTATGCTTTGACAAAACAACTGGGTTGCCAGGGGCAGTGAAACCATGACCAGTGATAACAACATCATCATCGCCACCTTTGGAGGGGGTTGGCGGATTGACAGTATCCCTGGCCGGGCTTGACACGTCGTCGCCCTTGGCTGGGCTTGGAGAATCAGCATGTGGACTGGGCGGATTGACTTCTGGTGCTTCAACGTATGTATCCTGACTTTGATGTACAGGGTCATCAATAGCAATATCAGCTTCTTTGTCAACACCTTCAGAAATTCTGTCCGGTTCAACTCTGTTAGTAGGGATAGTGGTCTTTGCTTTCTTGCTCAGACGAGCTTTGGCACTGTGATATTAAAAACAAAAGGTCAGTTGGTAAACCGGTACAAGAAGACAGTTAAAGACAGTATTCTTACCCAGGGACGGTCTTGAGGGGAGGCATCTGAGTGGTGGATGAACCGCCAGATGAAGAGTTGGAAGACACCTGGTAATTTGAGTCAGACGGATTAAGAGGGTCACGAAAGCAACCCTTCAAGGGATAAAGACTTTTGGGAGAACAAGAAACCTCTGGACGGCGTTTCTGGTTTGGTGTGTTTGGTAAACTGGAAGAAGTGACCTATTGGCCGCCGTGTCGGGTTGTGCGACGACCTCAAGTTGCCGTGTATTCAAATAAAATTGCGGATCCAAATGAGCAAGAGGGTGAGAATATTTTACTTTCCGAACTGTACGACGAAGTCTTTGAACCGGCGCATGTTCTGAATCAGAAGAAAGGATGATTACCTCAACATGGTCCGCACGACTGGCTTCCGCATCATCCTGGTAATAATCATTGTCAATAAGATGTATGAAAAATGAGCCAAGGGAGTCAAGTTCTACCTCGTTTTCCGATTCATTGACATCATCAGGAGGATCAGAGGACTCGCGAGTTTTCTTCTTGCCCGCCTTCTTTACAACTTTGCTCTTTGGGTGTTGAGTTCTCGCTGGTTTATCTGAAGGTTTTTTCTTCCAAAAAGAGTTGTTGGCCTGCAAAAAAAACAAAGGGTTATCAGATTAAAGTTAAAGCAGAAACGAATCAATAAGGGTGGAAAAGGATAAAAATCTTACTGACGGCGGTTTGTTGGAAGTACAGAAAGGAGCCAATCCGGTCTTGCTGCACTGAGCGATCGGTTCAACCAACATTTTCTTTACGGCTTTAGTAACTTCCTCGCCAGTTTTTTCTATCTCATTGGACCGCAGAAGGTCTTTTACGTCTCTGGTATATTCACACATCAAACTGGAGCAACGGCTTAAGGGAAGGATACCCCATGAAACCCAACATCGAACAAGGTCAATGCCAGTTAAACCGTTCGCCAGGAGGGCCCGGAGCTTAATGATTTGCGGTGCATAAGCTTGCCGCTCTTTAGCGGTGAGCCATGGAGGCAGTGGATGAGTATTGCTAAGCCGCTGAGCACGGTAAGCCGGCAGAGGGTTTTCATCAGCAGGTGTAGTGTTCAGACAGTAAAACCAGGTATTATTCTAGTCCTTTGGATGACTGTGGTGTTTCGCATGAGGGAAGTCAACTTCTTTCCTTTTCTGAATTGATACGCCGCTAAGTTCAGTGTTGGGACCGTCAGAGAATTCGGTCTGGCGGTTTAAGTGGAAAAAGTCTCTGAAAAGCTCCACAGTTGGCTCCTCTTGAAGATAAACTTCGCAGAATACTTGAAAGTTGCATATGTTTGACACAGAGTTTGGTCCAATATCCTGAGGATGAAGTTGAAAGCTAGCGAGCACATCTCGGAAAAACGTTGAACCGGGTGGGCTAAAACCCCGGACCAGATGCTACATGAACACAATCACTTCCCCAGGTTGAGGTGTTGGAGGACATTCAGGGCCAGGAACTCGCCAATGGAGAACATCTTTCTTGGCCAAAGCGTCGGTCAAGACATACCCGTTAAGCTGCGTTTCAGTGATCCGGGACGGAACCCAGTTGCATGCGGCAAATTGCTTTGCCATATTGGAAGGCAAACTGAAAATAAAGCAGAAAGGATGGTTTACGATTCAAAGTTGATGTATACCAACCAGAGTTAAACCGGGAAATTATGCATGTTAAACCGACTATTGCTACTCAAGTTAGATGGCGATTTAAGTGCGGGATAATGGTACTAGGTGTATTATGATTTTCTACAAGTTAAACCGCCTATGAAGGAAGCAACAGAGATAAAATTCACGAAGTGTTGCAGAAAATAGGTTTCACACAATGATGAAATTATTTTGGATCTACCATACTTCAGTAAAGGAAAATTTCTGCGACCTATAATGGCGTTAAGCAGAACAGAGAAGTTCGAGCGTTCTACTGAGGATTCTTTACAAAGAAGGAAGATCTACTAGTACTAAAAATGGATGCGGAGCAACTACCACACGAGATCTACACTACTGTTGGATCAAAGAAACCACGGCAGAAGCAAATATGAAGAACTAAGATGAACGAAGAACTGTACAGATGAACTCGCTAACCCTAGCATAGATCTAAAGATGTGGAAAAGGGAAAACTTACCAGTACAAATCTACTACGGAGGGATGTCGCGAGCTCTGGTTCGATTCAGGGTGATGCAGCGACCGGGGACGAAGACGACTGTCACGCCCAATATGCGACCCTATCCAAAAGGAACTCGAAGGTCCCACCAAGGATAGACCCGCATATTGAAACACTTTTGCAAGGTGGATATCATTACATCAACATTACATAATAGATGGGGATATATACAAGAGGCATAAAATGCCACACGAATACAACATCACAATACATAAGAGCAACATCCGACTATGGATGAAACACAAACAGAAACTCAAACGACATCCACCCTGCTAGCCCAGGCTGTCGACCTGGAACCTATCCCCTAACCGAAGAAGAAGCAGAAGAAGAACTTCAATACAAGCAAACATCGCTCTCGCATCATGATCGTCGCATAACCTGTACCTGCAACTGTTGTTGTAGTAATCTGTGAGCCACGAGGACTCAGCAATCCCATTACCATGGGTATCAAGACTAGCAAAGCTTAAAGGGAAAGGAAGGGGTAAAGTGGTGAGGCTGCAGCAGTGACTAAGCATATATGCTGGCTAACATACGCAAATAAGAGGGAGAAGAGAGCAAGCGGAATGGTCGTGAAGCTAGCAATGATCAAGAAGTGATCCTGAACTCCTACTTACGTCAAACATAACCCAAGAACCGTGTTCACTTCCCGGACTCCGCCGAAAAGAGACCATCACGGCTACACACGTGATTCATGCATTTTAATTTGGATCTGGTGTCAAGTTATCTACAATCGGACATTAACAAATTCCCATCTGCCCATAACCGCGGGCACGGCTCTCGAAAGTTTATACCCTGCAGGGATGTCCCAACTTAGCCCATGATAAGCTCTCGCGATTAACGAAGGATATACCTTCTCCCAGGAAGACCCGATCAGACTCGGAATCCTGGTTTACAAGACATTTCAACAATGGTAAAACAAGACCAGCAAAGCCGCCCGATGCGCCGACAATCCCGATAGGAGCTGCACATATCTCGTTCTCAGGGCAACACCGGATGAGACAGGCTACGAGTAAAACCAGACTTCGAGTTTCCCCGAGGTGGCCCCGCAGGCGGTTCGGTTCGGACCAACACTTAGACAAGCACTGGCCCGGGGGGGGCTAAAATAAAGATGACCCTCGGGTTGGCCGACCCAAGGGAAGGGTATAGGTGGTGGTGAGGCAAATGGTAAAACCAAGGTTGGGCCTTGCTGGAGGAGTTTTATTCAAAGCGAACTGTCAAGGGGGTCCCATAAATTGCCCAACCGCGTAAGGAACGTAAAATCCGGGAACATAACACCGGTATGACGGAAACTAGGGCGGCAAGAGTGGAACAAAACACCAGGCATAAGGCCGAGCCTTCCACCCTTTACCAAGTATATAGATGCATTAATAGTATAAAAGATATTGTTATATCCCAACATAATGCTGTCCATCATGGGGAAATCTTCAACTTCACCTGCAACTAACAACGCTATAAGAGGGGCTGAGCAAAGCGGTAACATAGCCAAGCAATGGTTTGCTAGGAAGGGTGAAAAGGTTAGATGCTGACATGGCAATTGGGAGGCTTGATGAACAAGCGATAGGAAGCGCATCATAGCGATAGAACGAAGCAACTAGCATAGCAATGATAGTAGTGAGATCCAGGGTAGCGGTCATCTTGCCTGAAATCCCGCTAGGAAGAAGAACGAGTCCATGAAGAAGACGAACGGGAGTAGTCGAACGAATCCTCACAATCTCAACATAACCGGAACTATCAAGGAGAAGCGCAACCGGAAAGAAGGAAACATCATGGTAAACAACCATCACATAAACATGGCATGATGCACAATCAAGTATGATGCATGTCCGGTTTAATGAGGCATGGCATGGTAAAGTGCAACAAACAATACTACAAGTTAAGTGGAGCTCAATATGCAACGAGTTACATATTGACAAAACACCACATCAAATATTTAGTTCTCTCTTGTTTATGTACCCAACAATATTAAATGTTTTTAAACATAGCAAGGGGTGAAACATAATGAAACTACATATCTAGGCAAGTTTAAATGAGGTCGGAAGTTACAAACAACAATTCCGGAAAATCCTCACATGCATATCTTGATTTGGTACTATTCTGCCCTAAACACAATTTTAATGTTGTTAAACAGCAAAATAAAATGCACCATGTTAAACTAGGCATTTTTTCACCCCATTTACATATAAAGGTTATTTAAAACCTAGCTACGATTATTTAGTTATGGAATAAAGCATTTTAACATGGCATTTATGCAAATTAATTCAAACAACACATTTAAACAATTGTAACATGGGTGAAAGTTGCAAATTATTAATCTACGCAAAATTCTAAGCATTTTACATATATAGTTTATTTAAATCTGATGCACGATTAATGAGTTATTAATGCATGAACTTCAGGGGGTTTTCTGTAAAACTGGCATCTCCGGATAATAGCAAAATTCACAGCGCAGGAAAAAAAATACACATGGGCTGAATCTGGAGCACTGTTGGGCTGAACAGAGTGGAGGGGCTGTAGGGAGCTCACCCATGGGCGAAGGCCCGGTTCGGTGGTGAGGGAGGCCTGCAGGGGCGCGTTGGGCCTTGGGGAGGCGCTGGGCCACGCAGCATGCTGGACGCGACCCAGGCGTGGTCAACGTGAGGCGAGGCGAGCGAGCTGCTGCTGCTCGTTTCTGAAGAACAGAAACAGCAGCAGGTTCAAGCGCCGGCGGCTGGGCGCGATGGACTTCAGCGACGGGGTAGAGGTGGACTTGGGGCTCCGATGAGATGAACTTGAGGCGCAGGGGACGGCGAGCTCGAGCAGATCCGGCCGGCGGGGTCGCGCAGGTGAAGAAGGTTCCATGGGGCGGCGGCGTCCTTGTACGTCCCTGAGAGAGAGAGGGAGAGCGTTTGAGAGAGAAGAAAACAGAGGAGGAGAAGGCAGTAGGAAAAAAGGGAGGCAGGGAGAAGAAAGGGCACGGTCCTGCTGGTCCGGTGCTGTTCCGATCCGGCAGAGGCGAGGCGGAGCAGATTCGGGAGGAGGCTGTGGAGGCCGGCTCCGAGGCGGACGGGCGCGGGTCAACGGGGCGCAAAGGAGGTCCCTGACGGCGGGGCTTGGCGAGCTCGGCGTCGAGGAAGGAGCTCCAGAGCAGAGGAAAACTCCACGACGTCCATGGCGTCGGGGAAGAGCCTGGGGCGGTGCCATGGCTCGATCTGTTGCAAGCAAAGGAAGAAAGGTGAGGAACGAGGGGAAGAGGCTGGTTGCGAGGGGATTTGGGCAGGTGATGGCTGCAGCGATCTGGTTGGCTGGAGATGGATCGGGAAAGTGGAGGCTGGTTGGGTGGCTGAGGAAACCGAGGAGGATTTGGAATGAGCGGCGGCGGCGAGTGAGGGGATTGATGGGACAGCCGTCCGAGATTTAGGGTTGGACAAAATATATACATTAGGTGGATTAGGTTAGGGGCTACCTCATCCCTATGATTGTAATCGGACGGTCACAAATAAAATAGTTAGGGAGCCCAATTAACAAAATGAGGATGTTTTTTAGATGTTAGGGGATGATCCGGACCCAATGGTCATGATCGTGTGGGTCGGGTTCGGGGCAAATTTCGGACGCGCACAAGAGGGGGGCTGCGAAGTAGGGGGGTCCATGACTAGCAGAGAGATATGGCGGTCAAACAAAAGGGGAACGCGAACACGGTTGGACTCGAAACGGTCTACGAACGCAACGGAGAGAAGCGAGGAACGACAACTACGAGCGGATGCCAGTTTTAAAACATGACGACAACGGAGTGCCGATGCAATGCGAATGATGCGATGATGAAATGCAAGACATGAACAAGATGCAAAACAAGAAGAATCAAAAACCCAAACACGGAGGAAAAAACATATCGCATCTCCGGAAAAGGCAAGAGTTGGAGTTACGAATTTGGAAAGTTGTATCCGGGGCGTTACAACGACGGTGCGCTCTCTGGCGGCGGCGGAGCTCGAGCAGTAGGGGTTCGCGATAGGAAGAAGAAGAGGCAAGGGAAGAGAATGGAAAGACCCGCCGGCTTTATTTATAGGGAGAAAGGGATAAGTGGCAGGTGCAAGAATCGAGGAGCCTGAAGCGGCAAACAGGGCGCGCCTGTCGCCTCGATCTTCGGGATACCATTAATGAAGGGAATCTTTTTAATCTTTTATATGGAGATGACATCATGATGAAGCGTTGCTGTGTCCAGAGGATGATGTCATGGTGGTTTAACAAAGTTTACAGGAGAAAACATCATGGCGGTTTACGAAAAGTGTAAGAAGATGTTCACAGGATTTTTCTAAGTACTGAAGATTAACATGAACAGGGTCAAATCAATCTGGGGCCTAATGTTGGGGATATAACTACTAAGTATAAACCGCCCAGGAGGGGCCGGTTCACACTCAACCATATTGAAGCCCATGAAGACCCAGAAGATGGTGCTTTACTAATGAAGCTTAGAGGCCCGGAGCCCAAGAGGCGGATTAGGGCCCATAGTGGTAAACCGTCATAGTCATGTAACTTGTATTGTAAGATAAGAAACGGGAGCCGAGTCGGACACTTGTATGAGCCGGCCTCGGGACTCTGTAAACCGGCCGGGCGTCAACCCGTGTATATAAGGGGACGACCCGGCGGCGGTTCAGGGACAAGAAACAACAACTCGAGAGCCAGCCATAGCGTGTTTAGCTCCCTGGTTATCAAGACCCCAATAAAGCCATCACAACTAGACGTAGGCCTTTACCTTCATCAAAGGGGGCGAACTAGTATAAAAACCCCCGTGTACTTTGTCCGGTTTAACCCCTTTAAGCTAACCCGTTGCGATGGCTCCACGACTAAGTCCTTTCACAAGGACATCTGACGTGATATTTCCACAACACTAACCATAGACATGAGTTGTCACTTGATTAACTAGATCACATCATTAGGAGAATGATGTGATTGACATGACCCATTCCGTTAGCTTAGCACTTGATCGTTTAGTATGTTGCTATTGCTTTCTTCATGACTTATATATGTTCCTACAACTATGAGATTATGCAACTCCCGTTTACCGGAGGAACACTTTGTGTGCTACCAAACGTCACAATGTAACTGGGTGATTATAAAGCTGCTCTACAGGTGTCTCCAAAGGTACTTGTTGCGTTGGCGTATTTCGAGATTATGATTTGTCACTCCGATTGTCGGAGAGGTATCTTTGGGCCCTCTCGGTAATGCACATCACTATAAGCCTTGCAAGCAATGTGACTAATGAGTTAGTTGCAAGATGATGTATTACGGAATGATTAAAGAGACTTGCCGGTAACGAGATTGAACTAGGTATTGGATACCGACGATCAAATCTCGGGCAAGTAACATACTGATGACAAAGGGAACAACGTATGTTATTATGCGGTTTAACCGATAAAGATCTTCGTAGAATATGTAGGAGCCAATATGAGCATCCAGGTTCCGCTATTGGTTATTGACCGGAAACGTGTCTCGGTCATGTCTACATAGTTCTCGAACCCGTAGGGTCCGCACGCTTAAGGTTTCGATGAGAGTTATATTATGAGTTTATGTGTTTTGATGTACCGAAGGAGTTCGGAGTCCCGGATGAGATCGGAGACATGACGAGGTGTCTCGAAATGGTCGAGACGTAAAGATCGATATATTGGACGACTATATTCGGAATTCGGAAAGGTTCCAATTGATTCGGATATTTTTCGGAGTACCGGAGAGTTACGGGAATTCGCCGGGGAGTATATGGGCCTTATTGGGCCATACGAGAATATAGGAGAGAGGCCGAAAGGAAGGAGGCGCGCAGCCCCCCTTTAGTCCGAATTGGATAAGGGGTGCAGCCCCCTTTTCCTTCCTCCTCTCCCCCTCTTTCCTTCTCTCCCACTCCAACAAGGGAAGGATGAGTCCTACTCCCGATGGGGGTAGGACTCCCCCTTGGCACGCCCTGCTCCTTGGCCGGCCGCCTCCCCCCTTGCTCCTTTATATACGGGGGCAGGGGGCACCCCATGGACACAACAATTGATCTCTTGATCTCTTAGCCGTGTGCGGTGCCCCCCCCTCCACCATAGTCCTCCTCGATAATATTGTAGCGGTCCTTATGCGAAGCCCTACGACGGTAGAACATCAAGATCGTCACCACGCCGTCGTGCTGACGGAACTCTCCCTCGACACTAGGCTGGATCGGAGTTCGAGGGACGTCATCGAGCTGAACGTGTGCTAGAACTCAGAGGTGCTGCAGTTTCGGTGCTTGATTGGTCAGGCCGTGAAGACGTACGACTACATCAACCGCGTTGTTCTAACGCTTCCGCTTTCGGTCTACAAGGGTACGTGGACCCACTCTCCCCTCTCGTTGCTATGCATCATCATGATCTTGCGTGTGCATAAGAATTTTTTTGAAATTACTACGTTCCCCAACAGTTTCATACGCACGTCTTGTCGAAGCAGAGATCGTGTCCCCTTATCACAGGATTCTCATCAATACGGGTGTGGGTAACCCAACCGTGCCATCAACATGACGCTTGGGGAATAAGTGAGTTTACAGGGCAAGTGGGGAGGCGCATGGTTTCTACCGCCTTTATAAAGAGATAAGGATTCCCCTTTTTCACCCATGCCTTCTTCTTCCTCTTCTCATCCATTCTTGAGCTCCAACACCCAAGTTCTCACCTTTTCCGTAAAGCCATTCCAAGCATGTCCGGAGCGGGAGGCAAGTGGATGGCCTCCTCTGTCACGAAGGAGGACATCACAAAGCTTCAGGAGGCCGGAGACCTGTCCGCAAACATCGAGCACCGGCTTCCGGCTGAAGGGCAAATCATCCCTACCCTAACACCCCAGGAAAGGGTAGTTTTCCTCTCCCACTTCGTCCGTGGACTGGGATTCCCCCTCCACCCGTTCGTTCATGGACTTATGTTCTACTATGGGCTAAACTTCCATGATCTGGCCCCCAATTTCATCCTCGGCATCTCGGCGTTTATCGTCGTGTGCGAGGCCTTCCTCCGCATTATGCCCCACTTCGGCCTATGGCTGAAGACCTTCAGCGTAAATCCAAAGGTGGTGGTCGGCCAGCAAGCGGAGTGTGGGGGCGCCTTGGTGGGCAAGATGCCCAATGTCACCTGGCCCGAAGGCTCCTTTGTGGAGACTGTGAAGGGGTGGCAATCGGGGTGGTTCTACATCACTGAACCACGCAACACCAACTAGGCGGCGACCCCCGAATTTCGATCCGACGTCCCCATGCGGCTCACCTCCTGGAAAGAGAAGGGCTTATCCTGGGGCTCATTAGTGGAGCTGACCGGCCGGACTTCAGACCTGCGTCCAAAATACGATAGGCAAGAAGATCAAGCTTGTCAACATGGTATAGGTCATGCTCATCCGCCGGATCCTCCCGTGTCAAAGACGGGCTTACAATTTGTGAGAGTTTGACCCGGCCGAACACTAGATGCTGCAAGAGCTTTTTGGCACGACGCACGAAGACGTATGGAAGGTTCTCTTCAAGGCCAACCAGGTCCCTCCATCTATAACCGAAGATCGCGTACTCAGTGCGAAACGCCAAGCCCATCCGGTGAGTTTTTATATTTTGCAAGATGTGCCTTTTACCAGCACATTCGCGGGAGGAATCTAAGCCTCCATGCCAATTCAATAGGACTGGGTAGCGATAGCAGAGCGAATTGACTGTCCGGCTCCACTACCTGAAGATCCAGAATCAACTCTTCTAACGAAGATGTTGTTTCCGGCGCCCTATGAGGTGCCGGAGAAGAAGGCCAAGAAGAAGGCCGTGGGGACCAGGAAAGGTCTCCAGCGCAAGGTTGTATCAGACGCCACGTCCGAAGACACCGAGGCGCACTCCTCCAACAAAGATGAGGAGAAGGAAGAGGAAATCCCCCCCCCCCAAACAGGGGGGGGAGAAGAGAAAGGCCGCCCCGCAAGGGGAGGCCGAGGAATCCAAGAAGGGAAAGACCTTCCTTCTGGACCACTCCATCACAGCCACCTACAGCGGCGAGGAGTGGCTGCCCGGGGACAAGCCCCTGGCTAAATCATAAGTATCCGGATGCTGTAATACTTCCAGTATGTTTTGTTTTATTGCTTCTTATCCTGTCGAACATGCCTATGCAGTCCGGCCAAATCCCACATTGAGGTATCCTCTTCGGAGGGGTCCCTGGACCCGTCGGCGATGAACAGCGATTCACTCCCGACAACCTCCTCCCCCAGGCCCGCGGACAACACCGAGGTGTTGTCTCAGAGGATACCGGACTAGGGGGAGACAGTTCTGGAGACGCCCCCAGGCGAAATCCCAGTCGCCGGGCACATGGGGGGAAGACCCCCATGGACTCCAATAATGGGGGCCGCAGCAAGTTTGGCCCCTAGCCGAATACGGCTCCGGAAACCCAAGCGGTTCCGAAGTCAGTCAGGAAGCCTCTCTCTAAGGGGGGGCGAGCCGCCTGTACCGATGACCTTTGTCCATCCAGAGGCATCGGACAACTTGCTGGAAGCACTTCGCGGTGCTTCCATTGATGAAGAACACCGTACTCTTATGAGTACGGTGATTGAGAAGGTCCGGTCCGCTAAAAACGGATTGACCGAAGCCTGCGCCAGCCTCCTAACAGGCTTTGAGGTAAGTAATAAAATTGTAGGAAAATATCACAATATAGACAGTAGCCCCTGATGCTCTGTTTGGTGTTTGGAAAGAAAGGCCGAACAGAGGATCAAATAACATCCGCAGGAGTCTAACAGAAGATGTCTATGTGAATAAGCAGGCATCGTTGCTGGCCGCTGCCGCTCGTACTGCAGAGGTCTCCGGACTGAAGCAGGACCTGGAGCGGACCGAGGGAGAGCTCGGCTTCGTGAAGAGGCAGCTCAAGGAAAACAAAGGTACACAATACCCCGTTTGTATATTTATGAAGGAAAAATGGTTTCTGCTAACAGAAGCGTCATGAACTTTAATTGGGGCCACAACCGAAGTGGCGGCCCTTAAGAAGGCGCTGACCGAGGCCGGGGACAAAGCGGCCAAGGAACGTGCCGAGCGCGAGAATCAAGAGGCCCGGGTCAACGAGGTCCAGCGAGAGCTCCAGGATTTCGTCCGAAAATACGAGTCCCTGGAGCGTGACTCTAAGACTCAAGAGTCCGAGCTTGCTAAGGCCCTCCAGAGCGTGCGAGACGCCAAAGCTGAAGCCCAAAAGGCCCTCCAAGAGATTCAGGCGGCCAACAAGATTGCGGCGGGTAAGACATTCATTATGCAAATCAAGCATGTGAAGGAGACTTTCCTTTTACTTACCCGAATTTGGAGCTCTCCAGGAGCGTTCGCAGATCTGCCGCGCAGCATATCTGATGTCGCAGAGTTCTACCGAGCCGAAGAAGGGTGCTCGACGGAGAAGTTGTTCTGGTCTCAGTATATTGGGACCGAACATCCGATGCCCTTGAGCGACCAGCTGAAGCAACTTGTCGAACTGCACAAGGCGGCCGAACTGGCCATGAAGGACCTCATAGCCCGGCTGTGGCCTGCCGAGCCTCTGCCCAGCAGCTACTTCGGCCTCATAAAGCGGCTTGTGAGTGCCTGCCCGCGGCTTGAAGTCATAAAGCGGTCAGTTTTCATTGAACGTGCGCGGATGGCCTTCGCCCGTGCAAAAGTGCACTGGGCGAAGATGGATGCCGAGAAGCTGATGACGGAGGGGCCACCAAAGGGCAAGGAGCACTGGCGGCCCGAAAAGTATTATGACAGTGTCCTGAAGGGCTCCCGCCTTGTGGCGGAGCAATGTGCGAAGGATGTAATCTTTGCGTGAATGCACTCATTTTATCCTGTACTATGAAACAAGATCATTTGCGCAATATAACGCTTGTTGATTTAAAATTTTACCTTCTGTGCGGCCGCTTATAAAATCTGAGAGTTGGGCAGTTGTCGGCTTCTGCCCCATGTAACTAGTACAGGGGTGTTCGGGATTTATCTAAACACTCTTTATCCAAATTTTTGGTCCTTTAAGGAGGTGTTTAGCGCAACGAACAAGGCAATCGGACTATACAGCTTTATCACCCTCACTTAGCCATAGAAGTTCTATAATTTTAAATTTTTGCGTAGCCCCTGGTATTCGGAAGGCCGAAGTTGGGGCGCTATACACGCCTAAATCAGACAAAGACTGATTCCTCGCCCAAAGCGGAAAAGATCTTTAAGGATTTGAAACCTCTCGAACAGCGACCTGCTCTCGTAGCATCATGATAGTCAGTTTTCGGCTTTCTCTACTGAGGTGCTCGTCCGGAAGAACCGGGACACAATCGCAGTAGTTCTCCGTGTGCCACCTTAGCCGATATAGCGGAACATAAAGCAACAAAACATGGGAGCCGGGCAACCCAACTATTGGCCCAAGACATGATTCAGAGCTGATGCATATAATGCTATAAGTTCGGGGTGCCGCACTGTCGAAAGTGTTCGGACTTTTCTTGCCGTGTTATGGGGTACACTGAAGCCCCTGGTGAACTGACCGTACCAGAATGTACATGTGTAATTTGTAATAGATAAACAGGTAAGGAAAGAAATGTAATAATAAGCTGACGTTGTAGATTGTTTTTCATTGTTTATTTGAATGATACGTCCAGACGTATGTATACAAGTAGTGCGATAAGCAAAGTAGGACTATTTGACATGTCCTAACCAAGAGCGAGTTGCGTGTGGGTATGTAAAACAAGTATAGCAATCGTTATCAGAGACCACTTGGGGATTCCCTCGTACGTCAAAGCTCCTTGCCTCCTTGGTGTTTCCGTCCCTTAATGGGTCCGATAATCAGGTTAACAGAAAAGCCTCAAGAAGAGGGGACCTGAAAGAAAGAAAAGGGTGAAGGTGTACGGGTCCTGGGGCGGTTGAGCCGCATTGTGGACCGCATTGTAGCTGTGCCTCCGCCTATGCCCATGGTATTTTAAGTGCGTAATTATGTATGCGCGGCACAAAATTCGCCGCTTGACTGGGACTAGGATGGAGGCCGAATTGCTAGGAGAGCTCTGGACGCGTTGGACGATCCTATTGCAGAGTACCTCGGGCTCGCTTGACGGAGTCCGAGGGCTTTATTGCCGAATTGGATGTCTGCCTATGGAGACTGCTCTAAACTTCTGTTGCAAGGGCCGCAGTGTGCTCCTCCGTATGAAGGGAGCGCTCTGTATTTCCATTGACTGTTATAACCCCACGAGGTCCGGGCATCTTGAGCTTGAGGTAGGCATAGTGCGGCATGCCATTGAATCTAGTGAATGCGGTTCGTCCGAGCAGTGCATGATAGCCACTGCGGAAGGGACGATATCGAAGATTAACTCCTCGCTTTGGAAGTTGTCCGGAGATCCGAAGACTACTTCTAGTGTGATTGAGCCCGTGCAACAGGCCTCTACACCTGGTATGACACCTTTGAATGTGGTTTTGGTGGGTTTGATCCTTGAGGGATCGATGCCCATTTTGCGCATTGTATCCTGATAGAGCAGGTTCAGGCTGCTGCCACCATCCATGAGGACTCGTGTGAGGTGGAATCTGTCGATGATAGGGTCAAGGACTAGTGCGACCGAACCGCCATGACGGATACTGGCCGGATGGTCCCTGCGATCAAAGGTGATCGGACAAGAAGACCATGGGTTGAACTTTGGGGCGACTGGCTCCATCGTGTAGACGTCCCTTAGAGCACGCTTCCGCTCCCGCTTGGGAATATGGATGGCGTATATCATATTTACTGTTTTTACTTGGGGAGGAAATTTCTTCTGTCCTCCTGTGTTCGGTGGCCAGGGCTCCTCGTCGTCATCACTATGCGTCCCCCTTTCCTTGTCTTCAGCATTCAATTTGTCGGCCTGTTTGAATACCCAACATTCTCTGTTGGTATGGTTGGCTGGTTTATCGGGGGTGTTGTGGATTTGACATGAGCGATCGAGTATGCGGTCTAGACTGGACGGGCCCGGATTGTTTCTTTTAAATGGCTTTTTCCGTTAACCGGACTTGGAGCCACTGAATCCGGCATTGACTGTCGTGTCTTCGGTGTTATCGCCATTATTATGACGCTTGTGTCTGTTGCGCCAGGGCTTGCCGTTGCTATCTCTGGCATCTGAGGTGCCAGGATTTCTTGATGTGCCGTTGCTACGAGCTAACCAACTATCCTCGCCCGCACAAAAGCGGGTCATGAGTGCCGTGAGGGCTGCCATGGACTTCGGCTTCTCTTGGCCGAGGTGTCGGGCAAGCCACTTGTCACGGATGTTATTCTTAAAGGCTGCTAGGGCTTCGGCGTCCGGACAGTTGACAATTTGGTTCTTTTTAGTTAGGAACCGAGTCCAGAATTTCCTGGCTGACTCTCCGGGCTGTTGGGTTATGTGACTCAAGTCATCAGCGTCCGGAGGTCACACAGAATTGCCCTGGAAGTTATCCAGGAATGCGTCTTCTAGGTTCTCCCAACTTCCAATGGAGTTTGACGGCAGACTATTCAGCCAATGCCGAGCCGGTCCCTTGAGTTTTAGTGGGAGGTACTTGATGGCATGTAGATCATCGTCGCGGGCCATATGAATGTGGAGAAGGAAATCTTCGATCCATATCGTGAGGTCTGTTGTTCCATCGTATGGTTCGATGTTCACGGGCTTGAACCCTTCTGGGAATTCATGCTCCATTACTTCGTTAGTGAAGCATAGGGGGTGTGCGGCGCCTCTATGTCGGGCCACATCACGACGCAGTTCAAATGAGTCTGGTCTATTGTATTTGGCCCGAGCGGATTTGTATTTAGTATATCCGGCGTGGCGGTCATCGTCACGCATTGGGGCGCACCCCCGTGACCCGTAGATCGATCTTGATTGTCCTGCTTTGTTTTCCAATTCGTCTTGCAGGTCATGCATGTAGCCCCGGGCCTTCATGTTTTTATTTGTTTGGCGACGGGGTGCGGGATGGTGTTCGGGCTGATACGCCGCTATGTCTCAGCCACGAGGTGGACGGTCAGCCGCATCCTGCGCTGGTAGTGTGGACTCTAGTGCCGCCTCCTCAAATTGAGGTAACAACCTGCGCTTCAGGTAACTTTTGGTTGGGCACTCGAGTCCGTATTCCTCGGCTGCCAGGACCTCAGTCCATCTATCAGTTAGTAGATCTTGATCAGCTTGAAGCTGCTGCTGTTTTTTCTTCAGGCTTTTTGTAGTGGCTATAAGCCGGCGCTTGAAGCGCTCTTGCTCGACGGGATCCTCAGACACGATAAACTCTTCGTCGCCGAGGCTCATCTCGTCTTCGGAGAGAGGCATGTAATTGTCATCCTCCGGGTCTCCATCAATTGTCTGTTCGTCAGGGCTAGCTTTCCCATCCTCCCTTCCGGCTTGCTCGAGGCTTGGCTGGGCGGGATTGTTTTCGTCTTCGGCATCATCCGGAGCGCTATTGTCTCTTGTGCCGGTATCGCTATTTTTGCTATGGCGGGGCTTGGAGCGGCGCCGCTGACGCCGGTGCTTAGATTGCTTCTCAAGGGGATTATCCTCCGTTGCCTCATCGCCATTGCTTTCTTTGGGTGTGTCCACCATATATATATCATATGATGAGGTGGCAGTCTAGCGCCCTATGGGCGGTGGTTCCTGTTCTTCTCCGGCATCGTCGTCCATACCGTGGATGTCTTCAGAGTCGAAATCAAGCATGTCGGTTAAGTCGTCGACAGTGGCTATTAAGTGGGTGGTGGGTGGGTAACGAATTTCTTTGTCGTCCGCTTCCCACTCAAGCCGGACATAGTTCGGCCAAGAGTCTCCTGACAGGGAGAGAGATTTTAAGGAGTTTAGCACGTCGCCCAAGGGAGAGTGCTGAAAGATATCCGCGGAGCTAAACTCCATGATCGGTGCCAAGTCAGGTTCGAGGGGCACGGATGCATGCGGTTCAGAGCCTATGGTCGGAGACAAGTCCGAGGGTCCGATGACACAGACCTCATAGGAGGCAAAGTCTGTGTTCGGCTCTATCGCCGCTGAGTGTACGGCCTCCGTGGCGGGGTCCATCCACCCGTCCTTGGGTGGCATGATCTGCTCCGGATTTAAGGCCAGGGTAGCTGCAGGTGCGATCTCCTGAATACCGTCTGATGGCAGATCTAGGTCAGGCTCATCGCGACTATACGGTGCACCTAATTCAAGCCCGAATCCATCGAACATCAAGTCTCCGCGGACATCGGCAATGTAATTCAGGCTTCTGAACCTGACCTGATGGCCAGGGGCATAGCTATCGATCTGCTCCAGATGGCCAAGCGAATTGGCCTGCAGTACGAAGTCGTCGAATACGAAGATCTGTCCAGGGAGGAAAACCTCGCCCTGGACCGCATCGCTGTAGATGATTGAAGGAGACATTAAGCCTTAAACTGACGACATAGTGGAACTCTCAATGAAAGCACCAATGTCTGTGTCAAAACCGGCGAATCTCGGGTAGGGGGTCCCGAACTGTGCGTCTAAGGCTAATGGTAATAGGAGGCGGGGGACACAATGTTTACCTAGGTTCGGTCCCTCTCTATGGAGGTAATACCCTACTTCCTGCTTGATTGATCTTGATGATATGAGTATTACAAGAGTTGATCGACCACGAGATCGTAGAGGCTAAACCCTAGAAGCTAGCCTATGATTATGATTGTTCTTTTTTGTCCTACGGACTAAACCCTCCGGTTTATATAGACATCGAAGGGGGCTAGGGTTACACAGAGTCGGTTACAGAGAAGGAAATCTACATATCGGAATTGCCAAGCTTGCCTTCCACGCAAAGGAGAGTCCCACCCGGACACGGGATGAAGTCTTCGATCTTGTATCTTCATAGTCCAACAGTCCGGCATAAGCATATAGTCCGGCTGTCCGAGGACCCCGTAATCCTGGACTCCCTCAGTGGCCGAGGATAGCCGTCATGGGCTCGAATCCGTCGAAGATCAAGTCTCCGTGGATATCGGCCAAAAATTCAGGCCTCCAAATCTGACCTGATGGCCAGGGGCGTAGCTATCGATCTGCTCTAGATGGCCAAGCGAGTTGGCCCGCAGTGCGAAGCTGCCAAATACGAATATCTGCCCGGGGAGGGAGATCTCCCCCTGGACTGCATTATTGTAGATGATTGATGGAGTCATCAAGCCTATCTCCGACGTCACGGCGGAACTCTCAATGAAAGGACCAATGTCGGTGTCAAAACCAGCGGATCTCGGGTAGGGGGTCCCGAACTGTGCGTCTAAGGCTAATGGTAACAGGAGGCGGGGGACACAATGTTTACCTAGGTTCAAGCCCTCTCTATGGAGGTAATACCCTACTTCCAGCTTGATTGATCTTGATGAATATGAGAATTACAAGAGTTGATCTACCACGAGATCGTGATGGCTAAACCCTAGAAGTCTAGCCTATGAAGTTATGATTGTTGTGGCTAAACCCTAGAAGTCTAAACCCTCTGGTTTATATAGACACCAGGGGGACTAGGGTTGTATAAAGTTGGTTATAGAGAAAGGAATCTACATATCCGAATCGCCAAGCTTGCCTTCCACGCAAAGGAGAGTCCCATCCGGACACGGGACGAAGTCTTCTATCTCGTATCTTCATACTCCAACAGTCCAGCCAAAGTATATAGTCCGGCTGTCTGAGGACCCCTTAGTCCAGGACTCCCTCATGGACAAGCAAGTTATGATGGCTTTTGACAGCTTGGTCAGGTGGGAAGTTGGGGAAGGCTCTTGGGTGCTGTTCTGGAGAGATCGTTGGGTCAACTGTTCATGCGTGAAGGAGATTGCTCCGTTACTTGTGAACAAGGTCCAACAGCAGGTGGTTAACAGGAGGAAGGTCAATGAGGCCCTACATTTACATGTCTGGACACAAGATATCATCGAAGAGATGAATACACTAGCGGAGCATGGACAAGCCACTTGGTAGCGCGTACCCTAGCGGAGCTAGCCAGACTGATTGATGTGTGGTGTGGTGGACTTTCTGTTATGAAACCTCCATGCATGTCTCTCCAACTCTCCTCTCCTTGCTACATGGTCATATCTCATGCATAGCTCTATGCCTCTACCTAGATCCTCCAACTTCAGTACTTGGATTTTATTTTATTTTTCTCTCCATAACAGCCGTGACAAAATGATACTATATGACATGATCCCCCTCCACCCAAGAGTTCTATTGATGCAGTTAGAGCATCTTCAAATTTGACCCCTTATTAATTGTCCGCGGATATGTATGAACTCTGAACCATCATTTGTCTGTGCATGGAGCTTTGTCTCTCAAAATTATTCCGACACATCAAATATGATTGGCGGGTATGGAGAGAGAGAAAAAAGTGGTTCCAAGTGGGCCAGCTCCGACATGGCGTGCATTCCCCATTCTGCCCCCAAATATGAGCTGAATTTGGGTGTTTTTGCACACAACACGGACACATGGGACTATTTGGAGGTCTGGCTATGTGTTGTTTTTTCTGTCTCTCTTCTTCGGACGATATCTAGGTTGTCCAGCCATACATACAGTGACAGTTTGAGAGTCTGGTTGGAGATGCTTAATATGTAGGTAAAATAAAATAGAAAAAGAAATGAGTTATAAAGACTTGAATCCGGCGGGCGGCCCAGGGGGAACCCTGATATGTCTCCAACGTATCTATAATATTTGATTGTTCCATGCTATTATATTACCTCTTTTGGATGTTTATGGGCTTTATTTTATACATTATTATCATTTTTGGGACTAACCTACTAACCGGAGGCCCAGCCCATATTGCTGTTTTTTCCCTATTTCAGTATTTCGAAGAAAAGGAATATCAAAGGGAGTCCAAACGGAATGAAACCTTCGGGAGCGTGATTATTGGAACGAACAAGATCCGGAGAGCTTGGGGTGCAAGTCAAGAAACAACCGGAGCCTCCACAAGATAGGAGGGCGCGCCCCCTGTAGGGTGCGCCCCTTGTCTCGTGGGCCCCACGGGCGTCCACCGACGTACTTCTTCCTCCTATATATACCTACGGACCCCGAAAACATCCAGGGGCACCACGAAACACAATTTCCAACACCGTAACCTTCTGTATCCGCGAGATCCCATCTTGGAGCCTTCGCCGGCACTCTGCCGGAGGGGGAATCGACCATGGAGGGCCTCTACATCAACATCCCTGCCCCTCCTATGAGTTGTGAGTAGTTTACCACAGACCTACGGGTCCATAGTTATTAGCTACATGGCTTCTTCTCTCTTTTTGGATCTCAATACAATGTTCTCCCCCTCTCTTGTGGAGATCTATTTGATGTAATCTCTTTTTGCGGTGTGTTTGTTGAGAACCGATGACTTGTGGGTTTATGATCAGATTTATATATGGATATTAATTGAATATTCTATGAATTCTTTTATGTATGATTGAGTTATCTTTGCAAGTCTCTTCA
Source organism: Triticum dicoccoides (assembly GCF_002162155.2). Taxonomy (NCBI): domain Eukaryota; kingdom Viridiplantae; phylum Streptophyta; class Magnoliopsida; order Poales; family Poaceae; genus Triticum; species Triticum dicoccoides. Next base: position 94,345,202 of record NC_041389.1, on the reverse strand, counting down.
AATTATCGGTTTGGTTTGGCCTACTAGATTGATCTTTCTTGCCTTGAGAGAAGTGCTTAGCTTTGGGTTCAATCTTGCGGTGTTCTTACCCAGTGACAGAAAGGGTTGCAAGACACATATTGTATTGTTGCCATCGAGGATAACAAGATGGGGTTTATATCATACTGCATGATTTTATCCCTCTATATCATGTCATCTTGCTTAATGTGTTACTCTGTTCTTATGAACTTAATAGTCTAGATGCACGCTGGATAGCGGTCGATGTGTGGAGTAATAGTAGTAGATGCAGGCAGGAGTCGGTCTACTTGTTATGGACGTGATGCCTATATACATGATCATGCCTAGATAATCTCATAACTATGCGCTTTTCTATCAATTGCTCGACAGTAATTTGTTCACCCACCGTAATAATTATGCTCTCGAGAGAAGCCTCTAGTGAAACCTATGGCCCCCGGGTCTATCTCTTATCATATTTCTTTCAATCTACTTTTATTTTCATCTTTACTTTCTTGCATCTATATTATAAAATACCAAAATATATTATCTTATCATACTATCTCTATCAGATCTCACTTTCGCAAGTGGCCGTGAAGGGATTGACAACCCCTTTATTGCATTGGTTGCGAGTTCTCAGTTTGTTTGTGTAGGCATGTGGAACTTTTGAGGAGCCTCCTACTGGATTGATACCTTGGTTCTCAAAAACTGAGGGAAATACTTACGCTACACTTGCTGCATCACCCTCTCCTCTTCGGGGAAAACCAACGCTAGCTCAAGACGTAGCAAGAAGGATTTCTGGCGCCGTTGCCGAGGAGGTCTTCGCTCAAGTCAAGACATACCAAGTACCTATCACAAACCCATCTCCCTCGCATTTATATTATTTGCCATTTGCCTCTCGTTTTCCTCTCCCCCACTTCACCCTTGCCGTTTTATTTGCCCTCTCTTTCCCAATCTCCTCCTCTCTTTTTGCTTGCCGTTTTTCTGTTTGCTTGTGTGTTGGATTACTTGTTGCCATGGCGCAAGATAATACCAAATTGTGTGATTTCTTGAATACCAATAATAATGATTTCCTTAGTACTCCGATTGCTCCTCTTAATGATGTTGAGTCTTGTGAAATCAATGATGCTTTGCTGAATCTTTTTATGAAAGATCAATTCGCCGGTCTTCCTAGTGAAGATGCCGCTCATCTAAATAATTTTGTTGATTTGTGTGATATGCAAAAGAAAAAAGATATGGATAACAATATTGTCAAATTGAAGTTATTTCCATTTTCACTTAGAGATCGTGCTAAAGTTTGGTTTTCGTCTTTGCCTAAAAATAGTATTGATTCTTGGAACAAGTGCAAAGATGCTTTTATCTCTAAGTATTTTCCTCCCACTAAGATCATCACTCTTAGGAACGATATTATGAATTTTAAACAACTTGATCATGAGCATGTTGCCCAATCTTGGGAAAGAATGAAATTGATGCTTCGCAATTGCCCTACTCATGGTTTGAATTTATGGATGATCATACAAAAATTTTATGCCGGTTTGAACTTTGCTTCTAGAAATCTCTTAGATTCGGCCGCGGCAGGCACCTTTATGAAAATCACGTTAGGAGATGCTACAAAACTTCTTGATAATATTATGGCTAATTATTCTCAATGGCACACCGAAAGATCTTCTAGTAAAAAAGTGCATGCTATGGAAGAAATCAATGTTTTGAGTGGAAAGATGGATGAACTTATGAAGATGTTTTCTACTAAAAATACTCCTCTTGATCCTAATGATATGCCTTTGTCTTCCTTCATTGAGAATAATAATGAATCTATGGATGTGAATTTTGTTGGTAGGAATAGTTTTGGAAACAATGCTTATAGAGGAAATTTTAATGCTAGACCGTTCCCTAGTAATTCCTCTAATAATTATGGAAATTCCTACAATAAGTCTTATGGTAATTTTAATAAGATGCCCTCTTATTTTGAGAATAGTGTGAAATAATTTATGATTTCTCAAAAGAATTTTAATGCTTTGCTTGAAGAAAAATTGCTCAAAGTTGATGATTTGGCTAGGAACGTTGATAGACTTTCGCTTGATGTTGATTCTCTTAAACTTAGACCTTCTCCTCCTAAGCATGATATCAATGAGTCTCTCAAAGTGATGATAATTTCCATTGATGAGTGCAAGGAAAGAACCGCTAGATTGCGTGCTAAGAAAGATAGCTTTATAAAAGCGTGTTCTTCTAGTTTCCGTGAAAATAATGATGAGGATCTTAAAGTTATTGATGCGTCTCCTATTAGATCTATGTTTTGCAATATGAATTTTGATGATTATGGGACTGATGATGAATCAACTTTTCCTAGAAGGCGTCCCAAGAATTCGAAGTCTTTAGATCTTAATGCTAAATTTGGTAAAAGTGAGATTGGAGAATCCTCAACTTCTAATAATGTTGAACCTACTATCTCGGATTTCAAGGAATTTGACTATGATAATTGCTCTTTAAAAGGTTGTATTTCCTTGTTGCAATCCGTTGTTAATTCTCCTCATGCTTATAGTCAAAACAAAGCTTTTACCAAACATATTGTTGATGCCTTGATGCAATCTTATGATGAAAAACTTAATTTGGAAGTTTCTATACCTAGAAAACTTAATGATGAGTGGGAATCTACCATAAAGATTAGAATTAAAAATTATGAATGTTTTGCTTTGTGTGATTTGGGTCCTAGTATTTCCACGATTCTGAAAACTTTATGTGATATTCTAGGTTTCCATGATCTTGATGATTGCTCTTTGAATTTGCACTTGAGGATTCCACCATTAAAAAGCCTATGGGAAGGATCAATGATGTTCTTATTGTTGCAAATAGAAATTTGGTGCCCGTAGATTTTATCGTTCTTGATATATATTGCAATCTTTCTTGCCCTATTATTCTTGGTAGACCTTTCCTTAGAACGATTGGTGCGATTATCGATATGAAAGAAGGGAACATTAGATTCCAATTTCCCTTAAAGAAAGGCATGGAGCACTTTCCAAGAAATAAAGTCAAATTACCTTTTGAATCTATCATGCGTGCTACTTATGAATCAAGTGCCAAAGATGGCACTCGTTAGATCTATCTTCGCTTTTATGCCTAGCTAGGGGCGTTAAACGATAGCGCTAGTTAGGAGGCAACCCAATTTTCTTTATGTTCTTTGTTTTTGTTCCTGTTTAGTGTTAAATTTTGTTTCTACTTTCTGTTTAGATGTGTTTTTATCTTTTGTTTAGTGTTTGTGCCAAGTAGAACCTATAGGATAAACTATGATGATGGTTGATTTGATTCTGCTGAAAAACAGAAACTTTGCGCTCACGAGAAAAAAAATCAATAAATCACATTGATTATTTTTGCTGCTGATCAATAAGAAACTTTTACAGTACTTCCTATTTTGGTAGGATTTTTAGAGTTCTAGAAGTTTGCGTTAGTTACAGATTGCTACAGACTGTTCTGTTTTTGACAGATTCTGTTTTTCGTGTGTTGTTTGCTTATTTCAATGCATCTATGGCTAATAAATTAGTTTATAAACCATAAGGAAGTTGGACTAAAGTAGGTTTAACACCAAAATAAATAAAGAATTAGTTCATTACAGTACCTTATGTGGTGGTTTTGTTTTCTTTCACTAACGGAGCTTATAAGATTTCCTGTTGAGTTTTGTGTTGTGAAGTTTTCAAGTTTTGGGTAAAACTTTTATGGACTATGGAATAAAGAGTGGCAAGAGCCTAAGCTTGGGGATTCCTAAGGCACCCCAAGATATTCAAGAATAGCCAAAAGCCTAAGCTTGGGGATGCCCCGGGAAGGCATCCCCTCTTTCGTCTTCGTTCATTGGTAACTTTACTAGGAGCTATATTTTTATTCGCCACATGATATGTGTTTTGCTTGGAGCGTCATGTATTATATTGGTCTTTGCTTGTTAGATTACCAGAATCATCCTTGCTGTACACACATTTTGGGAGAAGCCTATTTGATTTGAATTTGCTAGAATACTCTATGTGCTTCACTTATATCTTTTGAGCTTGTTAGTTTTTGCTCTAGTGCTTCACTTATATCTTTTAGAACATGGTGGTGGATTAATTTTGAAGAAATTGCTAGTCTCTCATGCTTCACTTATATTATTTTTAGAGTCTCTTATAACAGCATGGTATTTGCTATGGTTATAATTTGGTCCTAGAATGATGAGCATCCAAGTTGGGTATAATAAAAACTATCATAGAAAGTGAATTGGATGCTATGATCAATTTGATGCTTGATAATTGTTTTGAGATATGGAGGTAGTGATATTAAAGTCATGCTAGTTGGGTGATTATGAATTTAAAGAATTCTTGTGTTGAAGTTTGTGATTCCTGTAGCATGCACGTATGTTGAACCGCTTTGTGATGAAGTTGGAGCACAATTTTATTTATTGAATGTCTTCCTTATGAGTGGCAGTCGGGGACGAGCGATGGTCTTTTCCTACCAATCTATCCCCCTAGGAGCATGTGCCTAGTGCTTTGGTTTTTGATGACTTCTAAATTTTTACAACAAGTATATGAGTTCTTTTGGCTAATGTTGAGTCCATGGATTATACGCACCCTTTCACCCTTCCATTATTGCTAGCCTCTCTTGTACCGTGAAACTTTCGCCGGTACCATACACGCACCATATACCTTCCTCAAAACAGCCACCATACCTACCTATTATGGCATTTCCATAGCCATTCCGAGATATATTTCCATGCAACTTTCCACCGTTCCGTTTATCATGACACGTTTCATGATTGTCATATTGATCTTTGCATGATCATGTAGTTGACATCGTATTTGTGGCAAGGCCACCATCATAATCTTCATACATGTCGCTCTTGATTCATTGCATATCCCGGTATACCGCCAGAGGCGTTCACATAGAGTCATATCTTGTTCTAGCTTTGAGTTGTAAATCCATCAAAGTGTGATGATCTTCATTATTAGAGCATTGTCCTAGTGAGGAAAGGATGATGAAGACTATGATTCCCCCACAAGTCGGGATGAGACTTCGGACTTTACAAAAAGGAAAAAAAGAAAAAGGAAAAGAGGAGAAAGGCCAAAAAGCAAAAGAAAAAAAAAGAAGGCCAAAGAAAAAAAAATAATGAGAGAAAAATAGAGAAGGGACAATGCTACTATCTCTTTTTCCACACTTGTGCTTCAAAATAGCACCATGATCTCCATGATAGAGAGTCTCATATGTTGTCACTTTCATATACTAGTGGGAATTTTTCATTATAGAACTTGGCTTGTATATTCCAATGATGGGCTTCCTCAAAATGCCCTAGGTCTTCGTGAAAAAGCAAGTTGGATGCACACCCACTAGTTTTCTTTTGTTGAGCTTTCATATTTTTATAGCTCTAAGTGCATCCGTTGCATGGCAATCCCTACTCACTCACATTGATATCTGTTAATGGGCATCTCCATATCCCGTTGATACACCTAGTTGATGTGAGACTATCTTCTCCTTTTTTGTCTTCTCCACAACCACCATTCTATTCCACATATAGTGATATGTCCATGGCTCACGCTCATGTATTGCGTGAAAGTTGAAAGAGTTTGAGATTATTAAAGTATGAAACAATTGCTTGGCTCGTCATCGGGGTTGTGCATGATTAAATACTTTGTGTGAGGAAGATAGAGAAACAGCCACACTATATGATTTTGTAGGGATAACTTTCTTTAGCCATGTTATTTTGAGAAGACATGATTAATTTGCTTAGTATGCTTGAAGTATTACTATTTCTTATGTCATTATGAACTTTTATTTTGTATTATTTGGATCTGAACATTCATGCCACATTATAGAAAATTACATTATGAATTATGCTAGGCAGCATTCCACATCAAAAATTCTCTTTTTATCATTTACCTACTCGAGGACGAGCAGGAATTAAGCTTGGGGATGCTTGATACATCTCCAACGTATATATAATTTTTGATTGTTCCATGCTATTATATTACCTCTTTTGGATGTTTATGGGCTTTATTTTATACATTATTATCATTTTTGGGACTAACCTACTAACCGGAGGCCCAGCCCATAGTGTTGTTTTTTTTGCCTATTTCAGTATTTCGAAGAAAAGGAATATCAAATGGAGTCCAAACGGAATGAAACCTTCGGGAGCGTGATTTTTGGAACGAACAAGATCCGGAGAGCTTGGAGTGCAAGTCAAGAAACAACCGGAGCCTCCACGAGATAGGAGGGTATCGTGGTTCTAAGTCTGACAGTAGTGTAGGGGGGTAGGTATGGAGAGGCAAGATCCTAGCTATGGAGTAGTTGTATACGCAAGGGATTTACGAGTTCAGGCCCTTCGCGGAGGAAGTAACAGCCCTACGTCTCGGAGCCCGGAGGCGGTCGACTGGATTATATTCGTATGAGTTACAGGGATGCGAACCCTTTACACTGAGGAGGGGGTGGCTTATATAGAGTTCGCCAGACCCCTCCGGCCCTCAGTTATATAGGGTTTAAAGTACATTAAGATCTGGCGTTACTAGTAACGCCACAAGTAAAGTGCTATGATGACCATAAATGCTATCAATGGCCGACCGTTTACATGCAGAGTGACTTTAGTCCTCCCGGCCGTCGAGTGCTTGGCTTCATGGTCGAGTGGTTGGCTTCATGGTCGAGTGTGTCGAGTGGAACACTTCTGAGTCGATTGACAGGTGGTTTCTTCTAGAGATGTCCTTGGGTAGGGTAGTTTGGACAGGTCCATGACCCTACCCTAGGTACATAGCTTCATCATTAGCCCCCGAATGGATCGAGGTTTGAGTGGGGAAGGAGTTCAGAACTCTTCCGACCCATTTTTCGTGCTATGAGTGTATCTGGCTCTAGATCCAAGAACTTGAGTAACGACACCAACTTATTTTTCGGTCGCCTTGATCAATTCTTGGTTTCAGTCGAGTGAGTTTCTTTACTTGAACAGCTCCGAGTGGTGGTGTGGAGGAGATCCTCTGTCTGACAAGTTGTTCAGCTGCTCGCGGATTCTGTGGGATTCGAATTTTGGGAAGCGCGCGGGGCGGAGGGGGCCGCAGTAATCGGATGGGATAAGGTAGGGACGCCTCAATCTCTGCGCCACCTTTTTCGCCACGTATCGCGTGTGCGACTGTTGCGGGATTTGACAGGATCGCCCGGGCCTACAAGTCAGTCACTCGGAGGTAACCTCATGTAAGGCGCCGGACGGGGGTGTTTGAACAGTGTGTTCTCATTTCTCCCTCTCTTCTCCAGACTTATCCGCCGCGTTCGCCTCCGTCTCAGTGCCGCTGCCCCGTGCACGTCTCACCGGCGATGATGGTGAAAGAGAAGACGGCGAAGGCGAAGGGAAGGGCGACCAGTCGAGGCGGATCTTCATCGAGGGCCGGCCTGCCGCAGGGCTGGATCCAGGGTGACTGGATCCGCTCGACGATTCGTCAAGCAGACCTTGACGACCTGGCCGATGGAGGACTGATCCCCCATGGATCGGCGCGGCTCCCGGGGAAGGAGTCTGAGCCGCAGCCTCAGGAGGGTGAGTGCGTTCCCTTGGACACCCATGTCGACCGTGAGTTTTCTTTGCTGCCTCACCCTTTCTTTCGGGGATTTCTGAATTTCTTTGGGGCGCCACTCCACCACTTCACACCCAACACCATCGTGTACCTTGCTGCTTTCGTGTCTTTGTGCGAGAATTTCTTCGGTTACCGGCCTCATTGGAGTCTTTTCAAGCACATCTTCACCTATCGCTCCCAGACGGTGAAAAAGGCCAATCCGAGTGATGAGAGAACACAAGTGATTCAGATGTGTGGGGGTCTTGGGGTTCAGTTGAGAGGAAAAAGCTCCTTTCCGACCATGATCCTGTTGGGGAACATTGCAGAAAATTAAATTTTTCCTACGGTTTCACCAAGATCCATCTATGAGTTCATCTAAGCAACGAGTCAAGGGAGAGAGTTTGCATCTACATACCACTTGTAGATCATGATTGGAAGCTTGCCAAGGGGATGGTGATGATGGAGTCGTACTCGAACGTGATTCGGATCACCGATGTCCAAGTGCTGAACGGACAGCACCTCCGCGTTCAACACACGTACGGGACGGGAGACGTCTCCTCCGTCTTGATCCAGCAAGGAGGAAGGAGAGGTTGAGGAAGACAGCTCCAACGGCAGCACGACGGCGTGGTGCGGTTGATGCGGCAGTATTCCGACAGGGCTTCGCCGAGCACGTACGGAGGAGGAGAGGTGTTGGGGAGGGGAGGGGATGCACCTTGAGTTGTGTTGTATTGCAGCCCTCCCCTCACCCCTCTATATATAGGGGAAGGGGCAAGGGGGGCCGGCGCTCTAGGGAAAACCCTAGGGGGGGCGGCGGCCAAGGGGTGGGGGGCTTGCCCCCCAAGCAAGGGGGGTGCGCCCCCTTTAGGGTTTCCCCCCAACCCTAGGCGCATGGGCCCAAAGGGGGGGCGCGCCAAGCCCACTAGGGGCTGGCTGCTATTCCCACGCAGCCCAAGTGGCCCCCCGGGAGGGGTGGCCCCTCCCGGTGGACCCCCGGAACCCTTCCGGTGGTCCCGGTACAATACCGGTATGACCCCGAAACTTTCCGGTGCCCGTTTAACAACTTCCCATATATAAAACTTTACCTCCGGACCATTCCGGAACTCCTCGTGACGTCCGGGATCTCATCCGGGACTCCGAACAACATTCGGTAGTCATATACTAGTCTTCCTAACAACCCTAGCGTCACCGGACCTTAAGTGTGCAGACCCTACGGGCTCGGGAGACATGCAGACATGACCGAGACCACTCTCGGGCAATAACCAACAGCGGGGTCTGGATACCCATGTTGGCTCCCACATGCTCCTCGATGATTTCATCGGTTGAACCACGATGTCGAGGATTCGATCAAACCCTGTATACAATTCCCTTTGTCAATCGGTACGTTACTTGCCCGAGACTCGATCGTCGGTATCCCAATACCTTGTTCAGTCTCATTACCGGCAAGTCACTTTACTCGTACCGTAATGCATGATCCCGTGGCCAACACCTTGGTCACCTTGAGCTCATTATGATGATGCATTACCGAGTGGGCCCAGAGATACCTCTCCGTCATACGGAGTGACAAATCCCAGTCTCGATCCGCATAAAACAATAGATACTTTCGGAGATACCTGTAGTGCACCTTTATAGTCACCCAGTTACGTTGTGACGTTTGATACACCCAACGCACTCCTACGGTATCCAGGAGTTACACGCTCTCATGGTCAAAGGAAGAGATACTTGACATTGGTAAAGCTCTAGCAAACGAACTACACGATCTTTGTGCTATGCTTAGGATTGGGTCTTGTCCATCACATCATTCTCCTAATGATGTGATCCCGTTATCAACGACAACCAATGTCCATAGCCAGGAAACCATGACTATCTGTTGATCACAACGAGCTAGTCAACTAGAGGCTCACTAGGGACATATTGTGGTGTTTGTATTCACACGTGTATTACGATTTCCGGATAATACAGTTACAGCATGAATAAAAGACTATTATCATGAACAAAGAAATATAATAATAACACTTATATTATTGCCTCTAGGGCATATTTCCAACAGTCTCCCACTTGCACTAGAGTCACTAATCTAGTTACATTGTGATGAATCGAACACCCATAGAGTTCTGGTGTTGATCATGTTTTGCTCGCGAAAGAGGTTTAGTAAACGGATCTGCGACATTCAGATCTGTATGTACTTTGCAAATTTCTATGTCTCCATTTTGAACATTTTCACGGATGGAGTTGAAACGACGCTTGATGTGCCTGGTCTTCTTGTGAAACCTGGGCTCCTTGGCAAGGGCAATAGCTCCAGTGTTGTCACAGAAGAGTTTGATTGGCCCCAACGCATTGGGTATGACTCCTAGGTCGGTGATGAACTCCTTCACCCAAATAGCTTCATGCGCTGCCTCCGAGGCTGCCATGTACTCCACTTCACACGTAGATCCCGCCACGACGCTCTGCTTGCAGCTGCACCAGCTTACTGCTCCACCATTCAACATATACATGTATCCGGTTTGTGACTTAGAGTCATTCAGATCTGAGTCGAAGCCAGCGTCGACGTAACCCTTTACGACGAGCTCTTCGTCTCCTCCATAAACGAGAAACATGTCCTTTGTCCTTTTCAGGTACTTCAGGATATTCTTGACCGCTGTCCAGTGTTCCTTGCCGGGATTACTTTGGTATCTTGCTACCAAACTTATGGCAAGGTTTACATCAGGTCTGGTACACAGCATGGCATACATAATAGATCCTATGGCTGAAGCATAGGGGATGACACTCATCTCTTATTTATCTTTTGTCGTGGTCGGTGACTGAGCTGAGCTCAATCTCACACCTTGTAACATAGGCAAGAACCCTTTCTTGGACTCATACATTTTGAACTTTTTCAAAATCATATCAAGGTATGTGCTTTGTGAAAGACCTATGAGGCGTCTCGATCTATCTCTGTAGATCTTGATGCCTAATATATAAGCATCTTCTCCAAGGTCCTTTATTGAAAAACATTTGTTCAAGTAGGCCTTAATGCTGTCCAGAAATTCTATATTATTTCCCATCAAGAGTATGTCATCCACATATAATATGAGAAATGCTACAGAGCTCCCACTCACTTTCTTGTAAACGCAGGCTTCTCCATAAGTCTGCATAAACCCAAACGCTTTGATCATCTCATCAAAGCAAATATTCCAACTCCGAGATGCTTGCACCAGCCCATAAATGGATCGCTGGAGCTTGCATACTTTGTTAGCGTTCTTAGGATCGACAAAACCTTCCGGCTGCATCATATACAGCTCTTCCTTAAGATGCCCGTTAAGGAATGCCGTTTTGACGTCCATCTGCCATATCTCATAATCATAGTATGCGGCAATTGCTAACATGATTCGGATGGACTTAAGCTTCGCTACGGGAGAGAAAGTCTCATCGTAGTAAATCCCTTGAACTTGTCGATAACCCTTAGCGACAAGTCGAGCTTTATAGATGGTAACATTTCCATCCGCGTCCGTCTTCTTCTTAAAGATCCATTTGTTTTCTATCGCTCGCCGATCATCGGGCAAGTCAATCAAAGTCCATACTTTGTTTTCATACATGGATTCTATCTCGGATTTCATGGCTTCTAGCCATTTGTTGGAATCTGGGCCCGCCATCGCTTCTTCATAGTTCGAAGGTTCACCGTTGTCTAACAACATGATTTCCAGGATAGAGTTGCCGTACCACTCTGGTGCGGAACATGTCCTTGTGGACCTACGAAGTTCAGTAGCAACTTGATCCGAAGTACCTTGATCATCATTGTTTTCCTCTTCGGTTGGTGTGGGCATCACAGGAACATTTTCCTGAGCTGCACCACTTTCCCGTTCGAGAGGTAGTACTTCATCGAGTTCTACTTTCCTCCCACTTACTTCTTTCGAGAGAAACTCTTTTTCCAGAAAGCATCCATTCTTGGCAACAAAGATCTTGCCCTCAGATCTTAAGTCGAAGGTATACCGACAGTTTCCTTAGGGTATCCTATGAAGACGCATTTTTCCGACTTGGGTTCGAGCTTTTCAGGTTGAAGTTTCTTGACATAAGCATCGCATCCCCAAACTTTTAGAAACGACAGCTTAGGTTTCTTCCCAAACCATAATTCATACGGTGTCGCCTCAACGGATTTAGACGGTGCCCTATTTAAAGTGAATGTAGCTGTCTCTAGAGAGTATCCCCAAAATGATAGCGGTAAATCGGTAAGAGACATCATAGACCGCACCATATCCAATAGAGTGCAATTACGACGTTCGGACACACCGTTTTGCTGAGGTGTTCCAGGCGGCGTGAGTTGTGAAACGATTCCACATTTCCTTAAGTGTGTGCCAAATTCGTGACTTAAATATTCTCCTCCATGATCTGATCGTAGGAACTTTATCTTTCGGTCACGTTGATTCTCCACCTCATTCTGAAATTCCTTGAACTTTTCAAAGGTCTCAGACTTGTGTTTCATTAAGTAGACATACCCATATCTACTTAAGTCATCAGTGAGAGTGAGAACATAACGATATCCTCCGCGAGCTTCAACGCTCATTGGACCGCACACATCGGTATGTATGATTTCCAACAAGTTGGTTGCTCGCTCCATTGTTCCGGAGAACGGAGTCTTGGTCATTTTGCCCATGAGGCATGGTTCGCATGTGTTAAACGATTCATAATCAAGAGACTCTAAAAGTCCATCAGCATGGAGCTTCTTCATGTGCTTGACACCAATGTGACCAAGGTGGCAGTGCCACAAGTATGTGGGACTATTGTTATCAACTTTACATCTTTTGACATCTACACTATGAACATGTGTAATATTACGCTCGAGATTCATTAAGAATAAACCATTGACCATCGGAGCATGACCATAAAACATATCTCTCATATAAATCGAACAACCATTATTCTCGGACTTAAATGAGTAGCCATCTCGTATTAAATGAGATCCAGATACAATGTTCATGCTCAAACTTGGCACTAAATAACAATTATTAAGGTTCAAAACTAATCCCGTAGGTAAATGTAGAGGCAGCGTGCCGACGGCGATCACATCGACTCTGGAACCATTCCCGACGCGCATCGTCACCTCGTCCTTTGCCAGTCTCCGTCTATTCCGCAGCTCCTGCTGTGAGTTACAAATATGAGCAACGGCACCAGTATCAAATACCCAGGAGTTACTACGAGTACTGGTAAGGTACACATCAATTACATGTATATCAAATATACCTTTGGTGTTGCCGGCCTTCTTATCCGCTAAGTATTTGGGGCAGTTCCGCTTCCAGTGACCCTTCCCCTTGCAATAAAAGCACTCAGTCTCAGGCTTGGGTCCATTCTTTGACTTCTTCCCGACAACTGGCTTACCGGGCGCAGCAACCTCCTTGTCGTCCTTCTTGAAGTTCTTCTTACCCTTGCCCTTCTTGAACTTAGTGGTCTTATTGACCATCAACACTTGATGTTCTTTCTTGATTTCAACCTCTGCTGACTTCAGCATAGAAAATACTTCAGGAATGGTCTTTACCATCCCCTGCATATTGTAGTTCATCACAAAGCTCTTGTAGCTTGGTGGGAGCGACTGAAGGATTCTGTCAATGACTGCCTCATCAGGGAGGTTAATATTTAGCTGGGTCATACGGTTGTGCAACCCAGACATCTTCAGGATGTGCTCACTGACAGAACTGTTTTCCTCCATCTTACAACTGTAGAACTTGTCGGAGACATCATATCTCTCGACCCGGGCGTCAGCTTGGAAAACTAGTTTCAGCTCTTCGAACATCTCATATGCTCCATGATGCTCAAAACGCTTTTGGAGCCCCGGTTCTAAGCTGTAAAGCATGCCGCACTGAACGAGGGAGTAATCATCAGCACGAGACTGCCAAGCGTTCATAATGTCTTGGTTCTCTGGGACGGGAGCGTCACCTAGCGGTCCTTCTAGGACATATTATTTCCTGGCAGCTATGAGGATGATCCTCAGGTTCCGGACTCAGTCCGTATAGTTGCTGCCATCATCTTTCAGCTTGGTTTTCTCTAGGAACGCGTTGAAGTTCATGTTGACATGAGCGTTGGCCATTTGATCTACAAGGCATATTTGCAAAGGCTTTAGACTAAGTTCATGATAATTAAGTTCTAATCAAATTATGAACTCCCACTTAGATTAGACATCCCTCTAGTCATCTAAGTGTTACACGATCCGAGTCGACTAGGCCGTGTCCGATCATCACGTGAGACGGACTAGTCATCGTCGGTGAACATTCTCATGTTGATCGTATCTTTCATACGACTCGTGTTCGACCTTTCGGTCTCCGTGTTCCGAGGCCATGTCTGCACATGCTAGGCTCGTCAAGTTAACCCTAAGTGTTTTCGCTGTGTAAAACTGTCTTACACCCATTGTATGTGAACGTAAGAATCCATCACACCCGATCATCACGTGGTGCTTAGAAGCGATGAACTGTAGCAACGGTGCACAGTTAGGGGAGAACACTTCTTGAAATTTTGTAAGGGATCATCTTATTTACTACCGTAGTCCTAAGTAAACAAGATGCATAAAACATAATAAACATCACATGCAATTATATAAAGTAGTGACATGATATGGCCAATATCATATAGCTCCTTTGATCTTCATCTTCGGGGCTCCATGATCATCTTGTCACCGGCATGACACCATGATCTCCATCATCATGATCTCCATCATCGTGTCTTCATGAAGTTGTCACGCCAACGACTACTTCTACTTCTATGACTAACGCGTTTAGCAATAAAGTAAAGTAAGTTACATGGCGTTCTTCAATGACACGCAGGTCATACAAAAAATAAAGACAACTCCTATGGCTCCTGCCGGTTGTCATACTCATCGACATGCAAGTTGTGAATCCTATTACAAAGAACATGATCTCACACATCACAATTCATCATTCATCACAACTTCTGGCCATATCACATCACATGATCAATCGCTGCAAAAACAAGCTAGACGTTCTCTAATTGTTGTTGCATCTTTTACGTGGCTGCAATTGGGTTCTAGCAAGAACGTTTTCTTACCTACGAATAACCACAACGTGATTTTGTCAACTTCTATTTACCCTTCATAAGGGCCCTTTTCATCGAATCCGCTCCAACTAAACTGGGAGAGACAGACACCCGCCAGCCACCTTATGCAACTAGTGCATGTCAATCGGTGGAACCGGTCTCACGTAAGCGTACGTGTAAGGTTGGTACGGGCCGCTTCATCCCACAAAACCGTTGAAGCAAGAAAAGACTAGTAGTGGCAAGTAAGTTGACAAGATCCACGCCCACAACAAAATTGTGTTCTACTCGTGCAAAGAGAACTACGCATAGACCTAGCTCATGATGCCACTGTTGGGGAACGTTGCAGAAAATTAAATTTTTCCTACGGTTTCACTAAGATCCATCTATGAGTTCATATAAGCAACGAGTCAAGGGAGAGAGTTTGCATCTACATACCACTTGTAGATCACGATCGGAAGCTTGCCAAGGGGATGGTGATGATGGAGTCGTACTCGAACGTGATTCGGATCACCGATGTCCAAGTGCTGAACGGACAGCACCTCCGCGTTCAACACACGTACGGGACGGGAGACGTCTCCTCCGTCTTGATCCAGCAAGGAGGAAGGAGAGGTTGAGGAAGACAGCTCCAACGGCAGCACGACGGCGTGGTGCGGTTGATGCGGCAGTATTCCGACAGGGCTTCGCCGAGCACGTACGGAGGAGGAGAGGTGTTGGGGAGGGGAGGGGCTGCGCCTTGAGTTGTGTTGTATTGTAGCCCTCCCCTCACCCCTCTATATATAGGGGAAGGGGCAAGGGGGGCTGGCCCTCTAGGGAAAACCCTAGGGGGGCGGCGGCCAAGGGGTGGGGGGCTTGCCCCCCAAGCAAGGGGGGTGCGCCCCCTTTAGGGTTTCCCCCCAACCCTAGGCGCATGGGCCCAAAGGGGGGGGGGCGCCAAGCCCACTAGGGGCTGGCTGCTATTCCCACGCAGCCCAAGTGGCCCCCCGGGAGGGGTGGCCCCTCCCGGTGGTCCCGGTACAATACCGGTATGACCCCAAAACTTTCCGGTGCCCGTTTAACAACTTCACATATATAAAACTTTACCTCCGGACCATTCCGGGACTCCTCGTGACATCCGGGATCTCATCCGAGACTCCGAACAACATTCGGTAGTCACATACTAGTCTTCCTAACAACCCTAGCGTCACCGAACCTTAAGTGTGCAGACCCTACGGGCTCGGGAGACATGCAGACATGACCGAGACCACTCTCGGGTAATAACCAACAGCGGGGTCTGGATACCCATGTTGGCTCCCACATGCTCCTCGATGATTTCATCGGTTGAACCACGATGTCGAGGATTCGATCAAACCCTGTATACAATTCCCTTTGTCAATCGGTACGTTACTTGCCCGAGACTCGATCGTCGGTATCCCAATACCTTGTTCAGTCTCGTTACCGGCAAGTCACTTTACTCGTACCATAATGCATGATCCCGTGGCCAACACCTTGGTCACCTTGAGCTCATTATGATGATGCATTACCGAGTGGGCCCAGAGTTACCTCTCCGTCATACGGAGTGACAAATCCCAGTCTCGATCTGCATAAAACAATAGATACTTTCGGAGATACCTGTAGTGCACCTTTATAGTCACCCAGTTACATTGTGACGTTTGATACACCCAAAGCACTCCTACGGTATCCAGGAGTTACACGCTCTCATGGTCAAAGGAAGAGATACTTGACATTGGTAAAGCTCTAGCAAACGAACTACACGATCTTTGTGCTATGCTTAGGATTGGGTCTTGTCCATCACATCATTCTCCTAATGATGTGATCCCGTTATCAGCGACATCCAATGTCCATAGCCAGGAAACCATGACTATCTGTTGATCACAACGAGCTAGTCAACTAGAGGCTCACTAGGGACATATTGTGGTCTTTGTATTCACACGTGTATTACGATTTCCGAATAATACAGTTATAGCATGAATAAAAGACTATTATCATGAACAAAGAAATATAATAATAACACTTATATTATTGCCTCTAGGGCATATTTCCAACAGATCCTACCCAACTTGGTCCGTGGATGGCAGTCGACCTGGTTCTACTGCAAAGACCAGCCGACGCCAGGGAACGAGTGAGGAAGCCTTCCTCTTTGAAGGTGATCCCAGAAGAGAAGGCACAAGTTAAGGTGCTTGTCGAGCGGGTCGTCCAGCTTATCCGTGACGGGGTAACCGGCATGGACCTCTTGGAGGTCTTCCTCCAACGATGCATTCAGCCGCTTCAAGCTCGAGACCATCCGATGTGGTTGTATTCTAGCACTGAGGACACCACTCGGATCCACCCGGAGGAGATTGATGATGCCACGCTGGAGAGGTGGCTGGCGAGCATCACAGGGAACAAAGACAACCCCCGAGGAGCCAGGAGGATTCCTCCACTCGACCAATCATACGAAGTAGACAAGGTCCAATTCTGCATTTCTGACTGTGATCCTGCTTTCTTCATTCTGTTTGCTTAAAATCAGTCGACTGACTTTTGTCTTGTTTGTTGTCATCTAGGCCATGACTGAGATGTACTCGACACCCAACGGGGTGCAAGAACAGGCCGAGGAGGGAGAGGCGAGCGAAGGTGAAAGTGAGGAGGAGTGGCAATCTGATGGTGAGGGGGAAGAGGACGATGACAGATCCAACGAAGAGGAGGAGGAGGAGGAAGTCGATCCTCCTCGCACGGAAAGGCGATCCAAGCTCATCCACTACCTCGCAAGCGAGCGTGGAAAAGTGATTGCGCTCGTTGGGCAATCGTCAAAGCGCCCTCGGGCGGCTTCTCCGGCGCCGACTAAGAAAGCGCCGAAGCATCCACGAGCGGCACCATCAAAGCCGCCAAAGGCCTTGCCCAAGATGAGAATGGCCATTCCCACTATCTCCAGGTAACAGCAGAACTTGTATTTTCTTGTTTAGCACAGACGAACTCTTGGTCGACTCATCGACTAACCGACGGGTTTCTGAAATCTGCAGTGCTGCTACCTCCGAGACCTCCGCCAAGAACGAAGACCGGGAAATGGAAGACACTGTCACCTCCAACCTTGGTACGCTCTTTGTGGTTTTACTTTTGGTCGATTGGATTTTGATTTCAACTTTGGATTTTTCCTGTAGTTCCTCCTCATGTCATCGATCTCCTTGATGATGACGACGAGGTGCCACTGAGGGCGAGGAGGAATAAAAAGGCGCCGGCTGGCAAGACCACTCAGACTGCATCAGTGCCTGAGGCATCGGTTCAAGAGGGTGATGATGTCACTCGGCATTCCGTGACCTTCGTCGTGCCGCTGACGAGTGTCCGGCCTTCGACGTCGATTGCTGATCCGCCCTCCCTTTTCGCCACACACCACGTCCCAGAGGACCAAGCGGGTGCTGTTAAGGAGGCTATACGCCATATGGGGATCATGATGGAGCAGGTGAAGGCGATCCGGGAAGCCAACCAAGCAGCCTATGATGCTAGCTCAGCCCTTCAGAGCAACGTCCAGGTTAGTTGGTCACCGCTTGTTCTGTTAGGATATGCAATCTGAAGACTTTCTTTCCGAAGATCTTTGCATATGTACACCCACTGGGTGTGTCGATTGAATATTTGAATCGGTGGGGGCACACTGAGTGCACCCACTGGGTGTGGTCCCCGAGACTATGGTGGGCTGCTGGCAGTCGAATGTAGTCGTTGTATTTTCAATTTCTTCACACTAACTTCTTCATTCAGTCTGGTCGGACCATGTCGAATGGAATTTTGGAACCGGTGGGGGCACGCTGAGTGCACCCACTAGGTGTAGTCCCCGAGACTATGGTGGGCTACTGGCGGTCGACTGTAGTCTGAAGAACCTATTTTTTTGGTAGATCATGATGAGACCAAGACTAACTCCTGGCAGTTAGCTATAGAGCTATAGTTGTGGGACCATAACCTCTTTGTCTCTTTCGGCCGACTGATCGGACCAAGTCGGTAGAACCAGTGGGGGCACGCTGAGTGCACCCACTGGGTGTAGTCCCCGAGACTACTATTGAATATTTTGATTCGGCTGTAGTCTTAGAAATGCTATGATTTTTCTCTTAGTCACTCGGAAGTGACCTATCTTTGATGTTTGTCCACTGACCCTTCGCAGAAATCTTGCGAGCTTGTGGCTCGCTATACTGAGTTGGAAAAAAACACATCCAGCTCGACCTTGACTTGAAGCTTGTTCAGGAGAACTTTCAGAAGGCAAAGGACGAGGCAAAAGGTATGATTGGTGAGAACTTGACAACTGTCTGTATCTTTCTGCCCATTCCTGATTCTGATCTCATTGTCATTTTGCAGATAAAATGAAGGAGGCTCTGAAGAAGAAGGACCATGACCTTGCCGAGGCACAGAAGGCGGCTTTGGACAAAACAAAGATTGCCCGAAGAAAAACTGGCTTCAGTCGGTAAACTTGAAGAGGAGAACACCAATCTGAAGGCTTCTCTCGACGCAGCCAACAAGGAAGTCAGCCGTCTGAAGAATGACAAGATAGCTCTGAATGACAAGGCTGGTGAGTTGGTGGGGAAGAAGAATGATCTGGAGGCTTATCTGGGAGGGCTTGCCAAGAAGTTGTTCATCATGCTTGAGGGTAATCTCTCTTACCCGACTGATTCGTAATCATCGACTAATCGTAGAACTGCTGGTTTACCTTGAACCGTGTTCATAGAATTCTGCCAAAACTTCGAGGAGGAGAACAGTCAAGTGGAGACAGGCTTGGCCCCATTAACTCTCTTGTGAAGGATGAAGCTGCCATGAACGTGCTCCGACTGGAATCTCGTGTTGCTTGTGTGGTTGACTACCTCGCTCGACTGAAGGTTGCGGCATCGCGAATCGACACGACCCTCTGGCCAGGAGCGACGTTTCAAAATGACCTCGGGTCTCTAATGACTCGACTGAATGAAGTTCCAGGTCGAGTGCAAGAATGGAAGAAATCTTCTGCCAGGTGCGGCGCCGACGTTGCTCTGCCCCTGGTCCGTGTTCATTGCAAGGATGCGCGAGAGGAAAAGCTGGCGTCCATCAAGGTTGCCAGTACCAAGAAGCACGACTTCCGATCTTTCATGGAGACCTTCATTGCTGCTGCCACTCGGATTGCTAACGGAATCGACTTGGACCAGTTTGTTGCACCCTCCAGTCCTCCACCTGAGGAGTAAAAAACTTCTATGCTTCGTCTTAAATTTGCATCGGAATGCCGAGTGATTTTGTAACCGATAAACTTTTACAGGCTTGACGCCCGAGCACTTTCGAACCCATAGGATATTATCTGAACTTGGTTTATCGTTGAATATGCTTGCATTTGCCTTCGAGCGAACTTTGTTCTTCATTCAGAATATATTTTAGCGCTTGAGACGCAGCCCTGAGGTGGAGGATCCAGTCGACCTTCTCTTCGTCGCTCTTGCAGGTAAGGATGGAGCACAGATTGCAGTCGACCTGCGTCCTTGCGGATCGGGATGGAGCGCATGTTGTATTTGTGACGTAGCTCTGAAGGAGAAGGTAGCAGTCGACTTGCACCTCGTCGTCCTTGCAAAGCGCACATTGTATTTGTGGCGTAGCTCCAAAGGAGAGGGTAGTAGTCGACCTGCACCTCGTCGTCCTTGCAGAGCGCACATTGTATTTGTGGCGTAGCTCCGAAGGAGAGGGTAGCAGTCGACCTGCAACTCGTCGTCCTTGCAGAGCGCACATTGTATTTGTGGCGTAGCTTTGAAGGAGAAGGTAGCAGTCGACCTGCACCTCGTTGTCCTTGCAGAGCGCACATTGTATTTGTGGCGTAGCTCCGAAGGAGAAGGTAGCAGTCAACCTGCACCTCGTCGTCCTTGCAGAGCGCACATTGTATTTGTGGAATAGCTCCAAAGGAGAGGGTAGCAGTCGACCTGCACCTCGTCGTCCTTGCGGATCGGAATGGGTTTCATACTTAGGCGAATACTGGACTGCAGCTAAGCCTCTGAGTGGGAGGTTCGCTCACCACTCGGTAGGATTTTCAAATACTTAGGCGAGCACTGGACTGCAGCTAAGCCCCCGAGTGGGAGGTTTGCTCTCCACTCGGTAGGATTTTCAAATACTTAGGCGAGTACTAGACTGCATCTAAGCCCCCGAGTGGAAGGTTTGCTCTCCACTCAGTAGGATTTTCAAATACTTAGGCGAGCAGTGGACTGCAGCTAAGCCCCCGAGTGGGAGGTTTGATCTCTACTCGGTAGGATTTTCAAATACTTAGGCGAGCACTAGACTGCAGCT